>NW_020653851.1:24480557-24610083 GCF_003589595.1 Hyposmocoma kahamanoa | reverse complement strand
GTTCTTCTCAGGGAGGTCAGCGTAGTGAACGAGCAGTAGCTTAAATGAATGTGACGTTTTCAAGTGTAAATTTATTTTACCTATGGAATAAATAATCTTTGACTTTGACTTTATAAAATAGCACTTGACCATTTCAAAGTACTCGCGGTTTGTATACATAGTGACACGTGAATGCGTTTTCAATAGCGAGATAGCGTTGCACACACGTACGAAGCGCTACACGGACGTGTGACGACTGAAGTGACAGCCGCCATTGGCGGCCCGCCAATAGCGTTCGGCGCGGGCGGCGCCGGTGGCGACATTTTTTGCTTTGATTTGATTTGATTTGATTGGCGTATGATTGGAGAATCCGCGCGGTTAGCGTATGGCATTCATTCATAGACGCATAGTCGTAGTAATAATAATAGTGTAAATTGGTAACCAATTTTTGTCGAGTCAATTACTTCGGAATAAATATTTTCATTTTGAAAATAGACCTATCAATTTTTTTTCGAAAATGGAGTCTTTGAATGATACCTAGCGGCTGGAAAAAATTTGGACGATGACTAAAAAACCATCCTGTATATATAAAAAAAGGACATATTTTCAGATAAATGGTATTTTGACTTACAACCCTCTATAATAATATTAAGAATATTATTATAGAGGGTCCGGCGAGGGGTAGGGCGAATATTAAGGGTCGTATTCAGAGGTGTCGATATAATCTAATACAAGCAAAAGAAATGTAAAGGAAACTATGAACTTATTAAAATAAACAAAAAACAATGAATCTCAATTATTATACAATTTTCATAAACTTATATGTACAATCAAATCTTAGAACCTGATAGCGTAGTTGCAATGCCTAATCTAAATAAATGATAATGTAGGGGATTTGTTTTTTAATGTGGTCTGTCTATGGTTCTATTTTGTGCTCTGAGTAAACAGATACAAAAAAATCACTGTATAATAATAAACATTGTCAAAAAATAATTGTCAGAAAAATTAAAAAGATACTAGCACATCTTTTAAATATTTTTACGAAAAATAATATTTTAGGGAAAAATATAAGGGAAAAATTGGGAAAACATTCAGAATTGAAAATTCAGACTTATGCTTAGAAGAGACAAAAATAGTCTTCATCAAGGGTAATCACATGCATTTGCTGCCAGTTGAATGAACTACTTAATAAAAAGAAAAAAATCTGCTTACGATAATAAATAATCGTTTGAAACCTTGACTAAGGGTCGTATTCTAGAACTGTACTCAATGCTCAAGTCAGGATTGCACTGGAAACACAAGCACTTGAAATACGACCATAACAGCAGGGACTTGAGTATGATTTTCAGTGTTCACTGCAATACTCAAGTCCTGACTTTTTGGAATACAACCCTAAGCGTCGTACTCCAGAACTCTACTCAATGCTCAAGTCAGGATTTGAGCAGACTTGAGTATGATTTCAAGCACAGGAAATACGACCCTAATGGTAAGGACTTGAGTATGATTTGCAGTGCTCACTGCAATACTTGAGTCCTGACTTGAGTATTGAGTAGAGTTCTGGAATACGACCCTTAGACAATAATGCAGAATATAAACAGTCGATAATTTGAATATCTATTATCCCAATAATAATTTATACATAAAACAAACCCCTTCAAGTAGTGGGTCGTTGAGGTGTGGCGGAGTGTAGTTTGGCAAGCTGGAGAGGCGTGTGCTGGGCACTGGAGGCAGCGGCAGGAAGTTCAATACTGAGTGCGCAGACAGCCCACAATCCAGCATGATCAGTAGCTCTTTAAACGACAGCACAAAGCACGGCTTGGCCGCGTCGCTACTCAGGCAGTACTGCATACACAACATTTGATATGTACCTTCCAGGTATATCTATAACTTTGGCTCATACAAATAAAGCATTGTTTCTAAAAGTATAGAGGTGACAATAGGGTGTTTAAAGTGAATGACCGAAAGGAATAGAGACCAGATCAAGTTTTTTTTATGAGTTTGTAGCCATTTTTAACAATTACAATTGAATCGGTACATGGTTTTCATTTTAGACTTACCAGTTTCATGATGGTCACTTGGGATTATGTTCTTCTGCAAACGTTACTGTTATAATGTGGCCATTGTGGATTTACTAAATGCCGGCAGAGGCAGAAGAAACTCTTCCAGAGTAAGGCACCAAAGTTACTGAGCAATATTGCTTATAGTAACTGTAATAATATTTGAACTGTAATCAATTTAACACGTACTTCGGCAAAGTTTATCGAAAATTCTATATTGCGCTGAAACAGCGATGTGCAAAACCGTAATGATTGTTTTTCTACAAATACTGCTTTCGCTTTGGTTACGGGATAGGTTATATTTTTTTTTTTTGTGTTACGGCAATGGAGCTTTGACTTTTTGCCAAATGTCAAGTGGTTAAAGCGGTCCATTCGATACCTGCATGGCAGTCTGCTGCCGCGCAGACAAGAGACTGCTCACACACTATCCTGCGTAAGGCCCACGTATGGACTCTCGTATTGCAGGATGGTTTGCATGCTGCGACTACATTCATAATCCTGCATCGGATGGCAAGGCGGACTGCAATGCAGGACAAAGAATCTACGGAAGCCGAATGCATTAATAAAACTGAAAATTAGCTTCACATAATAATTTCAATATATTAGTATACCTACCTATAGAAACACTGATCAAATAAAATCTTGGACTTTTATTTTTTCCATCCTCTAAGAATAAAATATAAAAACTTCAAAGTAGAAAAATAGACAAATATCAAATAGTGAAGGAGGCCGGTCGCCACATTAGCCCTTTCCGAGATCTCATGGTTGATAAAATTGAGGAAAGCGGACGCGCCTACTAGGGCGCGTGATAGTTCTAGGACGCTGTACAGACGATGACGGGCATAATGTAGGCTGGAGGAGAGGCGAAGGTTCTGGTTGATTCGAAGGATTATCGGAATCGTTGAGAGAGTAGGCAGGGTTGATCCTGTCGATCGATAGTTCTTCATAGACAGTGGTAGTTCTTCCTCCGAGATTTATTTTGTATACTTTGTCCCCTCTTCCTACGACTCTGTATGGGCTCGAGTAAGGCGGCTGTAAGGGCTTTCTAATAAAATCTTGTCTACGGAAGATAGCGGTAGTAGATAGCGGAGTGTTGCAGATCTTCGTGTACAAACACGTCACTTCTACCATGTGTATAACAGGCGTTGACTTGAACTTGCGAACATGTGTTCGTAAACGAGACAAGAAGTCGGAGTGGTCCGTGACTTCGGTTGGAGAAGTAAATCACTTGGTAGGCAAAGAGGCTCTCAATAGACCAGCTCGGCGGACGACCATGATAATCTTCCTTTCAAGCAGTCGTAATCCCTAAAAGTACAATCGGGAGAACTTTGTACCAGTCATCTTTAGCGTGGCATATTATAGCAGCTTTTAGTTTTCGGTAGAGTCTCTCAAGTAAGCCGCTGGATGGTACGCGGTTGTGGTTGAGTGATCGGAACCAGTCCATTTCGAGAGGTTTCTGAACAGCTGGGAGTCAAACTGTTCGGTTGTGATTCATTGCGGACACAGGAATGACAAATCCAGCCACTGAGGAATGCGTGTACGACGCTTTGCTTTTAATGACTTCAAGCGGGAATACTACTAGCAAACGTGTGAAACGACGCGCCGCAGTATGGCAATACTTAAAATCACGACTAGGCAGTAAAGGGCCAATAAGGTCTATGTGAAAATGAGCGAATCTGGATGGAGGAGGAGTAATAATTAGGATTGGAGATCGGGTATGCAATGAGATTTTTGATTTTTGACAAGCGATGCATGCTCGGGTCCAGTTTTGGCAATCCTTGTGAATGTTAGGTCACAAATGTACCTTTCGTTAACCAATGTAGTAGTTGCTGTAGCGCCTGCGTGGCTCAAACCGTGATTGGAGTCAAAAGCTCGCTTACGAAAACCTGGCGTCTTGTAGAGAAGAGGTTTTTGGCACGAAAGGTCGCTGTATGCCTTTCTGGAGGCAGAAACGTCAATTGACGTTCTGTAAATCCAGCGAAGTATTACTGTGAAGATGTTGGGGTTCATTATCAGTTTCCTGAGCCAGAGCTAGCTGTTCCAAATCGATCGCACAGGTGATGGTTTCAACGCGTGAAGAGCGTCAGCAACAACATTCTCTTCTCCTGAAATATGATGAAAGTCAATAGTGAATTGGGATACGAAATCGAGATATCGGAACTGTCTCGGCGAGTAATTTTCCGAAGTCTTGTGAAAAGCAGAAACTACAGGCTTGTCTTAACTCGAGCATGAAGTATTTAAATGTATCTAAATGTAAAGTACAGCTTCATAAACAGCCAAGAGTTCTCTGTTATGTGGACTGTATTCATGTAGAGCGGTATAAAGCTTGTTGGAGAAGAATATATGCCTATAGGTTGCCAGATATTGTGAACTCTTGATTGGAGAACAGCGCTCATCGAGAAATAGAGCCGTCAATAACCAAGGCTAAATCGGAAACGCTTGAGTTTGGATGAGCAAGTAAAGTTGCTTTACTATCGTTGAAAGATTGTTCCTAGTTGTTCTGTCAATGAAACCGGTGTTTTTGAAGTGATTTGCCAGAAAGCAGTTGGTGTAAAGATATTAGATTTGGTCGAAATGAAACGTCAGTTAAAGTTGAGCAAATCGAGGAAACGGCGAAGCTCTTTGTAGTTCTTTGGCTTCACAAAATCAAGAGTGGCTATAACCTTCTGTGTGGTTGGCATCGTCCCTCTTCAGCGGTTACCAGGAAACTTAAAAATTCAATTTCAACAACGCCGAAAACAGACTTTGCAGTATTTATGACGACACCATATTGCGGGTTAGCCTTTAAAGAAGTAGTATTGTCCACCAAGCGAAGGTGTCTGACGTCAACAAGCAGGTTATAATAAATAAAATAACAATAAAAATAATTTATTATCAGATAAATCATAGTCCATAGTTTGTTAGTAATACAAAAACCTTATGCTATATTAATTAATTTTGTATTTTAACGACACACAATGAAATAATTCTATTAATATTTCAAAATCAATTCAATGTCAATTACAAAATACAAAATAAATTTAAAAGGAAAATATTCACTTACTCACTATTTGTGTGTGCGAGATACAACTTCGCACACAATGAGCTATAAAGGGGGAGTCGAATAGCCCTGCTATCACCCTCAAGATGGAAATAGGAACTGGCCTGTACTCTACGTAGCAACGAGGCAGTTTTCCTTCTCATAATGGCGTGAAAATCATCTATATGCCCCTGCGCAAACATGCCTGAAGAACTACAGAACCGGGGCAGTCCCAACAACATCCTAAAGGCGTTATTATACTGGATCCGCAGTGCGCTGAGAGATCGCTGCGTGTAGCTGGTCCACAGGCTGCACGTGTAGAACATTTGAAAATAGGCTCTAAACAGTGTTATTTTAACTGGAATACTACAGCGCGCAAGCCTGCGGGCCAACATATTACAACGGACCGCCAGAGCTATGCGTTCCCTCTCGATATCCACCTCATTCTTAAGGTCGTCAGTTACAAAGTTAGTTACTTAAATTTGTAAACATGCTTGAGTTCTGTACCATTGAGTGCAATTATTAATAATAATATGCATTGAGGTTATAGAAAGAAAGAAAGTCTATGCCAATAAATAGATTTAGCCACTACAAAATACCAGTGAAAAGTACGTCACAATCCAAAGTCCAAATTTATTTATTATTTATTTATTTATTTATTTATAACTATACATCTACCCTTACAGCTATGCATAGCCAATGTGATAGAGTACAACTCAAGTGACTTATAAGCTACTAACTAAGAAAAATGTAATATGTACTATGTATATACATGTAGGTGCTAACCATAAATTCTATCAATTATAATAATAATAATAATAATAATAATCATTTATTTCAAACAAAGTTCATAGCTGGTTAGTAACAATTATCTTAAAACTATGTTAGAACAAATTATATTTAACATTATAAATGGCAATATTAGAGTGCATATGACACGCATTCCAGTGACTTACTATGGGGCAATCTACCCGCTCCAAAATGGTATTTAGGAGACCGCTGCCGCTATCCCGCACGCGCTTCATCACCGAGGCTACTCGTTTGCGTAGGATAGTCTGAAAACTATCCACACGCGCCTCGGCAAACATACCAGATGCGCTGCAGAACCGGGGCAACCCCAGCAGCATCCTAAAACCATTATTGCACTGTACGCGTAGGGCATCAAGCGATTTGCGAGTACATTTGGCCCACAGGCTGCACGTGTAAAAAGTTTGGCAGTATGCCTTGAGTAGTAAGTAGTGAGTAGTAAGGTTGTTTTTACTTCCTTATTACATCGTGCAAACCTGCGCGCCAACATGTTGCTTCTCACCGACAATGCCCTACGCAGGGAGCGTAGGTCTACGTCCAGGTCATCAGAGAGGTCCACGTTGACCCAATGCCCCAGATATTTAAACTTGTCGACTCTACTCAATACTGTCCCTCCAAGCTTAACTGGAGGAACAGACTTTGGCGATTTGTTTCCTGCCTTAAAGACGAGCAGCTCACTTTTTTTACTGTTATATCTAAGGCCGTGGGACACCGCGTACCCCTCACAAATTCCAATTAGGACCTCAAGGGCTCTGACTGATGGGCTTAGCAGAACCATATCATCTGCGTAGCTGATGTTGTTCATAAAACTCCCGTCTATTGAGCAACCCACGCCGGCCTTGCTGAGCTCATCAATCAGCCCATTTACATACAAGTTGAAGAAACGTGGAGAAGTCAGCCCGCCCTGCCTCACCCCGCACTCCAACCTGTACTCTTTTGAGTATGAACCAGCCCATCGAACCTTATTAGTTTGGTGCTCATACCAGACATTAGTTAACCTTATAAGCTCACGCGGTGCGCTAGTCTCCCTCAAAAGCTTATCCCATAAAACGTTGTAGGACACAAGGTCAAATGCCTTCGACAAGTCCAAAAAACAGGCATAGATTGGTGTTCCTCGACTAGCGTAGTACTGAACGGTATGCTTAAGTCGCAGAATTGCTGTTTCAGTGGACAGCCCTGGCCTGAAACCGAACTGTGTCTCGTGCAGATGGACATGCTTTTCAAATATGCGATCAAGCAAACCGTCCAGGTGCTGGACGGTAGCTATCACGGTTGCCAGCGAGATTGGTCTATAATTATTCCTGTCAGAGGCATCTCCCGTTTTGTTTTTCGGTATCGGTACAACAATGGTTTCCATAAGCTCTCGAGGTAGATAAGTATGCCCTACACATAAATTAAAAAGTAAAGCGAGCACTCTGGGAAGATGTACACCAGCGTAACGTAAATGCTCCACGCTGAGCCCATCGTAGCCCGGCGATCTGCCCCCCTGCATGTCATGAATTACCGCAGCAACTTCTTTACTGGTAAAACGTAAATATTCATCACATGACTGCGTCTCAGCGTCGAGCATCCCCGCCACCGGCCCCAACGGAGAATCAACTCTGAAGTGTTCTTTAAAAAGTTCCGCAATTTGGCTTGGTTCACACTGGCCCTCTATACTCGCGGGCAGGCTAGCCCCAGCATCCAGCCTTTTAGTATGCTTCCAGAAGCCCTTAAAGTCCTTCGTGGAATGATGAGTAGCTAATATATCCATTCTAATTTGGTTTTCATGATTCTGACACCACTTCAGTTTGGACTTAAAGCACCTTCTGGTTTCACGCATTCTATTGTACACATCTCCCGCACTAGGTTTGCCGTGCAATACCCAAGTCTGGAAGCTGAGCCGCGCCTCTCCGTGAGCCTCCCTTACATATTTATTCCAGCCTACTACTTTTTTGTGTTTATCATTCCTCTTTTTTAAATCGTGACTGATTTCAGCAGCACCTCTTAACGTTGTAACAATATTTTGATACAATTTATCAATAATTCTTCTATGCTCAAACATGTTACACACTTTATCTGCACAATTTCTACATTCAGCTGGAAAATCGATATCTCTTAACCTACAATTACATTCCTCATTATACTTAAATGTCTGTTGATCGTCTCTCTCACCCCACCGTACTTTATCGGTAACATTCTTACTATATAAATCTACTAACATTCTTACTATATAATACTAAATCCTTCTAAACAAACTCCACAATTAGACAATTATTACTCATATGTCACTACTCGTCAACTAAACCAAAACGACGGAGTTACCGTTTACGTAAAAAACACATTACAACCAAAAATTATAGAGATAAAACTATCCGAAGCGTCTTGTATTCAGCTTGATTTACTAAACACTATTGTCCTATGCATCTATCGTTCTCCCTCTAATAGGTATGCTGAATGCTTTCTAAACTCTCTTAACACATATTTGGAGAGTTTAAATACACAAAAAAACATTATTATCACGGGGGACATAAACATAAATATAAAACCTAAACCCGTGGAAGAATCTTATGAACACAATAACCGAATAAAAAGTACTTAGACATGTTATCGACTCATGGTATTCTCCCCGGTCATATACATCCAACTAGACTCAATAACTGTTTGGATCATTTTATGTTAAAAATTAATAAAAGAAAGCTATCCCCTTTTATTGCTATATTACAGTCTACTACAACAGACCATTTCACTACATTTCTTGCATTAACTAAAACTAAAAACGAACAAACTTTAAATAAAACTATAAAAACAATTGATTTCAAGGGAGCTTTAAAATATTTACAAGAAAATAATTTAGCTGAACTTATGTTTAGCGACGACCCCTGTTTTGTAACTGAACGACTTATACAAAAGCTTATGGATTCCATGGAGGAGAATTCTACTAATAAAAAGATAACAAACAGCAAACGTATAATAAAGCCATGGATTTCTACCGGTATTTTACGCTGTATAAGAAATCGAAACTATTTACAAAAGAAACTCCGGAAAGACCCATTTAATGACATTTTAAAAATAACGTACACTCGATACAGAAATTACTGTAACAATCTTATTAAAAAACTAAAAAGAAAATATGAAAGAGACTTACTTACTAATTCAGTTAATAACAACAAATTACTTTGGAAAAATATAAAAAACCTAACCTACACAAACAAAACTAAAAATCAAAGCCTACAATTATTAAAAACAAGATCGAGCCCTTCCGCTTCCTTAAATTATGTTAATGATTTCTTTGCTAATGTCGGTAAAAGTCTTGCCCAACAAATACAAAGTGGAAATTCAGGCGAACCAAACGACTTTCTGCGTGAATTGCCAACACAGGTGAACACCTTTGTGCTTCTGGATACAGACGTTGCGGAATTTGAGTCAATTCTAATGAATCTAAGATCTGATAGTGCTCCAGGTTGGGATAACATTTCAACAAGTTATTTAAAGTTTGTACGAAACGAAACAGTTCCCATTATAACCCATATAGTAAACCTTTGTTTCCAAAAAGGTGTTTTCCCTACTCAACTTAAACACTCCATTATAACCCCAGTTCACAAGGGTGGGGACGGAGATGACGTCAATAACTATAGGCCGATATCAGTTCTACCGGTTATATCTAAAATATTAGAAAAAGTACTAAATATTAGACTATTACGATATTTAAATGATTATAATATATTATCATGTACTCAATTCGGATTTAGACAAGGTAAATCAACCGAAGATGCTGTTGCTGCATTGACTTCTTTAGTAACTGAACACCTTGATGGAGGAAGGAAAAGTTTATCAGTATTTTTAGATTTAAAGAAAGCATTTGACACCGTCTCTGTCCCAATTCTTGTACATAAATTGGAGAAAATTGGTATCAGGGGTACACCTCTAACTCTTTTTCAAGATTATCTTTCTGGTAGGAAGCAAAGGGTTAAGGTTGAGCAATATACCAGTGAAGCTGTGGATGTTACATATGGTGTTCCGCAAGGAAGCGTATTAGGTCCAACGCTATTCTTAGTTTATATAAACGACCTTTGCAATATGAAAATAGAAAACGCACAAGTTTTTTCATATGCTGACGATACAGCTGTCGTTTTCTCAGGGCATTCCTGGGATGAAATCAAAGTTAGCGTTGAGCAAGGGTTGGCCAAGATCAGCAACTGGTTGGGAAATAACTTCCTGACATTGAATTCCTCAAAAACTAATTATATATGTTATAGTCTGAATAGACGTACTCAACCAAATGATCTTTTTAATATTAAAATTCATACCTGTAATAACATAAATAATAAAACCTGCAATTGCCAACAGATAGAAAAGGTTAGTAGCACGAAGTATTTAGGTATTATGGTGGACCAGAGATTATCCTGGCATTCCCACATTGAACTGGTAACAGGAAGAGTCAGGAAATTAATATGGATTTTTAGAACACTGAGACACATTGTTCCAAAGAAGGAATCATACGATCAAAAGTCCTCAAAAACACTTTTTAATGATATATATGTTGCCCTGGTGCAGTCTGTTCTTGTGTACTGTATCCCCATTTGGGGTGGCGCGACAAAAACAAAGTTCTTGGAGGTGGAGAGAGCGCAACGTGCTTTGATAAAAGTAATGTATTTTAAAAAGACTCTGTACTCGACGGAAACTCTCTATCTTCTTAGTAATTTACTCTCGGTTAGAAAACTATATATATTGCAAATTATTCTGAAAAAGCACAAAACTCTACCTTATGATGAGAGCTTACTAAACAAGAGAAGGAATTATTATGTGGCTCAAGTCCCTATCATAAAAACAATGGCAGCTGGTATTCAGTATGTTAGCCGATCGGCCTATTTATATAACAAAATCAATAGAGAATTACATATATACAAACAAAACTTTTTTGAATGTAAATGTCTTGTAGCTAAGTGGTTGAAATCTCTTGGATATGAAGAAGTTGAGAAACTTTTGATATGTACAAAATAATATCCTCAGAAGTTCCTACTACACAAACACATATAATCTACACTTAAAAAATATATTTGCATGATATTTACTGTCAAATTACACCTTAATATTAATCTAAATGTTATTGTATACAATAAATGACAAATAACACTTTAACTTTAATTTAATAAAAAAAAAAAACTAACACCTGAATTTTTAAGTTTATAATAGTTCTATTCATTATATAAATAAAGTACAACTAAGTGTAAGTTTTGAAATTATATAAGTACATTACATAGCTATAGAAGAGCGGAGTCCCCTATCACAGGCATTGTCATGCTTAAAAGGAGACTCCTAAAACTAATTATTGTAATCCTGAACTTGCTGATGAAATAAACTTATTATTATTATTATTATTATTATTATTATTATTATTATTATTATATAACGTTTTTGGAATCACGTTACCTAGCCTACAGCTAACCTCTAAAGGAAAGTGATCCGACCAAAAGACATTGTAGTGAACAACTACATCAACCAAACACTTCGAAGCTGCCTCCGTTACAACACAGTGGTCAAGCCACCTCCTACAACTGTGACTATCACTAATAAAAGTACAAGTGTCACAGGATAGCTTGACCACGTCAGCACAGAGCCACCTTCGCTCCTTTATCCTATATTTACAAATTATATTATATTTGAACATAACAAACAATTAAAAGGGTCATTCTTGTGAATTCACACAGTGTACATGAAAACAAATCAATTCTGTCCGCCACCTCGTTTAAAATTCGTAACGCTCGTGTGAATGGGGCCTTTTGGTTAAGATTAGTCCGAGAGCATGGCACTGCCAATAACTGCGGTTTAAAAAATCATCAGTACCAGTGAACAGTCTCGACGTACTTCCAGTCTGTTATACCAGGATAAATCTCGTACAACCTCATATATAAATATCTTGTGAATTTGTTTTGTATTCGCTCTAACATAAGATTATATTTAATTTCACTTGGAGCCCAGATGAGTGCATTACATTCAAGTTGGCTTCGAACTAAAGCATTGTACAAAGCTTTTATTGCTTGTGTATTTGTAAAATTATGAACCATACGAAGAACGAACCCCAAATTTCTAAACGCTTTTTTACAAATAGTAATTATGTGGCCCTGGAACTTTAACTCAGACGTAAACCGAACCCCTAAGTCTTTAACTTCATTTACCCGCTGTAATGTTGCAGAGTTTATTTTATAATCGTAACTAACGGGAATATGTTTACGAGTATACGAAATCGTAACGCATTTCGACGTATTAAACTGTAATTTATTTTGCTCACTCCATGAAACTACGTTATTAATATCGTTTTGTAATAATGCACAGTCCGCTGCACTACCGATCGGAAGAAAAATTTTTAGGTCATCTGCAAATAATAAGCATTTTGAATTTCGAATGAGCCTCGGCAGGTCATTAACCATTATTACAAACTGGAGAGGACCCAGATTACTGCCCTGGCTTACCCCTGACCTCACAAAATAAGGTTCGGACTGATGCCCACCATACTCAACGTACTGCTGTCTGTCATTCATGTAACTCGCAAAAAAATGCAATAGATGAGGCGTAAATCCAATGCCAGCTAACTTCCTAAGCAAGATATCATTGTCTACGACATCAAACGCTTTTCGGAAATCAAAATATGCGGCATCTACTTGGCCTCCACTGTCAATTGCTGGTATGAGTTCGGTAATATAGTTCACGAGATTGCTGGTGTTGCTCATACCTGGCCGAAATCCATGTTGCGCCTCAGATAATTGTGAACTAACCTGTTGTAAAATACAGTACTGCAAGGCCGATTCGAACACTTTGGCAGGAGTCGATAAAACTGCTACTGGACGATATCCGTCTACCCTATCTCCAGAGCCCCCCTTCGGAACTGGAATCACCCGAGTTATTTTCCAAATTTCCGGAAAAAGTGTTGATTTTAAACACATGTTATAAATGTGTGCAAGTGGCTCTGCCAGCACAAACCTGCAATCCCTAAATACAAATGCCGGGATGCCGTCAGGACCAGCTGATCTCTTCGGCTTAAGTTTAGCGAGCGCCCTCAGAACGTCACTCGATGTCAGTTGTTGCACATGCACTAGCGCCGACCCATTCGAACCCTCCGTCTGAGCTACAGCAGCGGCAGCATTTAGTTGTGCTCGGTCCGTTCTGTACACTGAATGATAATATTTTGCAAACTCATTAACACTTTGTTCCCCCGTTAAAACCATCCCATCTTTCGATATTTTTCTTGAACCGTCATGATTCAGTTTTTTAGATTTTACATAGTTCCAAAAGGATCTGGGGTCCTCTGTTAAGTGGGTTTGTATCCTGTCCCTGTACTGCTCATAGGCATGTTTAATCATAACTTTTACTCTTGCCCTGCACTGAGCGAACGTCTCGTAATCTGTCTGTAGCTTACTAGCTTTATATCGCTTGTGAAGCATAGCTTTATATTTTATTTCACTAATCAAGATAGAATTGTACCACTGCGGGTAAACATACCGTGTTTGCCGACCAATTTGAATATTTTTTAACGGAACACAGTTATCAAAAATTTCTCTAAGACTATTTTAAAAAAAATTCAAAATAGATTCCACATTACTTAGATTATATAATTGCCCCCAGTCTATATCGCTAATCGACGAATATAATAATGGGTAATTACCTTTATTAAAGTTTCACTGTGGTTTGTGGGACGAGAAACCGGCTCGACATGGGTACGCGGAGCGCCAGCATCACGACCCGACACTAGCACTGATATTTCAAGTGGGGGATGGTACCCGTCCACCAGCGGCACCAGCGACTCGGAGGCTGCCCTCACTTCAACACTTAATCTTTCACCAACCGAACATAAAACCAAATCCAACTGACGATTGTTACAATTGGCTACATTGTTACACTGTGTGAATTCACAATATGTTAAAAAACATTCAAAATAGTTCCGAATATTAACATTACACGAATATAAGTTAAAATCACCCATTACTATGATATTATTATACTTAGTACACAACTGTTCTATTATTCTAAAAAGTATCATATATTCCTCGTCTTCACTTCGCGGCGGAATGTAAACAATACATGATAAAAACAAAAAACGCTCGCGCAGGTATATTGCAGCACACGCGAGTTCAAACTTTCGTTCATTCAATGTGACGTCACCCGGTATTGACACATTTCGCAGTTCAAAACGCGGTGTGGCCATGAAACACGCGCCGCCTTGTTTTCGTCCGTCCGCTCGATCGCAACGTAAGATCTGGTACCCCACCGGTGCTAATTCTGCGTCCATTATAGATTCATAACAACCGGTTTCAGTAACTGCGAATAAGTCCGCACTTGAAGACGACAGACTCGTACAAAACTCTTCTAACTTTGTCCTAAGACCTCTTACGTTCTGATAAAAAATTTCAATTGGTTTTCTAATATTACTTCGGTTTGTCGTACGGTTTTCGAAACCACTGCCACTCACTGAATTCGACATTTAGTGGCCACTCTTCCGGATTGCACAATTTTTGATACTCGCTCTCTGGTACTCCTATCATAAATGAAGAATAATCTCTTTCGGTTTTGGGCTTCAATTTTTCAATTTTAACTGTAATATCTTTCCCACACACCTTTTTTACGTAACTTTCTAAATTTTGAATGGTGGTATCTTTTTTTAAACGCCAAACATGTAGAAATTTATTCTTTTCTATACCCTGAATTTCCATGCCCGTACTTCCATCTTTGTGTACTTCATTTCTTACGTATCTATTTTTCTTCGTCTTAACTTCAGTCCAATCATTTCCATTGCCTTTTTCTTTGTCTTTATTTTCATTGGTATCATTTGTATTTGGAGATGGGTTCTTATAACGTACTCTTCCTTCACTGGTTACATCCCGTATATTACGAACTGCCTCCTAATATTGCTACCTATTTGCTACCTTTTCTAAATAATTGCTACTTATGATATATTCTTTGAAATTAAAAAAAAATTACCAGTTATTCTGACGTCAGGATGGCTGGTCGCCTCTTTGTTCAGCACGAAGGGAGCAGATTTTCCAGAAGTATGTATATGTTATTTGTAAATAATTGCTACCTATTTGCTACCTTAACGAATTAAAGGTATACGCTTCATATCTACGTTAATAAAAAAAATATAACCGATTGAAAATTTTACGAAATAGTGCCTGACTAAACTAAAAAAGCAAAAGTTTTTAGGTCCTTTATTGCCATAATATAAAGGGCAGGCGTTTAACAATTACTTCGAGGCGAATTAGTCTGGTGGGGTGTCTGATGTATAAAACCGAGAGGGTAGGTAACCATCATAACGCAATATTAACAAAGAATTTAGTTGTAATTATAGGTACATTTGTTTAAAAAAATATATAGTTTTAATTTTTTACCAAAAGTATGAACAAAATCTTTATCGTAGTTTGTTACAGTGCACTTACTCTTGTGTTAGCCTCACATTCTTTGCGAATTCCATTGTACGTTATTTTATTATTTCTAGAAGTAGAATACTGTTTAAATATCCAACTGTGTGCAATGTGGTGAACCTCCCAAATCTTTTCGCGCAAAAGATGGGCGCACTGATGCTTGGGCAAGCGATGTTTCATTCTAAACACAGTCTCAGGTCCATGATTTAACTTGATACGTTTACTTAACGGTTGCATTCGTTCCCACTGATAAGTATCAATAATAAAATAAATGGCTGGTCAAAATTTTTTTAATTTCTCAGAATATATCATAAGTAGCTTTCTTGAATTTACACTCAGTGCCAGGCGCCACAGGCGACCAGCCATCCTGACGGTCACTAAGAATTTGCGTATTTATTTGAATCCTTACAATGTAGAGAATTAACGTCACTATTTATTTCAATTGATAAAATTGAAAATCGATAGTTTTGGTTCGAACACAAATGAAATCAGGTAAATAACTTTCACAGGTTATACATACCTAAGCAGGTGCTTAGGTATGTATAACCTGTGTGTTAAATAGGTATTTAACGCATGTAAGAGTTTAATTATGTCGTAAGGGCAAAAGTCGTTTAATGTTTACGCTCACTATCGATGTGACGGCTACAATTTTTTTATTCGGGCCGTGTAATAGTAAGATGGACGAAAAGTTAACCATCGAGGTCATTTTAAATTACATGGCTTTCATGACTTTGTCTTTACGAAGTTATTTTCATAATCTTTCTTACCGGCATTTGTGCAACGCGAGTCGGTAGGTACTTACCTACCAATGCTAAGTGAAGATGACAGTACACTGTACCACATATGATATTTAGGCTTATATCACAATATAAGCCTAAATATCATATGTGGTACAGTGTACTGTCATCGTACTCTTCTAGGTATATTTCTACCTTTACCTCATTTGGATGTATGTAAGCTAGATATCTAGCTAGGCATCTAAATTGTGCATTTAGGTTGACGTTGGAGTGGTATTTACACGTTTCTAACAAAAAACGTGTTTTGCTAATATATTAGTAAAAACCGCAATAGAACTCTGTGTGGCAGTTTCCTAAACAGGGGGTCTACTCTCGATCTCCGTCTGACATCCGTCCGAAACAATTACTGCCAAATAAGCAATACTTGACCAAATCAAAAGACGCGTGATGCGAATGAAGATTCAACTTGATTCTTGTCTTTTAATTTTGTCGAATATTACTTATTTGACAGTAATTGTTTCGGACGGAGATCGCGAGTAGACCCCACCAACTGCAAAAATCAGAGCATGGAATTAAAACTACTTAAAACGTAGGTATATGCTTTGCATTACAGATAATGTCTTTATACAAAACATAAATTTATTGTGATTTTCTTCTTGATTGTGATTCCTAATTTAATAATCCCATTCATCAGTCGCGACACGAAAAGTCAATTAAAAAATTACAATGTCGGGTTCTTTTTACCAGAAATAACGAGTTTTGGGCCCTAGTCGCTTTAAAACTATTTTAATTTAACAAAAAATTGACACGTCACAAAATTATATACAAAATTATATAGGACGCTAACAGAAACCGTTTTGCGGTCAGTCCGGCTCAAAGGGGTCATACGATTTGTTAGTCAATTAGGGAGGTACGATCGTCGACAGCGACTCGCGACACCTCGTAGTTGGCAGCGGCGAGGCGAGCGGCGCGGATGCATCATGGCACGGCAATTCACGCGGCAGGAGGTGGAGGCGCACAATTCGCCGCAAGACGCGTTCATTATTATTGACAACATCGTGTACGACGTGACTCCTTTCCTAGAGGACCATCCGGGAGGTGCGGAAGTACTGCTAGACAACGCGGGCCGCGACGCCTCGAAGTGCTTCGATGACGTGGGGCACAGCGACGACGCGCGTGTTTGGCGCTCGCGGTTTAAGGTTGGCGAGGTGGCCGAGGCAGAGTGCTGGCCGGTGCGAGCCCCGAAGACGGGCGGGTCCGACCGTGACGAACCGCTCACGCTGCAAGGGTTGGCGGCCGTGGCCAGTACGCCACTGGCGTTCGCTGCGGTGGCCTACTTCATCTTCATCTACCTCTTCTAGCGCTTTCTGTTTTGAGCCACCTCTTAAACTTCAACATCTTAAAATTCTATGCCTATCGAGCGTGAAGTGATGTAGTTAGTGAAGGAAATTGTTTGTGTCATAGTTAAATGTACTTATAATAATGTAGAGAGGCTTTTATTTGTGCAATGTACTCATAGACAAACAAGAGATGCAGACGGTGTCGTTAGTGCACTTAAATGAAATAAATGTTGGGTATCTAATTGTATTTATGTATACTATCTGTTGTGTCACAAGTGGCCATCTGAGTGTGTAAAAAACCTTTGTAATTTATTGTGTGTCATAGTTAGGTATCTACCGGCGAATACTTAGCAATCAGCGCTGGTTATTTTATATTATAGCAATGCGTTAATGTTAATGCAAAAAGTACGGTGGGCATCCCATAAAAATAAACTCTTAGTGCGAACCAAAGAAATAAATTAATAATAATAAATAATAATCATATTAAGAAGTTATTTTTATACATTATGTCAATTAATCGGAGAGCGGCGTAGTGGCGCACAGTAAACCAAAATTGATCGTTCGTGGACATTTATTGTGAATTATGTAGTTGAAAATATACTTAAAAAAAAAGATTAAAATTTGTCAGAATTTTATTAGTCAGCGTAAAATTATAATTATCAGTTTGGGTCCACAGTGCGGCGCGGCGTTAGTCAGACAAGTGCACTTTTATATCACTTTTGCATGTGCACAGTGCAAGTGACCGCGCAAGGTGAGTTGGTCCGGGGCACTGGTCGACGAGGCTTCAATTTTTCATACCATGACATATAATTTGATTTTGCGATCTCGATCCTCATAAGCCTTGTATTAAGGGCGGTAAACAATAAATAATAACGAGACTCTATTAGAGGCCCGAAATTGATGACTGAAGGCTTTCGGAGTCGAGGTTCGTAATTCCCATACCGCCCGTGAAACACAAAATTTTTCATCACACTTGCACGTAAATAGTATGATTGTATGCAGGCTAACTTGATTATAATGCCCCAAATAAAACAGTCGGGCCATTTTTCTTCTGTTTACAGTCATGGTCGGGTTTACACAAGTTAGTAGATATAACAAATTCATTTACTGCATTAGTTACGACGTCAAGTGTCGCTCAACTTTAGTTTTCCTTCTTTGCGGTCTCAGGACTGCACACAATTTGCCTGCAACAAATTAGGTACCGTGCCGATTAAAATAGTATGATATTAAAGCCCTCCTAAAGTACTTACATATACAGAAATGTTTATACCTACAGAGAGAGTATACCCATAGCAAAATCTGTCAATATCGGTAAGTAGAATCAAGTTCAAAAATCTCGCAGAGCTCTGGGGTCACCTGTATAACAACGTCGTTCTTAAATATTATATAATAATGGCCGAATCACGGTGACCAACGGACACGATAGCGAGCGTTATCACGCGAGTAGAGGGGATTGCGCGCACGAGGGACGCTCGAGAGGCCCCGCCGCGCCGCCAGTTCGCAAGTCGCGGCCGACTGATTTGCTCATTGCATGCGCGCCTACGCCGTCGCCATGGCCAAACAGTTCACCAGGAAGGAAATCTCCGAGAGAAATACCAAGAAGGATGCGGTGTTCATCATCGACAACATTGTGTACGACGTGACACAGTTTATTGATGAGCATCCGGGCGGGCACGAGGTACTGGTGAACGTGGCAGGTAAGGACGCTTCAGAAGACTTTGACGACATCGGCCACAGCCTTGATGCCAAGGAGCTCATGAAGAAATTCAAGATCGGCGAGCTCGTCCCAGAGGACCATATCAAGCGTCAGCGGCGCTCTCTCAACTGGGAGGACAACAAGACTGAGAACGAGTCCACCTTTGTCGGTTCATGGAAGTTTCCGCTGGTGCTGGGCATCGTTATGACGGTGCTCTACTCCTACTTATTCGGCTAGCTCCTCGAACGTGTGCATCTGAACGTTTGGCCCGGGCCATTTCGTCAACCTATTTCCCAAATCAAGTGTATATACAGTGTTATGGTGTTTTTGCCGCCTCTGCGTGGGTTCGTCTAGTTTAGTTTAAAGGATAGTGTTATTTATACCTATTGTTTGTAATTTTTTGAGATTTTTGTATTGGTTTTTAGGGCTGTTGTTGATTAAATATATGGATTTTGTTTAATTGTGTTGTATTAGTTAACTGAAGTTCGCGCAGAGGCTTACGCGGCGTGTCGACGCGGTGTGGCCGGCGCCGGCGCCGGCGTGCGCTTGCCGCTCTGTTTACGAAATGAAACATAATTATCGATGATGAAATTGATGAGCGGATCAGGTGTGCCGACAAATGGCTGTATTTAAAGTTAAATCTATTAAGTATTATTATTTATTATTAAGTATAAAGTACGTGACACCGAATAACTTTACTATCACAAATATCTGTGACGTAGTGCATATACCTACCTATAATCTCTTATCCTTCTTTATTTAATTTTTATTTATTTTGTTTATTTGGGAAACATACATACACATTTCATTTTTAATACTCATATGTGTTAAACAAACACTAGCGGAAACAGTTTCCACTAATGTTTACAACGAGTTACGTTGGATCCCTAGATAAATTTGTACATAGCTGGTTATAACCAGCCATCAACTCTAACGTAATAATTAGGTACCAGTAAGCAACAAATTATAAGTCACTAGTTATAATTTCAGTTTATTGAATTATCACGATGTTCAACTACCACGATATTCAATTATTTTATGTGAAATTACTCCACTAGTTTGTTATAAGTATTAACACAAAGAGCGAACATTGAGAAAAATTCCTTCGATCGATTAACTATATAATAATTGTATTAATAAAAGCTTCCTAATGGCAGATTTCAATCGGAATGGCTTATTGTCAAATATATTAATTTCTTGATATTCGTTATTAAATTGGGTACAAGGAACCTATTCTTAGAATAATTAGTGCGACAATGAGGTACTGCAAATGGGCCTCGCGGACGTAGGTTGGGTCTTGGACATTTCAATGACATTTGGCTAAATAAATATGTAGAGTCAATGTGATTATTAATAATTCTGAAAAGAAAAACTTGTTCCATAAGATTTCTTCATTTATGCAATGATATCATTTTTGTAGGTTTATATATCCAATATTTATACTACAATCTTTTAACAAATTTATTTTGCACTCTTTCGATCATATCGACTTGTTTATTATAGTTGGGGTTCTAAGCAGTGGAAGCATTCTCTAGATTAGATCTTTCTATAGCGTTGTATAACAATATAAGTCAGTGTTCCTTAATATAGCTATATCGTTTAAATATAAAACTAAAACCTCGTTTCATAGTAGAATGTCAAAGTTAACAGCACCCCCGATCTCTCACCTCGGATACTCTTTGAAGTGTCTGATTATTAAGATAGTAATTATGAATATTGACTTATTTTTAAGAGCATCGCCCTTCACTCGTAAGTGTGGTTTTTTCATGTTTGTCGGACTCTGAATACTGTACCTTTCGTTTTTGGATTTTGTATGTTGCATTAATGAACTCCGATTATTCCCTAACCGTTAATGTTAATACTTTGTCAAGCGTAGTTCCTAGTTATTCTTATTATTGACACTACTTATCCATTATTATGGATGGTTAATGACTACAGGCAAATGCACGCCAAACTTGATATTTAAGAACTAAATTCAATTTAAAATTAAATCCCTGTACTTGGTCTTGGTCAGTATGAATTAAATTGAAAATATTACGCTACAATAGCCGCTTATTTCATAAATTGTTCAATCTGTTCACATTTAAGGTAGACTCTTACACAATACTATGTGTAAACGAACGAAATGGCGCAATAGCATAATAATACCTACTTAATCGTGAACGGTGAGAAGCGTATAATACTGGTTAGTTTTGGCATTCGGCAATGAGGTCGCAGTTAGAGACATTGTCGTTTTACCAGGTGATTGCTCTGTTATAGCCAGCAGCACACGACAATTGACTACGACGTGTACCGGTAGCCCCGCGACTTTAAATAATGAAATTTTTTGCACTACGTTAAGTCAGAATTTTGTTTACACCTGACATTCTGATTGGCTTGATATACTATCTTTCCGAAGTCGATAATGTTGATTTGCAATTACCTAACCAAGGTTCATTATGTTCCGAAGTACATGATAAAATTCATATCTAGCAATGAATTCGCATGCCCGAAGATTTCAGTTGTCCAACAACTTTTTTTAATTCAATCAACCAAAATAAATTCTTTACAGTGTTAAGTGCCCAAGGAAATGTATGTATGCATGGTGTATTTTAAGGTCTGTTTTCTTCATTCTAGTAGTAATAAATACTAAATCAGTTATAAAACACGTCCTGGATTTTGTATAGAAAAAACTAAAAAGTTACTGCCCTAAATATATATAACCTCTCAGATCTCGAGAGGATCCACCAATTTTTGCTTACCACTATTCAGTTAAGATGTATTTAAATATTAGGTGGTTCAAAGAACAATGTTTAAATAGTAGTTTTTATTGACCCTTCAGTTCACATTTATGCTACGCATTTATTTAGCTCAATCGTCGAATTGAAGTAATGAATAGGTACAACAATATTATTATTATAAACGAGTAGGTATTATGATAAAAAGATTAATATTAACCTTGAAGCTTTAGTAAGAGATATAAGTAAAACAGTGAAGTAAGATAATATATAATAAACAGTGAATATTTAACTGTAGCTTTCCATTTTAAAAATGACAAAATCATTTTGTAAAACTAAAAACGTGAGGAATGTAAAAGGCAAATAATTAACACAAATTTTAAATAATTACCATAATTACCAGTGATTTTATTTTGTGCATTGGTATTTATTTAACGAGATGGTTGTTATATATTAGACAACGTTTCAATCATTTCCATGAAAATTATTATTGTAAGGTGACTTGTTAGTAAACAAAAATGGTGCAATACATAGTTAACTTTAATTGAATCAAATGCCATTGATTAGAGTTAGAGAGCAAAAATAAGTTCGATCACTTGTAAGGCGGAACCGTTATAGAATTGACCTTGTCAAGCTAAACAAGCGTATAATAATAATTTACTTGGACCGTTCGAATGAGACAATAATATGATTTGCTCGTCTTTACCTCTCTCTGTCTCTTTCTAACACATTGTCATAGTTAATTTGGTAATAAAATGTGAATTAATGTAGATTGGTGTCGCCACTTTAAGGTTTCCTAACGAGTGCCGAGTGTACTCACTTACATGCGTTTAGTTTTGTTTATGTGTGTCGTTAAATCGTAACTGGAAGCAATTAATGTGGACAAAATAGTATATTTTATTAACCGACTTCAAACAAAGCGGATGAGGTTGTCCATTGAACTCTATTTTTTTTTATATTGTATGTTACGCGATAACTCCGGCATAACATTTGTGAACCAATATTGATGATTATTTTTTTTGTTGGAAAGAGGGTACCTCAGTAGTGGTCCCATTTAAATTTGAAGAAAGCATTCCTCCTCGAAGGGTGGCATCTAGGGATGAATCTGGTTTCGCTCACTTTCTGCTTACCGTTTTCAATAAAATGATATAACAAAAATTTTTACTTTTTTTAAAACTTTAAATACTAACTGCCTCTGTGGCCGAACGGTTACCACGCCCGACTGCCACGCAGAGGTCCCAGGTTCGATTCCCGGGTCGGGAGAAATATTTGTATGGCCTACATTTATTTCTCTCGTGAGTTTGGGTGTAATTTGTGGTTGTCTATGTGTGTGTCCATGACACCCGCGACACAGGGTTTCCCTAGTGCGGGGCCATGTTGAGTGTGTGCGTTATTAAAAAAAAAACTGAGAATGAAATGTAATTCCACGAACTTTTTAGGTCGGTTTTTTATTAACAAATGTATGCATTGGCTCTTGGGCATCTGCGTACCCACAGGTTTAATAATAATGAAATACATTTTAAACGCTTATTACACTACTGGATTTGAAGGAACCCTAAGTCTAACTCAGCGAGGTGTAATACAAGTTACGGAGTTAGAGTCCCTAATAACGACGAAGTGTATATAAGTGAAAAAGTGCGGCGCCTTAAAGTGAGGTCACGCCCACCCTTGAACCAGGGCCCTTGAAATCGTTGTAGAAAAGAAAGAGTTTTGTTGTTAGTGAAAACTAACACTTCCGCAACAAAGTAATCCATCGATGCGTACTGTTAGGTTAGTGTGCGGCAAAGTACGTACATATCTACTTACTTGCCCTTCTGCCAGTGATGTGAACAGTAAAAATTTATTGTTTTGACCTCGTGTGGCCAAGTTGGCGCAACATCTTTAGTAAGTATGTAAAGGAATGTCAACATAATATACATTACATTAAATATTTAATTGTTTCCCCCTCAAAATGGACGTAGAATCGAACCTCGAGAGACGCTCATGCTAACTGCAGATCTTGACGACCTCGTGTCGTTGACATCGACCCTCTGAACCCTAACCTAACATTCGAATAGGTACGATTTAAGAAGGGCTAGGGCAAGATCCGCCCCACCACGGTTTATACAATCAAATGGCTAGGAAAGGACACAGACTGTACCAATCGCGTCTTGTAAGTGTTTATATGCTTTAAACATAACATACTTGAGAGTACGACTGATTAAAGACAATTATTTTAAAAATAGTATTGAGAGTTTGTACTATTGAAGTGGGTCTGAAATAAGTAAGACCTTACTTTTTTGTTTACTACCAAATTTGATAAGAAGAATAACCTTCTAGATCATTCCATGACGTCAAGAAATACACCATTACAGTAAATTATCATGATAGAATAAAGATGACTCCAACATTTGTATCAAAGACGCGTCCAAATGTGACAATTGTCAAACTAATGTGACAATTGTCAATGTAATGTGACAATTGTCAATCTTATGACAAACCTTTGGTCAAACCAAGTTGTATTCCCAAACATTTTTGTTTATGTTTATTTACTTTTCTCACTGTTTGTAATTTTTCAGTAAATACTAAAGTACTAAAGCGATAAATCTATCAGCTTGGAAAATAATCGGATATACGTATATCCTATAGTTAAATTATCATGAATGACGAATCCTGCTTACTGCATATCCTTTTTGGTAGTTTAACAGTTATATAAAAAAGTAGCTAAGTGACCTTCGTTCGTTAATTTTTTGTGATCACATTGTTGTTTATAAAATGTAAACGTTGTTGTGTGTGACAAGTAGCTGCAGTAATTTGACATCAGAATTGTGCAGGTAGACACCATAAATATAGATATTAAACAAGAAATGAAATACAATACTACAAACACAACTTGTTGCAGTGTACATATGTCGCGTACAGAGAATTAATTGTTCTTGATTCCTGCACTAAGCTAAGCCTGTCTCTCAGGTAATCAATGTTTCTTCGTTACAAATTAAAAGTTCGTGGTGTTCGTTCGTATTTGTCAAGTTTTATGGGTTACCGGAAAGTGCGCGAAACCGGATTCACCCCCTAGTTTGCCATGCTTAGAGAGAGGAATATTTTCTTCGAATTTAAATGGGAACAATACTGAGGCACCCTCTTCCCAATAAACAATAATCGTCAAAATCAGTTTACAAATAGCCGAAGCTATCGCGTAACATACATATAAAAAATACAGTCGCATTAAGAATCTCCTCCTTTTAGAAGGCGGTTCAAAACAGAACAGTATTATACGAGGATACTATTTAGACTTTAGTCTTCTTCTAAATTTATATTCAAATTCCCTATTTATTTTGTTGTGTTGACTTTACTTGCCAAATGCTGCGTTTAATCTCTTTTTCAAATAATTCGCAAGACAGCAGTGCGGTATGCTCAACAGAAAACCTTACAATACCTATACGTTTCCTCTAAATTTGCTCGGAATAGGTATTGAAGAGCCTCGTGAATAGGTTCTTCTCTAATATCGTTGAAGCTAAACATGATGTTTACGTAACCAGTGGTACTCGTACTATAATTGATCCTATCGGGAATCTAACTCGAAGCCTTCTCATTCTGTGCCGACAGTACCAACCCTTGGCTACCGAGATCGTGCTATTTGTACAATTTATTTTATAGTTACCTAGTATGATTTGCACGTTTTGTTTTTTTTCATTATATCAAGTGACGGTCAGACGAACAAGTCGTGCGCCTGATGATAAGCGACACGCCTGTCCATATGTATGAAACTATAAATTGCTTAAAAACACATTCGTAAAGCAGATTCCGCTGCGGAAAATAGGTATTCACTTTATTTAAAATTTTAATTATTTCCACGTGTCACTGCTCGGCTTTGGCCGTGGCCCACCATACTGGCCCAGTGCGGGTTGAGACCTTCACACGTCTGTCCGAGCGTCGCGTGCCATCTTCGATAAGCAGGTTTCATCACGATGTTTTTTTCACTTCTTCGTCAGTGGGAAGTGTTACCAGTAGGTATTATTACTACCAAAACTCTGCAAATATTTATAACAGAATTTAAAGTCCTAGTAACGTGTCGCCTCCGGGATTCGAGTCGTTGATCTTTTCATTGAGAAGCAATCGTACACCAATAGGTATATTTGGCGGGTCATTGCCAATGCTTCTAGTATACAATTTTCTAAAATTGTTCACAGACGGGCTCACGAGGCATGTGCTCACCTCTTGGTTTCTTTCTTTTTCGGAATCTGGCAAATAAGTATTATCATTTTCTTGTTCAAATAGATGACTATATTTTCTTAAAAATGTTGAAGTCATGATCAAAATCTTTAAAATACAAAAGTGTGGTCTACAAGTTTCAGTTCCTCTTATATGCATAAATATTGTTATGCATTTTTTTTGCAAAATAAAAAATATTTCATGCAAGCATGTGTGCGTACCCATAAAACAACACCATACCTCAGCCAAGCAAATGCATAAGCATAATATGTTGTCAAAGTTTTTTCAAATCAGTACACTTCTTTAATTCAAATAAGGCGTACGTGAATCGTGCTAATTTCCCAGACACCTTACGTACATGATCTTTCCAACTTAGCGGAGTCGATTTCTACTCGTAATAAATTACAAGAATTCGCTGACGCCACTTTACTATTTTCATACGAGAATGCGAATTTCATTGGTCGGTTTTGACGGGGTTTTACTTGTATTAATTTAGTTTTTGTTAGTTTTGTTAATTTTAAATAGTGATCTTATGTATCATTACGAAATGATGATGGTGATCAACTTGAAATCATCGTTTTGCTAAATTATTTTTGATGAACGTTAATAGGATTCAATACTTCTCGACCTATTTGAGTAATTTGGGGTACTGGGTCATCAGGAGCGCCATATTAAAAAAAAAAAGTCAGTAGTAAAGTTTTAGTATTATTATTTTATTATTACTCAATTAGTTGTAATATAACAAAATGTGTGATCGTGCTTGAAACTGTACGAGAAATTAGCATTGAATTCAAAAGAAAGTTACAGTTCCGTGTGTATAGGCAACTACATTCGATTAGGTACTGATTTATTTATTTATTGTTTCCTTACATAACATTAAACGGTCTAGAGCATGTTAGTGAGGTATAAAGTGCACGATAACACAAATGTTTTTGTGATATCATTGCATCCTATCAATTAAGTCAATAAAGATAATCGTAAGCATAGGGTTTGTCACTGTGGAAACATTTGTCAGCCAAGCACTATGGTTTTTTTTGTGCACTGTATTTATAACCTGAACGGTGCAAAACCATATGTCTGTACGTCAATGCTGTCTTTTTAAGTAATTACTATTGAAATCGACGACAGATTTAAACTTGGTTGTCTGCACCTTTTCCGAGTTCAAGTTTTCAAAATGACAATATTTTATTTATTTTAACTGCCTCTGTGGCCGAACGGTTACCATGCCGGACTGCCACGCAGAGGTCCCAGGTTCGATTCCCGGGCCGGGAGAAATATTTGTATGGCCTACATTTATTTCTCTCGTGAGTTTGGGTGTAATTTGTGGTTGTCTATGTGTGTCCATGGCACCCGCGACACAGGGTTTCCCTAGTGCGGGGCTATGTTGAGTGTGTGCGTTATTATTATTATTATTATTATTATTTAAAATTCATATCTAAAATGGGGTCAAGTAGGCTTTTATAATATAAAAAGCTGACTTTGTGCACTAGTTTTAGTTGCATTTGCCGGTCTTTTCCTCTTTAATAAAACAGTACGTAAGTAATAAGTACTTTTATACGTGACAATGACATCTAATTATATTTTGTATTGTCATCGTATTATTGAAACAAGTAGGCAAATAATGACGGGTTATAAATCGCAACGCGTGCTGACGTGCACATTGATAGACCGCACACGTGTGATGTATCTATAGTTTGCTTATAGATAACTTCTAAGCCAAGTGCGGTTACTAAAACACAATTGTAATTCCTACCTGAAAACAAATATTTGTTATTCTCTGGTTTTATTTTCTATATTACTAAACGAATGGTGTGAACTTTAGGGGCACATATTATTTTTTAAACAATGGATGTCACAGTAACAATGTCCTATGTTACTGCATAGACGTAAATACAGACTGTTTTTTTTTGTTTTACTCGACCCTTTTGGGTTACAGACAGTTAGCATGGAATTGTTTATTTTTTTAGTATTTTTAGTGTAGAAGTTGAACTTTAAACACGTGGCGAGGTTAATTTTGTACAATTAAAATTGCCCTTGTCTTTCTGTTTACACACCACATGGAATCTATTAACTGCCTCCGTGGCCGAACGGTTACCATGGCAGACTGCCACGCAGAGGTCCCAGTTTCGATTCCCGGGCTGGGAGAAATGTTTGTATGGCCTATATTTATTTCTCTCGTGAGTTTGGGAGTTGATTGTCTATGTGTGTCCATGACACCCGCAACGCAGGGTTTCTCTAGTGCGGGGCTATGTTGAGTGTGTGCGTTATTATTATTATTATATATTTTTTAGGATTAAAAATAAATATTCTAAATAGATTCACGTTTGGAGTCAATTTCATCTGATGTGTTGCGACGATATGACCGACTAATAGCACGCGTTTGACTGGAATAATGCCTATTCAGTCTAGCTTTGAATAGCTCTAAGGCTGCTGGCAGATGGAGTGTATGTCTGCCGTCGTGACTTTGATATTAGTCAGACGCGACTTCAACTTCAATTGCGTACAGTCGAGATTTCAACACAATGTGAACGGGAGTCCGAGGAACAAAAGAAGCAAATGACATTCTGAAGATGATATATGATTATTTTGTGTCTGAAACAACATGATTTATTTCAGTAAAGTGTTCTTGAAGATTTTATCAACATACGTAATGGTAAAACAATTTCACGCTTGATGAAACTTTTCTCACAAATTCACATTTGCACAATTCTTAACAGTATTTTTTTGTAATGACACCTTCACATTACTTCACCACATTACGGATGTGAATTTGTTGACAAATTCAAAGGGAAGAACAATCACTATCGGAAAGTGATAATATGTTTATTTCCGTAATAAAAAGTTAAGTCAGCCTATGAAGTCATAAAAGTTCTGAAAAGTCATAGTGACAAGCTCCAAGTAAGTTTAGTGGTTTGATTTCGCCATCAACAAAATACATTGAGGTCGTGAGCTACGCGCGCAGCGATAACTGCTCGCAGTCAGCGTTGCTTTTATCGACTTCGCGCATGAAGTCCGTTTGGTAGCAGCCTGCTGTGACGTGAATTTGTAGCAGCGCCCTACAAATTATTATTTTTTTAAACACGACGAAACAATAAAATTTTAGCGACGGAAAAGCTTTGTGATGGGACACGTTGAAAATACGGAGTCAATGAACGCTATTCAGTCTAAAATTAGTTGGGTGGGGACTTTTAAAATGTTACTACAATTATTTGAATTTTTCTAATCTTTTATTTCATTTAAATTGTATATTTTTAGTGAATTTTTACCAATGTGTACATTTACTATTCTAATATTTAGGTAAGCTCGATTATGTTCTATGGGATTTAAACTGAAAATTAACATAGGGTGGTCTCAATTCGACATTAGTCGAGAGACGGACCCTATTAATTAATTATTGAGTTGATCTTAGTACTATGACAGAATAAAACTGATTAAAACTGTCGTGTAAATGAAAGACGGTCTGGATGACAACTCACTTTTTAATTAATAATTTCTTATTTAAAATCTTCCCCTTAACCAGATCATATATGTTGTGAGGAATAAACGGGTCATTTATCGTCGTAATAGAAGGCATAACATACACTCTTTAAAAAACCCAGCAACAACATGTAAAAAGGTGTTATAAATAAATTTTAATTAAGTACGTACATATAACTACGTACATATACCTACTGATAACACGAAATAATCATTATTATCTAAATATAGTCATGGGAGAGTGAATCATTTCACAACCGTAATCATCTAGCGACCCCGCTGAAGAGTAGTGATTATCATCAAGTGATGCATCATTTGCAACATAATCGACATAATGTGCTACTTCAGTGTTTTGTTTAAGGTTTCGCGATTGTCAGTTTTCTGGTTCACATTTTATTAAATGCCTTCTATTACGCCGATAAATGCCCCGTTTATTTCTAATAACATATATGATCTGGGAGTAATGCTTTCTGTTACAACTTTTTTGTTATTATAATATCAAGTTATCACTTGACGACGACGAACGATGACGAACAAGTCGTGCGCCTGATAAAAACTACACGACTATACGTAACGTTGCAGTGCCACTCAGACTGCGCCCGTCACCCAGAGCCATATGTTGACAAGTCCCATGTGACTGTAATTTTACCTGCACCCTTACTCTTCTAAACCGGAACGCACTAATGCTAACATTACTGCTTGGCGGCGGAAATAGGTAAGGTGGCAGTATTTCCCTTTTGGGTGAACTCTTTCACAAGGAGCTCTACTGTTGCTTAAAAAATACCAATTATCCTCTCACTGTGCTATTTCTATCAATAACAATAACATTACCTCCTTTCTCTAATTTAGGCAATTCTTTACAACGCCGATCATAGCACAGCTTCGCTCTTTATTACCTATTGATCAGCTCTTGATGTTGCACCGGCAACTGTAGCGCAGCATTCGGCCCAACAGCATTCGTGCCGGAGAACTCAAATTCTCGTGAGGTGTATTGCGATAACATAACAAATTTAAATAGGATCAGAATTACTTTTTATTGATTTCTTTAAAATATTCTTAATAGTTTGAACTGCACGCCCACTTTTGCTGTTTGCTTGTGCATAATTTGGCGAGGACGTGACATGCTCAAACCCCCACTCTGACTCTCTCACTCTTTGTACTTCGTCTTTCAACGACTTTTTAGTCGTAGCGCCATCTATGAGAAATCTATGACAGATTTATCACATAGTCGTTGAAAGACCAAGTACAAAGACACGACGCAAGCACATAGAAAAATTCGTGAGGTCCGTTGGTCCGTTCTGTGGCTTAGTTGGTATAGCTTTTGGCACGGTATGCAAGAAGACGTCGGTTCGAATCCGACCGGATCGAAGGAATTTTTTCTGAGTGAATTATTAATACAAAGATCGAATCTTTGTATTAATAATTATAACAATTTCTTAATTCTCCTGAAACTTCATATTTGTTTGTGGGCCACGCCTAGTTCAAATAATCTAACAATTTCACTAGCACTTCAATTTTTCGTGTTTCCACTTTAACAATATTTAATTTGTTCTTTATTAAGATAAGAATTTATGGAATTGAAAAACCATTTCTCAGAATATTGCTTCAAAGAAGTAATATTCTTGAAATATGCAATCGATTCTATAAATCGTTATATTCAGGTTATGAACAGGTACTGAAGTTCCAGTACTTATACTTCTGTCCTGGTACCATACCTCTGATAACTGACTACGAAGTTAATGCTGCTATTAAGAGTATGACTTACGGTAAAAGCCCGGGTGCTGATGGTATCACTACAGAGGCGTTGAAACTGGGTAAAACAATTCTATTACCCCACATAACTTATTTATTTAATGCAATTTTGCTCACTGCAAAATTATCAATCAAGTTTTGCCGTTCTAATATAAGAGTAGGTACTGCCTAAGAAAGGCGACAACAGTGACACAAGCAATTACCGCCCGATAAGTTTAGTCTCTTACCTTTATAAGGCCTTTATTAAGGTTGTCGAGTGTCGTATTACTGGGCAACTAGACAAGAACCAGCCAGTTGAGCATGCTGGCTTCCGTCCCGGGTTTTCTACTATCGACCATCATCACTCACTCTAAACCAAATAGTTGAGAAGGCGAACGAGTTTGACATACCTTTATATCTTGCGTTCCTAGATTACTCAAAAGCTTTCGACAGCATAACTTATTCTGCAATTGTCACATCTACACGTAACCAGGATATAGAAACAATTTACATCAATCTCATTCAAACCATTTGTTGCAATAGTACAGCCGACGTTAAACGACAATCCTCATGGTCAGTTCTTTCCGATAGAAAGAGGCGTTAAACAAGGCGACCTGCTATCTCTTAAGCTATTCACCAGCGCACTCGAAGAAGTCTTTAGAAGCTTGGGAGAACAGGGACTTGGATCTCGGCGACAGGAAACTAGCCAATCTTCGGTTCGCCGATGATACTGTCCTTTTTTCCCAGCCCAGGAACTTGAGTTAATGCTGCAAGAACTCAGCATGGCAAGCCTTGCGGTTGGACTAGCGATGAATATATCAAAAACTCAACTCATGACCAGTAGCCCAAAACGTAATGAGCAAATAGTATAATATGTTGACGAGTACATTTACTTGGGCCAAGTAGTCTTCTTCAGTAGTGGGCAAAATAGGGAGGTCAAACGACGCGATGCCTCGAAAACGCCTGGAAGAGCTACGAGTCCATGAAAGGGCTTGTAAAGGGAAACTTTCCAATCACACTTAAGCAAAGACTCGTCGACATGTGTGTCTTGCCTATGGTGCGCAGTGTTGGTCCTTGACAGAAAGTCTAAAGTGCAACATCAAGGTTCGTCAAAGAGCAATAGAACGCAGCATATTAGTTGGAAAGAGGATGGACAGAATCCGGAACACTACTCTGCTCTCGACGGCACGCATAATCGATGTTGGGAATAGGACTGCCAGGCTGAAATGGGACTGGGCTGACACGTCTCTCGCACCCACAGAGATGGGCTCACATAGCCACTTGGTGGATACGGTGGAACGGCCAGAGACGACGATGCAGACCATAAAGGAGATGGCGGGACGACTTGGACGCATATGTGAAAGCCTAACATTGCGTCAAACAGGGAACTCTGTAAGTCAAGAGGAGAGGCCTTTGCCCAGCAGTGGGACACAGTAGGCTAATTAAAAAAGAAAATTCTTTGACATGTTGATATTATTCTAAAATATTTATTTGATAAGCAATTCCTTTACTTATTGTTTCTTTTTCATCGTATTTATCCAACCGACCCACGCGACAAAGCGTCTGCTAAGTTTTTTTTATTCTAATGTAAGTGTGCATTTGATCTCCATCTCACCGACGACGATGGAGCATGCACACCTATATAATGCCTATTCACTGTCGTACATTTAGTACATTTATTTACCTGGCTTATAGGTAACTGACAAATCGACACCTTGCTAGGGCAGTAGCATCCGTTGTAAGCGTACTGGGTATAGACTGCAAAGGGATTTTAAATAAGCTTTCTATCGCCTCCTGGTGAACTGAATCCTAGACCCAACATGAATTTTTGTTTAACAAATAGTTCGGTATGTATTTAGAAAGGTAATTAGTTAGGCGCCCCTAAAATCTTCAAGGCTTTTTTTATCACGCGGAGGCGGTATATCAATGAATGCTTTTACTTTTGAGCAATCCGGTTTCATGTCATTTCTGTTAAAAACATGTCCTAAATACGTAACTTCCTCAACACATATTTTGCATTTTTGTTTGTTGAACTTTAAATTATGACTTCTAGCTCTTTCCAACAGGGTACTCAGGCTTTCTTCGTGTTCCTACACAGTTCGTCTTAAATAATCTCAGCAAATAATATCATCTATAAAGGATTCTACACCCTCCAAATTTTGTAGTAATTGTTTAACTTTGGCATGAAAAACTTTGGGCGCACAATTCAAACCAAATTCAAAAGTCTCGTAAATAGGTAACGCCCAAATAGGGTGCCGACCGAATTTACAAAAGTCGGCACTCGCATCATTCAGTTTCACCACCCAAAATTCTGAATCAGCATCTAACACCGAAAAATAACTAACACGCGCCGTGCTATCACCACACATTGACAGACTGTTTTACAAAATATTGATATATATTTATAAGTATTTTCTGCGACAGAAAAATAAAATAACTCACAGTCACCCTCGGAATTGTCCGTGTTTTCGCCCTGAACACCGATGTCATACACCTTTTTCATACCGTGCGGTGCATTACACATTCTTGCCTAATGGCCATAGTTTTGACACACATAACACTTGACACTTATATAGTGTTGGCAAACCATAATTTAGCTGACTACAGGCGCCACCAGTGATCAGAACTGGTACTATGTGTGACAGCAGCGCCATCGTGCGACGGAGGTTGTTCCCGCTCCAACGTTTTAAGCGGGGAGCGAACTAGATAAAAAGCGCCTGCAGCGCGGGAAACGGACTTGTTGTTCTGTGTTTTTTCGATTAAAATATTGCTGAGATATTTCGTTCTAACTTTGTAAACGGCCAATTACACACTTATTTTTAAAGTATACTAATTCGTTCAAAGCATTGTAAAGATTATTCGTTAAATAAATTTTGTTCAATACTTAACCTTTGTGTAATTTCAGGTAGCATAATTGAAATAGTTAACGTCGGAAGTGCGATACGAATCACGAGCAATGGGAAAACGTAGTCGCAATAAAAGTTATAAAAAGCGGAAAGTTCCAGTTCCAGTACAAGCTCAAATACAAGCTCGCACAGCGCTAGAACGCCGTCAACTCCACCGCCAAAGCGGAAAGTTAAGGTACCACGTAAAGCTGGTACCGAAACTGTAAGTACAAATAATACATTGATATTGAACCGTATCATTCCTGAATTCGATCCGTTAAAGGATGGCGTAAATGCTTGCCTTAATATTATCCAATGTTGCGCTAACACTTTTGCATGGTCCGATGAAGTGACGCGTTATCAGGCTCTGAATAAGTTGAAAGGTTCCGCTAAGGTTTGGTATGACTCGTTGTTACGCACTGAAAACGGGTGGCCATCTTGGAAATGGCGCGATTGGAGGCGAAAACGAAAACTAATGGGTAGTTTCCAAATACATCGGAACATGTTCGAACTGTTACGAGATATAATTGATAAGAAGCCCGTCGAAAACCAGTCATTATATGAATTTTACTTTTAACAAAAGTACAAAATAGATAAATTATCGTTAAATTTCATCGAGCAAGACGTAATTTCGATTATAGTTGGAAATATAGGCGATAGCGGTATTGGAGCCTCAATAGAGGCCAGTAATTTCGTATCATGTGATAATTTAGTTAGTTTTCTGCATGGTCGTATATTTAAATCAAAGAATACGAAACCGTTATGTATTGCACAACTCAACAAATAATTCTAGTTCAGTAAATACAACAACAAATACAAATGTTCAGTCAAGTCCTTCCAGCAGTAATATAGGTACACACGACACAGGTCAGACACAGAGCCGTAAACAGATCAAGTGTTATCTTTGGGGCGGAAATCATAAGCGTAACCAACGTGACATAAATAAATGTGACTTTTGTGGTAAAAAGGGTCACCTGGAATCTGTGTTATCACAAAAAAAAACGTGACAAAATCTGAAAATAAACAGGAGACTAAATTCGTATTTACGGCTTTACCCTAGAAATAAATTTGTCAAAAACATTTCAATTAATGGTTTTACATATGAAGCGTTTATTGATACAGGAAGTAGTTGTTCATTAATGTCAGAGTCACTGGTAAACAAGATCCTTTTGAGTAGGTACCATTAAACTTCCTTCTCCTGTTTCACTTCAAGGTTTCTCAAAAAACAATTCTAAAGTGGTTACCCACAAGGTATCATTAATTTGACTGATTCGCGCCCGGTTCAATGCAGACCTTTTAGATCCCCCAACTCGGACAGGAAAATTATCCGCGAGATCGTCAATGAATTACTAGAAAATAAGACACGAGATGTCATTTCTTACCCTAAAAGAAAAACTTACATCAGATAGCATCTTGGGCATTTTTGATCCAAATAAGGAAAGTATTTTATACACGGATGCAAGTAGGGATGGTAATGCTGGAATTTTAATGCAGGTTACGGATGAGGTAGAAAAACCGGTTCATTATTATAGTCGACAGACTACAACTGATGCAAAAAAATATCACTCGTTCGAATTAAAATTGCTAGCAATCGTTAGTTCACTTCAGCGATTTCGTTTATCTTTGTTAGGCTCGCCTTTTCAAATTGTTACCGATTGCAACGCCGTCCGTTACGCATTAACAAAAAAAAAAAGAAATTATTCCCCGGATTGCACGATGGGTGTTATCTACTCAGGAATTTACGTATGACATTGTTCATAGAGGAGGTGCGCGTTTGCGGCATGTAGACGCTCTGAGCAGAAATCAGTCAATCAGTGGTGAGAAATCAGAGTCGGAAATAATAATATCTATTACCGAGTCGGATTGGCTACTTTCTGTTCAATTACAAGATCCTGAGCTACAGTATATAAGGACTAAATTAGAGTCAGGAGATCATTATATCATTATATTGACGGAAATCGCGACATATTTGACAAGTACGAACTTTTAGGTGGCAAAGTATACAGAAGAACATCCCAAGGACCTCGTTGGGTAGTAACAAAGAATCATCATCATCAATATGTGTAATGCATCTGGCAAATAATAAAATGTAACCCCGACGACCTGGGACATTTTTCTGTTGATAAGACGTGTGAGCGAATAGAGTATCAATACTGGTTTCGACGCATGCGGCAAACTGTAAGAAAGTACATTAAAATTTTTATCAATGCATTTATTTTAAAAGTAAAGGGGGTATAAAAGAGGGGGTACTTTACCCATTGCCAAAATATACACAGACCTTCCATACATTACACATACACCACGTGGGCCCATTCGTTACTACTAAAAATAAAAATAAATACTTATTAGTCATCATTGACGCATTTACAAAATTTGTTTTTATATCAGCAGTCCGTTCGACCAAAACTTCAGGTGTTATAAAAGAGTTAGAAAACATATCGAAAACGTTTGGTAGCCCTCAAAGAATTATTTCAGATGCAGGATCATGCTTTACATAAAAAAAATGCGATCAGTATTGCGTTACCAAACATTCGCTTACATATTGTGGCAACGGGTATGCCACGATCCAACAGACAGGTTGAGCGATTTAATAAAACAATTTTAGAAGCATTAAAAGCGAGTGGTGCTAATACGTCAAATGATACCTGGGACCAGTATGTTAAAATTTTACAGCATACGAATTGACGATTGGGAACTTGAGTAAAATTATTGTAATTTCTTTTATGCCCGTGTTGGCAATGTTTATTTATGTAAGTACAAGAACACGGGTAAAAAAAATATTAATTGCGTCGTCGTATTTATTTATTGTCTAACAATAAAATTATTTACAGATAATGTTATTTGCCCGTGATGGCAATGTTTATTTACGTAAGTACAAGAACACGGGTAAAGGGAACATTTGAAATGCTTCATAGAAATTATTTATTGTCTAATAATAAAATTATTCACAGATATTTTTATTTCTTTGTTATAGTATACGAGTAAAGATAAAATACTTCACTACATGAGAGTACCTGACGCGTGAATCGAGTACTTTTTGGAACGAACTTGGTACGATTAAGTGTGGCGAAATGACCTTTGATTGCAAGTGGTTCCAATTACAGGATGAACCTGGTCTCTCAAGTGTGGCAAGTCCCTTTGAGTGTGATTATATCCAAGGACCACCCTCCTTGGATATAATCACACTCAGACAATTCCTATTGAGCTCGCATGTCCTTAGGACTAAATAAACTGAAATTATTCTCTAATTACATTCGAACCTTTTATCTATGTTTCAGCATTTTATCTGGACTCGTGAGGTGACTGGGTCAGGCACCGAGCACAGTGGCCGTGTTGGCAAACCATAATTTAGCTGACTAGAGGCCACGAGTGACCAGAACTGGTACTATTACATACTTATTTGTAAAGTATACTAATTAGTTCAAAGCATTGTAAAGATAAGAGCTTATTCGTTAAATAAATTTTGTTCAATACTTAACCTTTGTGTAATTTCAGGTAGCATAATTGAAATAGTTAACAATAGCAGAACACATACCTGATAAGCACTGCATACCACAACCATGACACTGCGCCCGCGAAAGGAGAGAGCGGTTGGTGGTGGGAGCGGATGGCGAAAATGGAAGACGCAGTCTGCATTGGCAAACTGCTGCGTCTTCCATTTTCGCCAAGCGTCAGTCCGGTTGACGGGGCTGTCATCCAATCTCAGTTCCGACGGTGGTCTCGCGTTTCCTATAGTAATATACATATTTATATACTGTATTTGATTAATCACAAATACTAAACATTTTCATCGACCAAACTATTGTCGAATTACGCAATAATTCAATTTATTTAACCACCGCTGCCACCATGTCGTGTAAATGAAAGACGGTCTGGATGACAACTCACTTTTTAATTAATAATTTCTAAGATTACCCACAACAAAAACATGTCATAGTCCAGTCGACATATTTTAACATCGATTATCGACTTCACTTATCGTGTCCTACCCATAGATATATTATTCTGAGTATTTTCCTATGTCTATGGTCCTACCTCTGACTCATAAACTTTGACATGTGGCATTCAAATCATGCTAAAAATTCATAACGTAAGTTTGTACTCTCTAACACAGTACCCCTACAAAACTTGTTGAATAACGAAATGTTAAAAGGGCACCGCCATCAAGTAAAAAGAAGAAGATTTTTGTCGTCATCAACCCATTTATAACGTCTAACTGCTAGGCACTGACATTTTAGTAAATTTCTAAAAACATTTATCATATCATTAATTCATAAGTTTAAAAAAGTAATAACACTGACATGTCAATTCACTGCGCGTGATGAAAATTCATACTTTAAGAATGAATACACAAACAATTCGTAGGTATCAGTTGTGGATTGAAATATTTTCTATCATTAACCACACACATGTGCGTGGAAGAAATGTCTTTCGTATCGTAATAATAATTCTGGTAATTCCTTTTTATAACAAACATTAAGTGAACTGTTCAAAACGACGAATGACGTCTTTTTTTAACAGGGTACATACAGGCAGTATCGTGGCCAACCGCGGCATGTAGGTATGCTGAGCTAGCACCTTTTCACAGCCATGCCTTTCGAAACGAATATGTTTAATTCTTTGCTTTTAAAAAGGCTCCTTATTTTTAAGCTGTTAGGTTTTTAAAACAAAACTACCACACCGTATAAATACGTAGTAAATTTTACAACGTATGTTATGTACTCCTTGGTATAAGTCATAGTCTGCACTGGAAATAGTGTGCTTGTACTTTGTAACCTCTTGCGGTTTTATTTTATTGATTATTTATTGGGGAATTCGCCAGCAGAACACTGTGACGATGATAACGTTTTGTATCTGCATCATCAGAGGGAATCCCTTAGATTGATAGAAATCGAGAATGCCAAAAAAGGTGTTGGGTGACGACCACATAGTTCACATAGTTATATCGTATTTTATTAGGACGTGAGCTAAAGTTTTAGTCTTCTCTGCATGCCTTGCCTTTCCGCATTGGAGCCTTCAATTGAAGGAGCCGACAGAACAATAAATAATAAGAAGAAGTGCTTAGTGGAGGTGGCACGTGTGCCGACAGTACGCGGAGTTCCCCATACTTGAGCTCTGTACGCAATTATCACTTTGTGGGTTATGGTCGTGCCAATTATATCGCGCAAAATATCGAAATCGTAGAAAAATGTGTCTGCCGTAATAAATTTGTTGCCGGGCTGCAATAGGGTCGCTTCTTTTTTGAAGAGCTAAGTCAACATCGCGAATTTTCCACACTACTTGTAATCAATAATTATCGTTCGTCGTCGTTCAGACGTTAGATGGCAGCACAGTGAATGAAATTTCAATATAAATATCAATATGTCGTAACTTGCAATAATAGGTAGGTATTGAACTTTCGACGGTATGTCAACAAGGCAAGGCTTCAATTATACCTACTAACTGTAACCAGAATTTGTTACTTTTTAAAATTAGAAACTAGGATCAAACACTAACAAGATTGCATAGTGTTTAAAATTATCAATACGCATTGATAATTGAGTTTTGTCGACAGATCTGGAAGTAATCGAGGCTTAATTAAGGCACTTCCGTTGTTTTTTCTTCCGTGAAGGAGCCATTCCAGAAATAAAGCCATTATTATTAGACCATCCCAATAGGGTGGCACCAAAGAAAAAGTCACCCAGATTAAAATATGCCTACATTTGGCAATTGTAAAAAAAGAGTTTATGTATATCTTGCTGGGGCATTTAAGTAGGTAATCTGTACCGATGCTTATCTGTATGTGCCGACAGTCGCTGATCATGTTGGACATTCCCTTTTATTGTATCGAGGTTAAAATATAATCCGTGTGCCATGGGAAAATTATTCATACAGATGTGATAAGTGCACCCTTACGCTATCTTACAATGTTTCTAATGTTTCTTGTGTTATATTATGTTCTCAGCTTGCATCACGTATTTCGGAAGAGGGTTTGACACGTCTGGTGGTTGCTATATAAATTATTTGTTTGGTTTGGTTCTAAACAGACGGAAGATTTTCAATTAAAGACGTATTTCTACGTGCTTTATGTGTGGTGAATCAAAAGGACACGACGAATTGGTGCGTTTACAATCGCCCGAGCGACTTTTGGTGTACACACGTTGGCGACCGTCAGCTGGGGCGCGGACGGCCGCAAGTCGGCTCATCCCGGCTTATGCTTCGCCGCTGCGAGCAGCGCATGCAGCTAGCTACCCGACTAAGCGGCATGGCGTGACCGTCGCTCGCTTTCGATGCTCGGCTCTGTCGGCGCGGCGACGATTTCATCTAATCTGTTTATGCAATTGGCGACACACACACGATTACGATTCGTTTCCTTTATCAAACGATGGCTGTTTTGCTACATTGTAATTGAATAATATAAGCAATTGATTCACAAAAATGTCTAATGGCAAAACTTGTGGCGATAGGGCAGTACTTAGGGCTATATGTATATGACGACCCAAAACGAATCCAATTTGTATTAGCATATGAATGATGCGTGGCGAGTGTGATTCGGCAAACCCTTTTTCTTTTGTGAAGGGCTGTACGTGGCAATGTTGACAAGCGGTTCAATGCCGGCGTAGATATGTTCTCAATGAGGTGCTACCCTGGCAAAGCGGTAGACCTTTCACACGCGCGACGTGAATACGCTCTTCGTCATCTCCAATTAGCACCCAGGCGTTGCGCTTCCGCCAAGGCCGTGACACGATGGCCGGTTGGGTTGAACCGTTTAGGTAATTACGAATAACCGTGTTAGCCATCAAATTGTGTATATATATATTGTTTACTTGGATACCCAAGTTTTATGCTAATGTAATTGAATTAGTGCTTGAACGTGTAATTTGAACTTATTATTACTTGTAGGTATTTAGTAGTGAATAATTTGCGTTAAAACATATAATTTATTTGTTGTGCTCTATTCCACGACGGCCTACGGCAAAATAACAGCGAGAGCTATGTAAGGTATCACATATTCGTACTTTGTTACAATTACTGCCGTGTTTTTCTTATTTTTTAATACAAAAAGGACTACGCATTTGACCTCCATCTCACCTGATGGATAGTGATGATGAGGACGAAGATGTAGCATCTTTTATAATTACGTAATTTTTGTTATATGTATTAAATTCTAGTATATTTATTATTATATTAGTTATCAACTTGTATGTCTCAGGGTGAAAGGCGCAGCGGTGGTGTCCCTCGGATCTTTGCGATTTAAAGCCTGAAGAGGCACTGGAGCCAGCCACGTCTTGTTCGTCGACTCACTAAGTATCAACTAATGACGATCTTTGATGAAGAATAATATTTGTTATATAATTTAATGACAAAAATATTGCCATTAATGATTGTTAATTTCATAATTATTGTGTATTTTTTATTTCATAAATTTAATTTTTGTTTGACGATCTCAATATAATTTCTTATACATTGACATGTAGTGCAATTTATACAGTAAACATTATATTTGACAAATAAATGGTCTAATCTAATCTTTCCATCTCCATTCGCCTCTTTCGTTATTATTGCGCCTCGTATCGTGCGGTTCGTCACCGTCAGCAGCGGGGGCGATGTGGCTCGGCTGAATTGAAATTTCTGCCTATGTAGGAACCTACAGTTTACCCTTGTGCAGTTAAACAAATAACGAAATACATTATCACTCACGATTGTTGTTTGACGACTTCTGTGGCTCAATGTGTGCGTTAATGTGGAGGTCCCGGGTTCAATTCTCGGAAGAATCAATTTGGAATTAATTTCTGAATTGATTCGGGATGCCTCTGGTACTTATAGGACGGAGAATTCTCTAGTATGAGACCAGGCAATTGGTGTGATCGCATGGCACATTATTATGTATGAACTTATTATTATAATGTTATGTAAATACTAAAAGTACACACGTGCCTTCCATGTATCGTTGGGATTGGGACACATGCGTGCGGAATCTGTGATATTATTAGGATTGCTGGCATGCTCTGCGTTATTTATTATTGCAGTTCGTCGAGGCGACGCGTCGACGACCTGGCTGCCCACTAATGCGAGGATCATGACATTCGCTTACATACTTGCAGGCCTTAACTGTCTTCGTGACCGAACGGTTACCATGCCGGACTGCCACGCAGAGGGCCCAGGTTCGATTCCCGCAGGCTTATTAACGAACTTTAGCAACTGGTTGCTAATTGCACAACAGCAACGCGACTGCTGCCAGTTGCTATTGCTAAGTTGGTATTGTATTATAATACGAATTTATGTTTTGTCGCGATAATCGTGCAACTATAGCTAAAACGCCTGGTCGCAAAATATCGGTAATAAGCCTGCCGGACCGGGAGAAATATTTGTATGGCCTACATTTATTTCTCTCGGAGTTTGTGTGTAGGTAATTTGTGGTTGTCTATGTGTGTGTCCATGGCACCCGCGATTCAGGGTTTCCCTAGTGCGGGGCTATGTTGAGTGAAGATCGATCCGTTCTACGGCTAAACAAAACGTGCAATTTCATCGAGACACGCTTTACATACGAAAACGCTTGGTCATTATCGTCACGACCTGTTTAAAGATACATATCATATCATATTGTTCATTTCAAGATAACATTTGTTAACCTTAAAAATAAATTTATAAAATGAACATTAGACGCAGGCCTTGACTCGCGTCTCCTGCGTTCGGGGCGTGACGTCGTGTAACTAAACCAATCGCGTCTGCCTAGCTGTAAAAGTCTTAAGAATTTTCTATTCTTAAAAATACTTTATATTCATATTGACACTACGATTAATAATACTATGATGTCTTGACGTGTATGTAGATTAATATATGGATGGCAAGAGTCTAGTTATTCGATTGGAGTAAAGTAGTGTAATAAGACATTGTTGTATTCTTCTTTGTACTTAGGAGATTCAATTGAAGTCGAGTCAATGCGATTGCGCCACTCGAAGAGACGAGCGTAAGTAATGGCTGTTCTAAACTATCAAACCACTAAACTACCATTTTTATTTACAAAGTTGAGAATGTGTATCGCATGACCTGTTTCTAGCGACGTCATTTATTTTATTTTATTATACAAGTCTGCCATATGAACAAGTTTGTCTCCGAGAGCTGTCAGTCTTAAGATTTTTGCCTACGGTGTGTTATTTAGACTGAGACAACCGCCATCTCGCGTCCGAACAATTATGGGGCACTTCGCTGACCAATGAAATGGTGATCTAAGTGAAACGTCCACGTACTTAAATATTAAATACTTTATTTGAAAACAAACTTATTCGGTTTATGTATACATAAAGTTTCATGTTTCCACACATAGTCTCGTATTATACACTTCATTAGGGTCTACTTAAAACAACGTTATTGTAAAACTCTGCCTACAGTATATACAATAAGTAGTTATGTTTCTATACAACTTGACGCTTAATAAATTTACAATTAGACATTTGTAATAATTTTTGTAACGCTCTCAGCAACTGTCGAACAATTTGCTAGTTCTTATATATAGATACGTAATATTTTTTAATTATATAACAGAAGACGGTTGGATGCACATTTGTTGCGCCAGCTGCGTAATTACCCAACTTGTTCAAGAAACTGGACAGCTTCTTTGGGTTATTTTGATATTAACAATTACACTCCAAACGTATGTTCGTCAGGTAAAAGTAGCTGTTTGCAATAAAATTAGGATCTTCCGACCGTCTTATATCAACCAATTAATCTATAAAGTGGAAATTACAAAATTCCATTTAATTCCATTCACTGTTCAGTGCACATGACGATGAAGTGACAAAATCTCTTAACTATTCAGTTTGGTATTTTACATTAAATAAATTAAATTTTGTAAATTATTTATGTTTTTTGTAAACTCATGACAGGTTTTTTAAATTCTTGCGCAATCATCGTGTGTTTGTAGATATTTCGATAATGGTATGTTGTTGTCACCTTATCGCCGATGTGAATAAATATAACGAATACAAATAAATAATACGCTTAAACGCGTTGCGCTGGAGTTAACAGATGTTGGAATTAAACATAGTTTCCATTAAACAATGATAAGGAATTATATTAAACATAAATAAACATTTGAATTTTTGTGCTAGTTCGTGTCAATATATAAACATCATAAACAAACGTCGCATTCTCTCTGTATACTACTCGGACAAACATCTCGCATTCATGTAACGTAATTATAAATCTCATCATTTTAACATTTATCGTATTAAGTATTTACAATCTCCGAGGAGAAAAACTTGGAGCCCGTCTCGACTTAACTTATGAATGGTGACTCTATCGAAACGTAGAAGAGGAAGCTGTTATTTACAGGGGACTGCGGGTGCGGGGTCAGCGAGGGGGCGCAGGTAGATTTGGGATGGATCTCGGCCAACGAAAAGCGCAGGAATGATGGTTTACTTTTACGTGACACATGAAGCGAATGCAGCAGAAGCAGAGGTCGCCGCCGGCGACAGGTCACCACGACCTTCACCATATCTTCGGGACAAAATGACACGATTAGACGAAGGATGAGGCGCGGGGAGTGCGGACGACGGGGGCGGGGCGTGAGACATTAATCACAGTGATTTGACGCTACTATATATTATTATTAGCTTCTCATAAAAATCTTACAATTACGTGTCTAACCTTTTTATATTAGTTTCATTTACTCGCCGAAAACTACGTTTTCGCTTAAAGATTTATTTAGACAAAAAACTTCGTAAAATTTATTGGGCTCGATACCCTCGCACGTGTTTCGCGAAGTCACGACGGTTCGCGGTCGTCGCGTGCGCACGGAGCGTAAACTCAACACAACCCACTCAACTTACTCCGGCTTCCTTGGCCGGAGATACAGCAAGTGATATCGCAATCTCGTGTAAATCGTAAAGGCAAAGTCCCGTGCAAGGAATGTGGAGCGTTCCCTAGTCGCGCGTCACCGCGAAGAGTCCTCGGTGCCGAAACAAACTACGCGAGAGGCGGCGATCAGCTGGCGAGCAGCGCGGCGAGCAGGCGCGCGTGCAGCGCCGACGCGAACAACAGCGCCAGGATGCAGCACGAGCTGTTCGACAGCCCCGCGGAGCCCGTCTGCATCGCCGCCGGCCGCTCGCCTGCAAAATGCACATTGCGAATATTATGGAAAGCAGAACTAGACAGAACTGTTACGTATTTATCCTTCATTTGTTTTGGAGCTTGTTTTGCTCCTCTTCATTTGTATCTTTACCACATGAGACTAAAAATGTTAACAGTAAAAAAATCGCAAATTTGGCAATATTTTAATACCTGTGCTGTTTGTTTGTTGTGCCGAATGCAAATTTCTCGCGATGGAGAAGGAAAAAAGCAATTACATCAATCTTTGGCTATATCCAAATTTCTAGTTGTGACAAGTATAAGCCTAGCACTTGATAGACTCATTATTGTTTTGTTTCAATTTAATTTCATTAATTTGTTTGTGATCTAATTAATCCTAAGTCTTGATACCAGATACACCTTTCATTATTATAGGTAGGTAGGTACACATTATATTTGAAAACAGGTCAAATCGATCGTGATATGGCAATAACACAGTTTACTTTTAAAAAACATTTGAGGGAATTTATTTTTGATAGGCAAAACCTGTGTATTCCTAAACTCTTCACATAGCTTCTACAATGAAGTCCCATTACTTCATAGACATTTATTATCATTTTTATGTTACAATGACTTTCATCTCTATTAAGTACTAATTATTGTTATTTTATTTTAATTATGATATCAATTAGAATATGTATTACCATTTTTTCTGATTTTTTTTACAGTTATTATTTTTTTAAATATTTTTATAATCTACATAATACCCACGTGATACTAACACATATGTACACTACATTCACTTGACAATGTTTTTGTTTCTGATGCACCGCAACGCGCTACCCTCGAAGGTGGTGGCTGAAAATCAGCGCTTTACTTTTGGGCAAATTTTGCACTAAGCCACGACCTATTTCGCTTGCTTTAGCACACACGAGCTGTTGATCATTAGGTCACTATTACGTTTTTATGTTTTTTTATTTATTGTATTTCTATTTCTTTTTATTTCATTTTCTTTCATTTTAATTCCTGTGTGTCTCTTTTAATCAATTTACTGTATTATATTATTTTGTGTGTGATGCAAGACAACAAAGTTTTATACATCTATCTATCTAACAATAACAAGAAATACTTAAAATTTAATAAAGTTTGCAAGAATTTATAGTAGAGAACTATCCTCTGAAGCTGGTTTTGATTTTGAAAATAAATAGAACCAACTTTTACCATTTAATGCAGAACAACTGGTCTTCATCCACCATAATTTACCTTTAAAGAAATTTGAGTACTAAATTTACAGATACCGTTAGCTAACTTCATAGTTCTTTCAGTTTCAAGCAATAAACAGATTGTCAACGATCTTGCAGTTGCTGTTTATCGTATTACTATCATCTTTAAACAATAAATCAATTTATTTGGTGTACTGACTATGAATTTCTCTCAGTGTTAAACATCCGGTATCCGGCCGGATATTCGTTTCATTATCTGTGCCGAATAGTGAAATTAGGCCATAGAAGCCGGATACCGGATATTCGTTTCATCTCTAATTTTTTTACCGTCTGTGATACATACAATGATTTTCATCACATTTGCGAGGAAATAAATACAATGTTTATTTCTTGTATGAACAAATATGGTTTACAACACAACAATTATTATGGCAAATGGCGTTTTTTTTTTGTCAAAAGATGGTCAGCTAGCTATTCTCCCATAGATAATACAACTCAAATTAAAATGTTGTAAAAAGCAAAGACGCAACAGCCATGATAGATTGCAAAAAATATGCAAAATTTTTATACAGAAAATAATTAAAATCAATTATAAGAAATTCTTAACAATAAGTATTTATGCAGTGTGTGGCTGAATCGCAATTCAATTTCTGTTCAGATAACATTTTAAGCGAATATTTTTATTTTGAACTTAAGTAACTTTCTTGCTTGAATTTGAGCCTGACCTATGTAAAGAAGTATGTCGTGCCACAAATGAAAAAAAAAACGGCCATGTCTGTAATGGAAAGAAAAAAGGCCCGAGGGTTAGCCACCATGCAATCATACTATTTACGAGCGAGTGTGATGAAAATTATTATTACCATTGAGGACGTGTACGCGCACGGAGGCGACCTCTGCGTTGGAGGGCGAGCAGGAGTAGCGACCGGAGTCGTGCGGCGCCGCGTCCTGCACCAGCAGGTAACTGGTGGTGGCCGCGCCCTTCTCCGTCACCACCGACACGCCGCCGCGGGATGAGTCGTACGATATCACCTGCTGAACACACAACACGGTCACGCGCACGCCAACGCTCCACAACAACTAACGCACAATTGTATTGCAGTAGGCTTACCTACTAAGAGATCTGCGCTTAACTATCAACCTGAACTGTCAACTGTCCATTCTTTGGCCAGCACTTGCCAACACGATATAAATATACTTATTTCTTCAATGCTTTGAAAAGAAGACTCGCTGTGCAGCACAAGTCAAATAAGATTTTTTGTTAGCACTGAAATCGACAAGCTACTAAGGTCAAATAGGAATTAGTGCTGATCTCTTGTGCTACAAATAATATAATAAGCAGGGATCGGAACAGGTAGAGTTTTTCTATCTAAACTTCGAGGAACATAGCGTCGCAAAATTAAGAAAAATACAGTGTACCTGCTTGTCCCAAATTACGTAAATTTTTAATCTTCTTAAACCTAAAAAATATTGCCGTAAGGTAGTCTCCATTTTCTGTCTATGTTCCTCGAAGTTTAGGTAAAAAAACTCTACCTATTCCGATCCCTGATAGTAAGGTACGGTGGTCCCCTTCGATGCGAGGCCAAGCACCGCGGGCCGCGAGACAGATAAATAGTTGAAGGCGGTGGCGTCGTCACGAATGAATACAAATAGCTGATTACCGCCTCACCTCCGTGCCACCGCCACCGCCAGCTTCAGCGTTCTGATTGCACAATTAGTTACAAAACTAATTAAAAGCGTCGTTATTAGATGAAATTCCATTGCGACTAGTTTAGCAATGAGAATTTGTAACTAGGTATTAGTATGCCGTGCGCAAATTAGTTACGCAACTAATAAAGCTTCAGTGTCTGCGCCCGCCACGACGACGCCTTCGCAAGTGCCTTATTATCAGTCATTTGGCATCTGTGAGCAAGAAAAGGTCGCGGTGTGTACTAGCTGGGCGGCTCGCATTTAATAGGCGGTACATATGTATCTGCATTTAATAATAATAATAATAACGCACACACACACTCGACATAACCACGCACTAGGGAAACCCTGTGTCGCGGGTGCCATGGACACACAAATAGACAACCACAAATTACACGGGAATCGAACCTGGGACCTCTGCGTGGCAGTCCGGCATGGTAACCGTTCGTCCACCGAGGCAGGCAACGGCGACACACGCTTAATCTAGGTAATGTCAATCTCTTTATATATTACAGTCGCAGTAACTTTACCTGAAATGATGTAAAGGCAATTGGAAATATTGCTTCATTTCCCTGTAGCAGACACGCGGGCGGACCGGAAGAGCAGGGGCGGGAACCTTTAAATTGGGTATCATCGTAATGAAGCGCGTGACGCGACGACGGCGCCAGAGAGGAGCGCTTATAGCGCCATTGCTGGAGTGTACGCCGTGTTAGGCGACATACGCAGCAATTCCACGTTCAAACAACACGTCTCAGGATAACATATCGCGCTAGCAGGCCCTTGAGGTTACGATTGCCATCAGCATTATTTTGTGTCATTGTCATGTTTAGCGCCGATCGCTAGTCATTATTCTGCTCATTATTAGCCTACGCCTTTTGAAGCTCACGCTTAGCCCTTCTTGATTTACATTATAAGTTAAATAACAAATAACGAGCGTGTCAAAAAAGTTAACTAATTTCATATAAAATAATGTACTTGAGTATTACACAGTGGGGTAGATTGAGGGACCCAGCACCATTGTGTATATAGTTCAACATTTTGGACACACTTGAACACAAACAATAAATAGGTAAGCAGTAAGTAGCAAGGTAATGTGAATGAATAATTACTTTTTCGCCGCTCACCTCGTCCTCGTGGTACCAGAAGATGTAGGCAGGCGGCTCGGGACTGAACTGGATGAGGCAGGTGAGGTTGATAGTGGACCCTATGTCCACGTGCAGGTCCGGCCCGCCGAGAATGCGCGCCGATGGCACTGAAACGCAACACACACAGCGCCCTTAGTCTTCGTTGAAGCCACTTAAACGTTCAATTAAATTCAAACACACGCCACTTTTAAAACTAGGATTGAATTCACAACACAAGAAGATCGCAAATATACATTAAGGCAAATATCCGGGTCAGGCTCAGGCGAGGCAGCGACATGTACTGTAAAATTAATAAATATTTGAGAGAATCATGATTTTTTGTATCGTTATTTTGTATGTTTATTTATATGTACCTCTGTTATTAAAATGAAAGTAAGCAAATTCGCAGTGCAATAGCGTAGCGCAGCGGGTGCTATGGAACCTTGTTAATTTCGGCGCTACATGTGCGAAGTTCGAGAGACGCGATACACGACAAACAATACAGAAAAGGGAGCATATCCAGCCTGCGCTTAGGTTTACTAAATGGCTACTGATAGACAAGTTATATATTATCAGAATTAAAATACGAAAATTTTAGCATGGTGCGGTTATCGTGAGGCGTCATTATAAAAACGCTGATTCTTTCGGCTGCGTCAAAGTATGGTCAAAGTCAACGTCAAATAATCATTTACTCCATAGGTAAAATAAATTTCGATTGGGTACTAGAATGTCGGGAGCTTAGCGGGCGGCGACGTGGGCAGACGACACTGCTAGCGTCGCTTGGCGCATTTGGATGGAACTAGCGCAGGACCGTGGGAAGTGGCACAAAAACGACAGTAATTAGACAACGAAGAAATACTCTTGCAATACAGTGACAGTAAAAAACCAACCTAAAACTCATAGAAATAAAATAAATTGTATATTACACTTGGCGCACGAAAATATTTAAGACATGAAAGGTAAAGAGTTAGAAATGGAATTATTAATTAACTGTAATAATCGAGTTCTTAGGTTTTCGCGATTGTTACACATAGAAAATGAAACTATTTTTCCGGATTTAAATCGCGTATATTTGTTTTTTCAAACCGACGTTTCGGGCCCTTTACAGGTCCCATGGTCACGGTTGACTGAGGTGGTACAGTCTTCAACCAGTTACGTCTAATATTAATACAAACCACCCTATTTTTTCACTATAGTTACAATAGTTATTAATTAAATACCTTATTTTTAATTTTACAAAGAAAACATTCCAATTTACGCTACATTAAGTTGTACAAATTATTTTATTGAATGAATTTTTATTAAGTTTAAATTATTATTAATTATTAATAGAAATTAGAATAAACTAAAACATATTAATTAGTACTGCAGTCTATGTCTGTTTGGGATTTTTCATTGGAGGAAATACTGGATCCCAAACTGGTGGTACGGAGAAACCATCTTCCCTGTTGAAGTTAGGATGTTTTTTAATTTCAATGGCCTCTCGCAGCATCCTGGGCAGATAACGGACTTCTTTTCCGTAAAGCTAAAGCATTGTTTATAAATAATAAAATTAAAAGCAGCGCGAATGTACTAAAAACAACTTGGAATATTATAAACAGCGAAACTGGAAGGGTCAAACCTCGTTACTTAGATTTTAAACTGAGATTTAATGACAAAATTGTAAACACAGACGCAGAAGTTGCTAAAATATTTGATTTTTTTTACTGACATTCCAACTTTGATTACTAAGTCGTTATATTCATCCCCCACCGCCGCTGAATCCTTACTAAAAGATAATAATGTGTTCGTAAGGTTCCGTCATGTATTTCCAAACGATATTGTTAAAGCGTTTAAGTCTATAGACATAAAAATACTGCTGACCTTGATGTCTTTCAGTCAGAGTAATTACTTCTATAATTGATTGTATTGCGCCTTACTTAGCCTGTGTCTTTAATAAATGTGTTGATGATTGTGTGTTTCCTGACCTTATGAAGCAAAGCAAAGTTATTTCACTTTTCAAATCCGGTAGTATGTCAGCCAAAATTTCAGACCTATTTCAATATTGCCAACACTCAGTAAAATCTTTGAAAAAATAATTCTAAATCAGATGTGTGCACATTGTTATAGTAATAACTTATGTCTCCTAAACAATTTCGTTTTCTCTTGGTGTCGCTCTACAACCGATACTGGTATTGAGTTGATGAAACGTATATTTGATCCATGGGAAGACTCACATGACGCTATTGGTCTACTCTGTGACCTTTCCAAGGCTTTTGATTGTGTGCACCATGATACTCTGGTCAGGAAACTTCGCCATTATGGTGTGACGGGACGTGACCTCGACCTTCTTAAATCGTATTTGAGTGGTAGAGTACAGAGGGTCTATGTTAACGGTACGAGATCATCAGGGTCTGCAATTAGCATGGGTGTCCTCAAAGTTCAATTCTAGGTGCATTTTTGTTTTTAGTTTATATTAATGACTTACCTAGCCTCATGGAGGGTTTAAAACATCAGATAGTATTGTTTGCTGATGATACTTCATTATTATTTAAAGTTAAAAAACCCTAAATGTTCCTACGACGATGTGAACAATACTATATCTAAAGTAGTTGATTTGTTTGCTGTTAATAACCTGCTCCTTAATGAGAAAAAAACAAATTGTGTGAACTTTACATTACCTAATGTTAGAGAGACGGTTACAAACATTGCAGTTAGAATTGAATCTTGTGGATACAGTTGCATTTCTAGGTATAACGTTAGATGCTAAATTGCAATGGGGTCCACATATAAGTAAGTTATCAAAACGGCTCAGCTCTGCAGTGTACGCGATTAAAAATATACGGAAACTTTCAGGCGTCGAAACAGCTGGATTGGTTTACTTCAGTTACTTTCACAGTCTAATGACATAAGGCATTTTGCTTTGGGGTAAAGCCGCCGATATCAATAGAATCTTTGTCCTGCAGAAACGTGCGGTTAGGGCAATTTACAATCGGGGCCCCAGAGTATCTTTGACACATAAATTTAAGGAAATTAATATTCTTACACTAGCGTCACATTACATCTATGAAATTGTAATTTATGTTAAGAGGAATAGAATTCTCTTTATAAAAAATAGTGATAGACATAACATTAATACGAGGAATAAAAATAAACGAGCTGTTCTTGATAGTCGTCTTCACAAAGTGACAAATTCATTTAAGGGGAACTGTATACGCTTCTATAACAAGATTCCGGTTGATGTAGAAAATTTGCCTTTCACGAGGTTTAAAGCTATAATGAAACAAAAACTTTATACTAAAGGTTATTATACAACTTCTGCGTACTTGCATGACAAAAATCCGTGGTAGTAACCCGTTTAGCTCATGGAGGTAGTCTCGATCTCTGATGTTTGAAAGCAAAAAAAAACATTGTAAATGTTGAATGTGTACAAATGTTATTTACAAAGAGCAACCCTTAGAGTTTCTTGTTCATTCTTCTCAGCGGAATCTGCCTTACGAATGAGCGGTAGAGTGTAATCAATGTGACGATTTCAAGTGTAATAATACTTACCTATGAAATTGATTATTTTGATTATGATTTTGATTTTTTGAAAACTCGGAGGCATATACCCAGCACTGAGTGAAATCAGGCGGCGCATGATGATGATGATGAAATAAATTTACACGTCATTTTTAAGCTACTGTTCGGTAATTTACGGTCATTCGATATCGACTGCAGCGATGATTTACGCGATGAGCTGTTGCAAATGAGGGACGTGTAACGCGCACTGTCACCCGGCATTGCAACGCTGATGGCGTTTGTTGTTGCGCCCCTTGTCGTCGCAGTTTTAATTACCGTCTCTTAGTCATATCATAAGAAAGTAGGTTATCAATTTTATTTAAACAATTTAGTCAATTTTAAGATCAGTGTTTCGTAACCTAGTAGGCGAGTACAATTTATTTTACGTATATAGTTAGCCATTGTTTTTTCCAAACAAACTTATAACGATTATGTAGAGCAGTAGGTCGTGCGGGGCGGTGCGGGAGCGGCGACTCTTCTGGCGCACGGGCCATTTCAGCTAATTCTGTACTTTATGATGTCATATTTCGTCGCAGCCTTAACTCTCTCAAACCTGCGTCCGCGCCTCGACGAGTAGTGCCATTTGGGCCCACTTCGTTTAAGAGAATTGCAAATGTACCGTTCTAATGGGACATCGCGTTCCGTAATTTTTAATTTACAATAAACGCGCTCTGTTTTGGTGGACTGGAAAAGGTTGAGTAATATAAGGAATTCCCGAGACAGGAATCTATTTTAATATTTTCTTTTGACACTAATGTTTCTTTAAAGGAGCTAATACTTTTATGCATCGAAAATTGGACAAATAGTTCTTTACATTAGCATGTCAAACGGCGAAAATTGCGCGTCAAGGAGCAGGAAATTGCTGCATTTTCTCGGTTTAATCGCGGGCACGGGGCTGCATTAAGCGTGTTTCACACAAGAGAGAGGTTCCCGATAGAGGTTTAAGATGCATTACATAATTGATGAGCACGAGTTAAGGTAAACAGCTCTACTACGTACCTATATGCACATACATAACGTGCAACACTATGCACTCATGTCAAATAATGTAAAATTCCTAGCAGTGAATCATGAAAACGCTATGTCCGATCATCGACAGACTAATGTGCCGCTCTCATAAACACTTCATTACCCATTTCAAAATATTTCGGAATGTCTATGTACCCAACAGAGAAACCCGTACAGTTGTCGTATTGAATTAGCATTTTTTTGGCTGCAGTTGTTTTAAATACTCGTGTTAAATAGACGTGGTACTGGTTGGTGGAAGTACTCAGTGCGGATATGAAAGGTATCAATTGCGCAATAATGTCAAGCGCAGCAGTGTTGCCACAGTAGATCGCATTTATAATGACATAAGCACGTTTTTTATACTTAAATTGTTTCGTGATATAGCAAGCGAATGCGAATTCTACGATATGCGAGTTGCGAGGTATATGCGAGTTGGATAAACGGCATTCGCCCGAATGCCGTTTATCGACGCAGAGAGCGACAAAATTGTTGTTGTGGTTCCGCTTGCTTTCGCTTGAATCCTAATGAGGTAACATGACGCTCAGCTGTTTGAAAAACGCAGGTTTAGTTTGAATGTACTGAACGCTCCTCGAAATAAACAATTGGTGCCGAAAGGAGGCAGATTGAAGATCATACAAAGCTTAACGGGTTATGCTGGAAATAATAGTCTGTTTAAATCGTTCAATGTTTTTAATGTTTTTAAATTGCTTAGTCCTTGCAAACTATATAGATACGTGACATATATTAGTGGCAAGTAGGCGACGGAGGGGCGCCTTGTTGTCGTGGTAAGAGTCGCACTTTGTCGCTACTTCAGAGTGTCAACATGGCAGCAAAATATTTGGCACACACCTATAATTGCTCTCAACCTATCGAATCGTTCGCGCGATAGGACGTACTAGGATTTGACAAAGGACATTGTGACATTTTATTGCAATTCTATAATGACATTTCAGTGCTTTGTAGATAGAGAGATAGAGATAGAGATAGAGATATATTTATTTGCAAGCATACACGGTAAGTAGATTACAATTATTACATTATATGTACAAATACAAAAGTTCAGCGTGTTGCGCCAGCAATTGGCATGCAAATATTATTGACTTTACATATCAAATTACATTAGAAAAAAAATAAAATAATTAATCAGTTGAAATGATGAATACAAATAACAAAAACAAAATATAATAAAATAGGAACGCATGTCAATACAATTAAATTACAATTAAAACTTACATAGAGGGTCACAATCTTCAAAATTTATATGTCAAGAACTCATGCGTACTATAAAAACAATTTGTCACAAGCAAGTCAAACAGCAATTTCTTAAATCGAGGTGTAGGTAACATTTTCATATCGTCAGGTAATACATTATATAATTTTATGCACATGTTATAGCAATTCCTTTGGAACAATGTCGTAGTGTGTATATGTTGGGTCAAACGATTGGGATAACGGGTCAAAAAAGGAGCGGTATTGGCAATAAATAATTGTTTATGGGTTTTGACAAAATTACACGTTTCATATATATATAAAGAAGGAAGGGACAATATTCTTAGATTTATGAATAGAGGTTTGCAGCTATCTCGTGGACCTGCACCACACATTGCTCTTACGCACTTTTTCTGTAGTATGAAAACTCGATCCATGTTTACAGAGTTACCCCAGACTACAATTCCATACCGCAGAGTCGAACACACGTAGCCGTGGTAAGCTATCAGGGCAGTTTTCTGGTCACAGGTATTTTTAAGTCTGTAAAGTGCGAAAACAAATCTGTTGATTTTTTCACAGACTGACTCTACATGCGCTGTCCAGGTGAGATGTGTATCTAGCATGATACCGAGAAACTTCGTTGTGGTCGACTCTACTATGGGACTATTGTTGTGTATTATGGAGAGTTTTACAGGATTTTTATTACGGTTTAAAAATTGCAAGAACGTAGTTTTGGAGAGGTTCACTTGAAGATTATTGGATTCCAACCAATGTACCACTCGTCTGACGGTTTCATTTATTTCGAATTCCAAATCAAGTGTCGGCTTTTTGTACACAATAATGGATAGGTCATCCGCAAACATGGTACATGGATACTGTGTGATCATAGGTAAATCATTAATGTAGAGAATAAACAGGAGGGGTCCCATGACCGATCCTTGGGGTACCCCCACCCTATTAACTTTAAATTTGGATCTGTATGCAACGTACTCTAAATGTGTATTGAAGTTGTTTATTTCTACGCATTGAGTTCTCCCATGAAGGTAGTCAGCTATTAAGTCATTTGCCTTACCGCGTATCCTGTATGCCTCCAACTTAGCCAGCAATGTTTCATGACATACGAAATCGAATGCCCTACTCATGTCAAACAGAATGGAAGTGACAGGTATCCGTTTATCTATACAAGTTAAAATATCTTTAATAAACGAGAAACAAGCTAGGGTAGTGGACTTGCCCTTCTGGAAGCCATGCTGTTCTGGTCTTATCACTTGAAATCTGGTGGCAAATGACATCAATCTCGCATGCATAACGTTTTCCCAAACTTTAGACAAAACAGGTATCAAAGCTATGGGTCTATAATTTTCCAAATTGTGTTTGTCATCTTTTTTGAACAGGGGTTTTACTACCGATCGTTTGAAAGTTGGTGGAAATATTGCATGTTCAAAGGACAAGTTAATGAGTTGTGCCAAGATGGGAGCCAGTTCGCCCGAGCAGGCTTTAATAATGTCAGTAGGTATCTCGTCGTAACCAGTTGATTTTGTATTATTAAGCGATTTAATAATTTTTTTAACTTCATTATCATCAGTTGGAGATAAGAAAATTGTAGAACTATTCTGTTTCAATAATCTGATATCATTTTTTTGTTGTTGTTTATTTTCTTTATTTGTTAAATTAATAAAATGGTTATTGAATTCATGTGCAATGTCAATTGGGTTATTTATTTTAATATTATTTACATTTATACATTTAATAATATTTTTGGTGTAACTAGAGTTCTTTCTATTAATTATGTTCCAAGTTGCTTGGCATTTATTTTTCGCTTTATTAATATATTTATTATTATTAATTTTTTGTGCCAGATTAATGCATTTTTTAAATAGTAAATTGTAATTGCGATAAGTAGACTTTTTTGCAGGGGATTTCCCTTTGTAATAACCTATGCGTAGTTTTCTTTTTGTAGCACACGAAATCCTGAGTCCCTTTGTGAGCCAGGTCAACTTAGGTGGTGAACATTTTATCTTGATTTTGTATTTTGGAAAACATAAATTATATAGTAGTTGTAATTCATTGTGAAAGGTTGTCAAAATTTGTTTTGGGTTACCAGATAGTAAAATACCAGACCACGGATAAGTTGCTAAATAGAATTTAAATTTCGTAATATTATCATGACTTAAATCTCTTTTCATTTCATACCAGTACGTCAAAGATTTCTTTCCGCTTACAACTGGTACAGATAGGAACTGTGCAGTGTCATGGTCAGACAATTTCAGTTTTATTGTTTCACCAACAGCACTTTTAATAGTGCTAGCAAAGTGATCAATACAAGACTTTTCTCGTGTAGCTGTGTGGATATGTAGATCTAGGTTGTGGCATTCTAGGATTACTTTTAAGCGGTTTGAATTTTTTTCTTTAATTAAAGTATTAATATTCCAGTCTCCTGTTAAAATTATATTCTTTTTCCTTGCTCTAGTTCTTAATTTCTCTAATAAAAGTTCAAGTTTTTCAAAAAATATTTCAATATTTGCGTCTGGAGTTCGATATATGCATATTAGTATTAATTTATAATTTACGATCTCCACCCCACAAGACTCAAATGTGCGCTCACAGGCTAATTCCTTTACAAAGCACAACTCCCTCAACTCAACCGATCGGTCACCCAAAATACACACACCACCGCGCTTCCTTTTCTTCTGTTTTAACACTCTACCAAAGCTCGCGCCTAAATAGTAACCATTGATCTGTATATTGGATTCGTGACCCAACGGAACAAATGTCTCTGTTATACAAATTATATCAATAGGTTTTTTTAAATCTCTACATGTGTCATGAATAGCAATTTCCAACAGTTCTCCTTTATTCAGAAGACCGGCTATATTTTGATGCATAATATGCAATGTCTCAACGTCCTCTATAAAAAAGGATCGGTATTAGGGATTTGACTATTTTCTTGGGGATGTTCTTGACTTTTTAGGTTTAAAGATGGCGGCGTTTGTGTGGAATTACAGGGAGGAATTAATAAATCATAACTCTGACATCGCCTGTGTGATAGGTGACATAATTCTCTAGTCAGAGCAAAACACAAATTTTGTATAAAGAATTTCGATGCATATTTTGACGTTTTATAGTACATGTTCACAAAAGAGCAATGGGGAAAGCCCTGACAAATAAGTTTCATTTCAAAGTTAAGACTTGTATTATTCAAGTATGCGTTTTCAGGTAGCCCACATATGATAATATTAGTATTGTTCATCGTGTTCAGCCATTCAAGTAGCTTAGTTTTTAGATAAAATGGATTTGTACTATTCATCCCCCCAGCAATTATGAGATAATCTTGTTTGGTGAGCTGAGCTACATCTGATTTGCAGGTATTAATTATCTGAACCAGGTCAGCACCGCGTTTCCAGAAAGAGAAAATATTGTATTCTTGGTCAACCTGACTAAGTAGAGCCTCTCGAAGTCCTTGTCCTTGTTCATCCGCCAGAATATAGATTCTTTTTCTCTTGCGTGTATTATTTTCGTACTTACGTCGCATAATACTATTTTCTTCGGACATTTTATGCGAGATGTTCTCATCGCTATCTGTATTAATTTGATTAATCGGTGTCAACTCTTCATTTATGTTGTCTGTAGGAATTCCTGGTGTTCGTGGACTTAAGTTGTACTCATCTTTCGTTTTGTCAAGCTTATTTGCATATCGTCTTCTTTGTTTTCTTGCTGATTTTGTTGTAGCTGCATTATTTTTGGGATTTGCACAAATATGAAGTAAATATTGAATTTTACGATCTTGTTCCGATATCTTCTTTTCTAGTCCGTTCTTTTCTATTATAATATTTTCCATTTCGTTTTCCGTAGATTGTAATGCAATTTTCAAATCATATATTTCCTTTTTTAATGATTCCAATTCCGTATTTTGCAGTGTAGACATATCAGGCAGACTTTTGTAAGGATTGCTTATGTTAGTCTCTGATAAGGAGGATCCTGACGAATCAACAGTGGAGTAAGTGATGTTGTTGGATGATGACTTTTTCCTTCGCTGTGTGACATAATCTTCATGATCTACAGGTGTTATTTGAGATTTAACCTCATTACCTGTAGTGTTTAAGCTAGAGGCTGGCTTTTCCAATTCTGATACAAAATGAGCCCCTCTGCTATACGAGGGAGAAATCTGTTTTGGTGTAGATGAATGTACTTTTTGCTGTGTTTCATTTAAACATTTTCGACATCTCCAGTTTGGCTTGTTCTTCATTAAACGAAACAGTTTGTAGGAAACACTTTCGCAATCCAAATGGTAATCATTATTGCAAGTTTTGCAGTGAAGAAATTCTTTATTGAGCATCTTCTTTTTACATTTTGAACACGTTGGTAAAGCTGGTGCCATTTTCTCTCTCTTTACAGTGGGATTCAAATCGTACGTCGGAACCAATTTAAATTTTTTTGCTTCTAGTGGCCGTCAATAGATGGCGCCACTTATCACTTTGTATTACTAGTCTTACGTTACAGGCAGATTATTAATTATGTCACATCAAATACTTTTTAAGATATTCTGGCAATGTCAAAAAGAAAAAAAAAACAAATAAATAAATAAAACAAAATGTGCATTAAAATGACGGATTCGATCCCGGAACCATTAAATTCCAATGCCGACCCAAACGCAGAAACTGACCGTGCGCACCACTTGGCCGAATGTTCGCTAACAAAAGTGACGAAATTGTGGTACTGTTTGATTTATAAAGTTGTAGTTCAAAAAATCAAGGTGTGTTTAACGGACCGTTAGTTTGCAATATTTAAAAAAAATCACAAAACCACACACATAAAGGTTATCATCACTTTATAATCGAGTCAAATGTCAGGTTCTGTAACTAACTGTCTATTCTTTTTTCACTAAACTTTTGTATTTATACAGAAATTTAACTAGATAACACACAGTCTAGATTTTAGTGTTCTAGTTTTCGGTTATCGTCACAAACACTTGTACACAATATTTAGAACACGTAGTTTACGAAAATATTGACTTCACAGTATTTATTCACTATTTTACTTTTAATTTAATTTTTTCATAGGAGTCGATGTTTACTTGTTCGCGCCCTCTAGCGGTTGTAGATTACGGAGCATGCAACGGCACCATATAAAGTAATCGTAGTTTATTTCATTGTACCTGCACTGCATGGCATCGGTCGCAACGGTCCACACACGAGATTCTATCGAAGAACAATTAAAGAAACTGGCGGTGAGAGTAGAGTTCGGGACTAAGTCAGTACCTAGCTATGAAGCAGCCATTGGTTCAAAACGAATCTCAGACTTATTTTAAAGTTGGCCGCCACTGTAACTCTTCGCACGCGGTTGTCATTGAATTTCCAGTGTTACAGGGGTTTTATTTTGAGTGCAAACGGGCCGTGCCGCCAGTGCGGGGGGCCCGCTGACATATAGAATGTTTAGTTTCCGTTGTCTATTAGTAGTAGCAACAACCAAGTAATCGGTTTCTCTCTACGCAGGGTAATGATAGTGTTCTGGTACCTAACATCAAAAGCCATGCGGTTCTATTGTCACTGCTACTTTTTGCCATGGGCACAGTCGGCCTTACGAGTGATGGTGTCTTAATACCTAATGGAAACTTTTAAATGATATCTGCGTGAGAGAAATAACCTCGACGTAGGCAAAGATTACATTGTAGGTACTTTATAATATTTTCGAAATCCGTAGCCGGTAACCGCCCGCCGGCCGGCTCGTGCATCGGCAGACCTTTGAGAATTAGCGCTGCGTCGGAAAAAGATCAAGATAACGAGCCTTTTGATCGCAGCCTACGATTGACGAAAACTCAAAGTGCGCTTGTCACCACAATCACCCGCAGTCATCGAGTATATAACCAGAAATAGAGACGAAATGTCATTTAAGTTGTTTGAAAACTATTCTGCCATATCATTACTGTGACAACTGCACTCCGATTGGCTAGCCCGAGTTCGAAACAATTGACGGGTGTCGTCAATGAGTGTCGTCAACTGTTTCACTTCAAATCGACCATTTAACTTGAGCTTTGCTATAATGGACGAAAATTTCAAAATTACATATTTAATATTTAATTATCGATGAAATTTGTTTCCTTTTGTTTTGTAATTAGATGTTTTGATGTTTTTCCCACACCACCGAACAGAACAACACGGCATTATTAGAGATATTATCTTTATTACAATAAATACATAATATTTTTTGGAATATACGGAGACGTACACACAGGTCAATAGTTGGCCTGTCTATATTTCAGTGCAAACGAGAGTTGATATTTATAAGAGCTGTATCGCTAATGTGTTACCAGGAATATATGGCCCTTATTTCGTCTCTATTTCTGGTTATATACTCGATGCCCGCAGTCAATTGCCATGTCTTCCTAATTTCCATCGAGTAAAGTTTATAGAAGTAACCATCTCATTTTAATGTCAGTGGAACATTACCCATTAAAAACTAATTTACTTACTAGAGGTAGTCAAGGTTTGTAGGTAGTTACACATTTTAGTGAAAAATTGATCAACGATCAAGCAAGAATTGACTTGCACCAAAATATTTCGACTGATGGAGGAAAACGTTTGAGGCCGACAAACTTCACCCAAATCAATTTGGGCACGAAAAACTTAGACGTATCGGAACATCTAGGTCAGCGAGCATGAGATAAGTGGCGAGGGTCGAGGGTCAGAATAAGATCCCCGCCCCGCCCGCACCTCACCCCGTGAGACCGATAACAGTTTTTGTTAAAAACTAAAAAACGAATTTCAAGTCTATAAGTAATAAATGAATGAGGCATTTCAGAAGAAGTTCGAAATTGTACGTTCGGATTTATGATGTTTTGCGAATTACAACATCAAGTTTTGAAGGGATCTGGTTTTCAGCTGTCGAGTTGCACTAACGTAACCACTCATTGGATTTCCGTGCGAGTTTTGCACTTTCTGCACGATGACCGTAAGACGGCGTCGACAACGCTCCCTTTCATGTTTCCAGGGAAACATCCAGATGTTACAGTACTCACTGAATACGTAGTGTTGCTGGTTCGTTTAGAAGATCGGTGCGGAGTTTCAAGACTTGAATTATTTTTTATGTTTGCTGAGTGGGGCGAAGAGAGTGGCGGCCGTGTCGGTACCTACGGGCGGAGGTGCCGGTAACACTAAGTGCGGCCATCGCTCACGCTGAAACAAAAGCTTCTTGAGGGTTCCTCCACAGCCGGTACGACTCAGGGTGTGCTGTTTTTTCTTAATACCGCAACCTGGGCTGCAGCTGCGGCATACGAAACTGATTTTTGCGTCTTTGACAATAGAGGCGTGGTCGTCTGTAGAAAACCCGCCCGTGATATGCAACATTTATTTCCTTTTGCGGATCTTTCCGCTCCTTCGTCTTTCCGTTTTCCCTTTAAGGAATATTCATATTTGACAAAATTTATTTATTTGAGCATAAATTATTACAAAACAACATTTATATAGTACAAGTCCTTATATGAAGTACTACAGGCCTACCGCTAAACTGAGTCGGTTCCTGAGGTAGATGCGCGGTGCGACAGGAGCGACAGTTGCGTCAATTGTTGTTACGTCAAACGATACTAAAAAAAATATTTCATTGATAATTAAAATGAATAGACAAGGCATTTGGCTCCTTTTCAATCAACTTGCTATTGAATATCGAGAAATTTTGTTGATATAAAACCGTGTGGCTGCGCAACGTAACTGTTACGTAAAGTGTCACTCCTCCCGCACCGCGCAGCTACCTCAGGAACTATTCCGTTAAGCGGTAAGAGCTTGAATTTCTTACAAATGATTAAGATATAGTATAAATATATAGATGCTAATTAACATAAATAACCTAATGTAATGTGAAGTGAAAAGCATACGTTCGGTCAAAGTAGTCTCTATTGACGTACCCAGGAAAACATAACGAGTACAAACTCAGATTAGTGCTCCTGCGAGTGGCGTCGACGCCGATTCGTCACACGGTTTCGGACGCTTTGAAATATTGAAATGTGGATTCATTAAAAGCTTGCTATACACACATTTTAAGCGGGTTAAGATAGCATAAACGCGAAATTTAACCTTCAAACGTACTGCGTTTTGTGGGTGGGGTGTACGAGACGGGGCGCGGGGTCAGGCAGGGCTTAGTGCAATACCACATAAATTCATTTAACGACTTCATAAATTCAACGCACGACTTGCGCTGATGCACTGTTAACGACTAAAAGAGCCACACATTAACGACTTTCTGAATTTTGACTTCTTGATCAGAAAGACAATCATTACCGGAGGATTTAGGACAAGATACACAAGTCACTTACTCTACAATAAAAAAAAGAAAACGTCGGCACAGTGGCAGATTTTGGCCCTTAAGTGTAGGCACCCTTAGAGGAGACCCGTGCCCAGAGACGTAATGCATATTGAGTTAAGGATGATGATATGTAAAAAATGCACTCTACTGTTTATTATTATAATCACACGGTCATATTAAAATAGTACTTCATCATCTATATGGATGAAAAATTCTGAAATAATTAGCAGAGACAGGGGGTCCCCCTTTTTAGATATTATCGACGTGCTGCTGGTAACGCTTGATCAGTTGGACGTGGTGACGTTTAGACGTTGAACTTAACTTGTTTCGTATTCTTTACTCTTACCATCACCGACAATAAGAAAAACTCCAATACTTTCAGTATTGCTCGTGAAGCTGGAGCGTAGCAAGAGGAGCTTGATGCTTAATGAAACTCGATTGCAACGTTTTCGTTTTTGTTGCGAATTTCTCTAATCAGGCGCACTTGATTAGTGCATTCGAGATCGACTTCACCCTCGAGGCAGTCGCGCTCCATCGTCCGACGGACTTTGATGTTACGAGGCTTTGTTAATATGTTGCATGTAGAGCAGATATTTCGCGTGACGCGGGAAGGTTTTGCACATGCGTCTGTTGGAGTCTTGTGATAGTACAGTGCAACGTTCCAAACTTCTGTCAGACCACACATTTTGAGTGAAGCTAGCTAGCAAGTGTTGCGTTTTAATATTCCAAATGGAGAATGAAAGAAAGCCCTTGTGCCAATTTTGTAGTTTTCATGAAAACTTACTTCAAAGTCTATGAAAGCACAAAAACGACCATAACTAAAACATAATCATATGATTCGAACAGGATATTAATCTCTATTCATTTCTCTAACTCGATCTGTTTATTTATGCATCCATAAATTAAGAAAGCAAAAACATTTTTAAAGCCAAAATCTTATAATAGTGACAGGTTTTTCCACTGCGTGGCAGAGAGCTGACGAATGTGGCACGCGGGTGAGGTGCGAGGGCAAATGGGAACAATGACAATTACGTCGATAAGCTACGCTGTATGGTTTCCATTCCATGGAACACGCCAGAACAATAACTAAACGATAGTATACACTGTAAGACGCTATAAACAAAACCAATTGATTAATTCGATAATACGAGAGAGAATAATGTACATTTTACTAGTTATTTGTGTCCTTTACAAGGACACAAGTCCTTTAAAATAAAATAAATAAATTTGTAAATGCGAGCGTCACGTCGAGATGATTCGAAGAGTATACGACACACGTCACCGTGAAATCTTGTTAGAAAGTCGGGCGACAATGCTCGGTTCATTTTAAATGCATCTAAAATGTAGGCCATGGATGGCGGCGCCATTAGGGCACAAATTCCGCATCTCCGCACTTTGCGCCGCGGGAAATCGCATCCGCGCTCGCTTAGTGCTCACCTTGTCACAAAATTTTGGACAAACTTTTCACTTCTCCCAGAGCAAAGACATTTTCTGTTCCGAGTCTTAAACGTCTAATGTCAAATAGTTTGTGGAACGTAACAAAAAATATCTATACATTTGTTTTTAATCTCCAATATTGTCTCGGCTGTGTAGCACTATAGCGACGACTCATGGAAAGCTCGGAGAATGACGGAATCCAATAAAGCCGCGATTGCAGTGCGTATGGCGTTAACACACTTCAATAAGACGTGTTTGCTACATAGATATTATAGTACTGGTTTCAAACACTTTACAAGCGAGAGTTGGCAACCGAGTCCAATAAAACAGTTACAGTATGTGAACGGCAGTGCTCCAAGCGCCGAGCAGCGCCGACGTGACGTCATCTCCCTTCGCCGTAAGTAACGAGTTTTATTGCAAGTCAGGCGGCGCGGGCGCTGTAAGCTGGGACACACATTTGTCCCGTTCGAAAGTTCGAGTATTTCGATGAAGTTCCGCTCGCGCTGCACTGGACGTTGTCAAAATGAGTGTCTTTACAAATGTCGATAAAATTATGTGCAAATTTTTTTTCTAGGACAGTCGTGGTAACCTATTTGACTTGTTTGTCCTACCGCCTCTCAAGCAGAGTGTCCGAGGGCTTGCCCCTGAGTCATGTGCAAAATTAGTTTAAAATTTAGCATGAGCTTTTCGCGATGTCTATCGCGAGGAAACCTGCAAAACCCCTGCAAAGGTACAAAAACAAACACAGAAAAATTCGTCAAGTATGTGGGTTAGTTCCTGGTGTTGGGTCATGGGAAAATTTCCATTTCAAAAAACAAATTTTTCAGAAAAATTAATATTTTCCCTTTATTTTTCCACATTTGACTTTGACATCTGTCAGAAGTTGAAGTTACTGAACGTAAACGATGGAGCCATTACAAAGGTTTGTATTCGCTGTTGTGAAATCATTTTAAATCTCGTTTTTCTATAAGTGGCTTTTAGCTATACGTTTATTTTATACTTCACGCTAAATAAAACTTCCAAAGATATTTCTAAACGTAGAATATAATATGAGCCTTCGAAAAATATTTTTCCAATTTTTCGGGAATTTTTCCGGAAAAATGTCCACTAAGTACTTGACATTTTTCGGAAAATTATCCAACAGTATTCGTTCCATATCTCAGTTGGAAGAGCGTCAGGTGCGGTATGCTGAGAGGGCTAGTTCGCATCAAGCCGGATGGAAGGAGTTTTTGTTAGTGTTTGATCTTTGTATTAATCCTTATTAAAAAGTAGTGGAGTATTTCGCAAAAATTATTATTTAATAATTAAGTATTTTTGATTATAGTCAATAGATATTCAATAAATTTAATGTTACAATCTGCAAAGCAATTGAATAACGTATGAGAAGTTCGGAATCCGCATTGTGTCCGCGCGGAACTGCAGCTTCTCTCGTCGGGAGAGGAGGCCTATACCATACAACTATACATAATTGACCACACCTCCCTCGTTTAATATCTTTACATAAGCGTCCTTTATCTGTAGCGTCTGTTATCCATAATTAAGCGTAACTGAAGTAAGTTATGACGTTCCGAAGCAGGCAGTTAAGGGAGGATGAAAAGTGTGTGTGCAGATCCAAATAGAGTGTGGTCGTACGGAAGCGTCGGTCGCCTGTCGCAGTCGGAGGGATGGAAGTGGCCGCTTCAAATACTTTATTCAAAAATACTTTTCCGTCATTGCGGATTATTTTACTGCAAAATAATATACCTCCGAAATATGGTGCAGTGTTATTCAAGTTTGTCCGCCAGCTCTGCAGCGGCAACATCGACGGCGCCCGAGGCGATGGCGCCGGTGCACCGCCGCGGCAGTTAATCATCCGCACGCCGAATAAACGTCACCACCAGCGCACTACGCCCCTGCCCCCCGCGCCCCGCACGCTGCTTGTAACGTGCGAGTACATTCGCCCATTAAATCCGTCCACCCTGTCGCACGGCCGCGGCCGTGGTGCTTACAAATAAAACTACATATAATAGTATGGACTCTGCCTATTAAATTAGCTAATATTTCACGTTCCGCCCCTAGTTTAGTTGTCATTTTCGTGGTTATAGTGAGCTTAAGCGAACGTTAAATGAATTTGAATAAGTACTTCGGGGCGCATTAGCCGCGGCGCCTGCGGCTTATATTGCGGGGTCGAGGGGCGTGGGCGGGGTGTGACCAAAATATGTATGGAGACATTTTGGTGCGTGCCGCGCAAAATTGCTACGAAGCGTTACGCTATGCTTGTAGCATTAATTGTATCAATATAAGACAACTGCTACGCGGCATCTTTGAGAACACACGGGTGTCGCATATAACATAAGCATAATGTGGACAAAGCCACCATATAACAAATATTGTAGGCAATATACCTACATAATAATATAGGGTAAGCTTGCGTTAGTCGTACCAACGATATCTGGTCTCACATGCGTGGGAAGTAATATCTAGTAATATAAATTTGAACTATTAAGTTAAGCGAGTAAACAAAAACTACTAAAATAAACATAAACTAACTAAAATATGAAAAAGTACGTTTTTGCATTGTTTTCTTTAAAATGTCCCATTCATTCGGAAGCCATTCCAAGGAGCAATACGATGGTAAACTAATTTATTTGGTATTCGTCTATTTTTGACGTATTTTAGCATTTATTTAAGCGCAAGCAAACGGCAGATCTTTTAAAGTTATAACAGTAATTATGATTTGAAATTTTGAAAGTGTCGTTGCTTAAGTCGTACCCATGGAAAATTCCTTAATCGTACCGGTATGATTTGAAAGAAAGAAAGAAAGAAAGAAAACATTTAATTACACAAGCACAGACACGCATATAAACAAAACAATAGAGGAACAATAATAATAATAACAAATCAAAATTAATCTTTTAGGCTCTCGGAGAAGCGAGAGTCTAAAATAAATTATGATACAATAATAATAAAAAAAAATAAAAAAATAAATAAAAATTTAAATTATTGATAATGTAGTACCTAATTCACCGTTATGCGTGTCGCGCCTGGTGCAATCGGGACTTGCTCAGCTTTAGCCACAAAAAGGCTTTTTTTTAAACCGTTTCGTGGCGCTGATTTTCAGCAAGTCCGGGCGAGTGAGCCACTGACAACAATACATATTTCACTCAACAGTAAATAGATAAATAAATAAACAGATAAGAAAACCGACATAATAGGTAGTGTACATGCAATTACATACACATGTGAAATGTGATTTAGGAATTTATGAAAATTATTTCTTAGTTTTTTCAGCTAAATAATATATTTGTGGTCAACAAAACTAATTTTGTGGTACCTTTATTATATAATATGCCTTTATTTGATTACCGAAGTATGTTAATTTTATTTCAATAGAATTTGTAAGTTCATTTCAGGAGAATTTTAATTTTATTTAATTACAATTTGTAATTTTATTTCAGAAATATTTACTTATAATTTTATTTAATCAGAATTTATAATTTTATTTCATTATAATTCATAATTCAGTGTAACATTTTTGTTTTCTATGTTCCCTTACACATGACATTTTGGGATTTTAACCACCTTAGACCTTAGTACCTGTTTCTAGGTTTTAATTGTTATTATGATCTCTTTTTATTAGTACTGTACTGAACTATACAGTTTATGAAGTCCTGACAGAAGTGTTATTCTAATTGTGGCTTAGGTTACAGGTGCTACGAATTAGGCGACCAGGTGCCTTTTTGAAAATCTTGCCAATACCAGACTCAATAAACGTTTTTGGTATTTTCATTAAAACACATTGATAGTAAAATAAATAAAAATGCCGTAGACGCTAAAGGTTTTGTTTAATTTAAATAACCTTAAATATTACAGCGGTTTTTTCTTAGTGGTACGACTAACGCAACCTTACCCTAGCACCATTGACAATATGCGGTCGAAATATGAGAAGTGAGTTGTGCTCGTGCACGTTGCGCCATTAGTGCACATCATCGTCATCATCAGCTATCGCAGTCCACAGCTGGACATAGGCCTCTCCTAATAGGGCACGATCGCATGCAATGTAGTGACGGAAAACTTGCTTTCGGCAGTGCATAGAGTATCGACGACGCCTTTACTTGGCACGACGTTGCGTTGTCACGTGATTCATGTCATCTGCGATTGTCTTATTGAATAATTCGGACCAAATTAATATAAGCCTAACAACTTGTGAGCCTGTGAAACTGTATAGGTTTGTGTTTATCAGCAAGACATTTTAAGGAGATCCCGGGGCATCTTATAGAAACAGGCTAAATAGCGAACTGTCAATGGAGCCTTTTGTGAGTTTCTTAAAGTTGACCCTGTACGATGTTTGTTTATCTCAAAGTAGCACTAAGCAACTTTCCACATTATGTAATGGACGTCATCCTTGAGGCTAATTTTAATTAAAAGATATAAAGAAGGAACAGGGAAATTCATTATTATGTAAACGGACATCCGCCATCTAATTAAACCAGGATTTGAACGTATCGCTTTCCAGGTATTAATATTGACATTGATTTCCGTCCTCAACCTATAATTAATAAGTTCATAATAAGAGCCAAAAGAATGAATGGCTCCTGCTATTTCAAAACATTATAAATGTTGAGTAATGCAAGTGAATTTCAATAAAGACAGCGGCGACTGCAAGCGACAGAACACGCCCCTCTTCGTCCAGCAAATAGCTCACATACGACCTAACGTTCGCTGCACTCTATACACATGTATTATATACATATGCGATTCTTCATGCACCGCGTGCTGCGTCCTGTGTTTTGCGATGTTCCATCGACCAAGGAGGTGCGATATTTCAAGATATTCCAAGCATTTATGTTTTCTGCAACGTACACATTTTTCTTGATTGTAACGTCGTCCAGCATTTGTGAGTAGTTTATGTGCTTCCCAGAGATGTGGGATTCAACTCCATGTACCAATGAAATTAAAAGATAGATAGATAAAAACTTCCTTCACTTCCATGACAGCTTATTTACTAAGATCCACTACAACTAACATTATAATTATTATTATTATATTGAACCACTTAAAAATAACAAATTTTAATAATAGATATATAGAGGGAACGTACAGAAGGTAGCACATCAAGCTATACATTAAAGGATTTTGTTCCGATGCTCTGGAGGCGATATTCGAACAAAAGTATCTCGGTGCGATGTTGACTGTACAATTACACAAATAACTAATTCAAGTAAATAGTTTTGGAAGTCATGGCAGTGAAAAGGCGCTGGCTTTTATGCTGATAAATGCCTCAGTTTCCCACGACACTGGTATTCTGCCAGAACCGTGTTAAAAGATTTAATAACCGTGTTACAAGTATAAGTTAAAAATGTTAAATGTGCATTTATAGCTATGGAAGAGCGATGCCTCCTGACACAGGCTTGGTAAGCTTAATAGGAGGTACCATCCACTGTTAATGTGAAGTTACTTGTATTACTGAAATAAACATTTTATTTTATTTGACAAGAGACTTTACTCGTCACCTCAACAGTCCTCTGGCGTTATCGTTTCATGTAATAAAGATTATATTTATATTTCATGTTTCAACAATGAGGTATTTCCGATCTGAAAAGTACTTTTGCTTTGCATATTCTTATGACAATTAATCGTTTGGCCGTAGTGGAGAGAGTGCAAGTTAATGCGACGGGTCGCGGCGGGCAACGGCAGCGGCTGAGCTGAACGTATGGGCGGCATAATTCAGTAGGCGCCACCCGCGCCGCGCCGGGGCAGCGGCCACTGCAGCCTCTACATCTGCCGCCTCGCCTGACACCATTCGTCTTGCTTACCGCCTCTGCCGCGCTCCCGCCCATAGAAGCGCTCGTATGCATTATCATAATGGGAGCCATTTACATTTAATTTACTCGACACTAATCGATTGTAAGTTTTGAGGTAGCGGGCTATTATCCCGGCATTGCCGAAGTACGTCTCGTATTAAAAAAAATTAAAGGCAAGCTCATGTTTGATAGATAAGTTCCATTGCGATTGTTCAACAATTGAATGAATAGTTTATTCGATATTAATTTATATTTTTCAATAGACGTAATAATCGATTGTGCTAGAGTACATTTTTGAACGATCGGTCATTGAAGGTAATTTGAAAGCAAGAATAGAAGAGGCTATTAGGTTATATGTTTTCTCTCGCGGGTTCTAATGATAATGAGTTCCGAAGGCAATTACGTTGGAAGTGCCTAAAAATAAAGTGATTTGACAATATTCTTCCAGTTATTTGAGTCAGACTTTTACATGTTGATCTACAGTACCATCCTCTACAAAGTGGAGATGGTGGAGAGGATTGTATGCACTGTCTTGCTGCCATGAGAGTGCCAGTTGTGATGTATGAAATCTGAGATTATATGTATTGCCTTGTCTGCACAGGGCACTGCCACTACGTCTGTCACGCTGTGATTTTTTTAATATCAAGTGACGGGACGAACATAGCGAGCACATGAAGGTAAACGACACGCCTGTCCATAACAGTTGCAGTTCCACTCAGAGCTTTGAATCGCCTAAATCTGAGGGGCACTGCTATTGCGCCCGTCACCCTGACACATAAGAGTTGAGAAGTCCCATGTGCCTATAATTTCACCAAGCACCCTTACCCTTCAAAACCGGAACACAGTAATGTTGAAATTACTGCTATGCGGCAAAAATAGGTAAGGCAGGAACAGGAAACCTGAACATGCCTCTAAGTTCCAACCGGTTTAGTTAAGAAGATCGCAACTTTTCTAGAATCTAAAGAAAGACTGAAATCACAAACTATCACAAAACATTGACATTTTATATTAATAGAAACGATCTAAAATTCTTTAAATTTTATGGTTTTATTTGGTTTATTAGACGGGATTTTTTCCACTTAACCATTTGCATATAGATGTGGGCCTTATTTGTCTACCACACGATCTTGCCAAGCAGAAGTTAACGTACAAGTAAACAACGTCCCACGCATTGTTTTCTCAAAACATGTTGTGTTGCTTAAAAGAATGGATGCACTCGAAAAGTGTCAAACTACGATATAGAGCGCTACCGTAGCGACGATGGCGCCGGCGGTGCCGGTGGCCGAGGCGGTGGCGATGGCGGAGGCGATGGCGGAGGCGGAGGCGGGAGATAATCCGGAGCATAATGCGGCCACTACTCATGCGAACCCATATTTTACCATTAGCTATATTTATACACTACTTAATATCAGTATATTCCAGAAAATTTACGCTGTAGCGCTTCAGTGCACACCATGAAAATATCTTGCTGATATCATATTACTCGCAACGTATATACAACACACACCGTCAAAGTGCGCATAGAGCTCTTTGGAGCTTTGCTCTGAATGCAAAATTTGAGATAAGAATCAATGTTTCGACCAACACATGAAACTCGGCTTTTGGTTAGTATGCCATAGTACAAAAGTTACGAAATCAAGTAATTTAAAGCCTTAGAATAATAACGCATAGAAACCTAGCCCGCACACGCTAAGTGAGGCAAATTGTAGGACGCCCTATGGGCTTACACGAGCGAGCGGGCTGTCAGTGCTCAAGGTCAAGTTGCACCGCGAGCAGCTCAAAAATTTTTGCTAAAAATGACGAAATGTGCGGTAATTGGGTTTAAAAATAGATCAGACAAATATAAAATAGACACTAACATCACATTCCACAAGGAAGTAACGCGTTTCAACTTGTATTTTTATGTAAATATTCACTAAAACAGAAAATTAATTTCGTTGCAACAAGATACGAAAATGTTGCAAAGTAACGGGTTTTTTCTCCCCATTTTGCTATTCTGTTTCAAAATAATTATATTACGTAATTTTTTGAGAATAGGCAATATCGCGACTGTTGCAAAATTTCTACAAATGTACACCGCCGCAACAACATTGTAGGGAATTTACGTTAGCTATTTTTACGAATTATATTTAGTATTAGCCTTCATTAGTTTCATGTGAAAAATCATTATTCTTGTTCATCATACACTCATTTAAAAAAATTGTCTTGCCCAGACTCAAAAGTTCTTAACTAAAATTATTTCAGGAAACTAACACTGACTAAAAAGTCATCGTCAGTTCTCCAAAGTCGTGTATAAATAACTTTCAGGTTCAGGTTCTTAATTGTTATCGTGTACTTTTCATATGAACATACCCACAGATAATATCAGGCTATTTATATATTCAAATTCGATAGTCGCACTTAAACTCGCTTGTAGGTTTTTGTTCATATATGAGTTAAATAAGAATTGGGTAGTATTTAATAAGGTGCCTACAGATTTGCTCGACATTGTCGATTGAGAATTATAGATGTTTTCGAGGAGTTTTAGAGTGCTTATTACGAATGTAGCATTAATTTCTAAATCCAAGATGGCTGACAACAATTTTCAAAAATGTATTTTTGGTAAACCATAAGGAAATGGCATGTATATCTGAATACAAGATGGGGGACAAGACTTCTAATTCTTTGCCATCATGGATTTAGAAATGAGTGCCATATTCGTAATGAGCACCCCCAAATACCTCGAAAATGATATCCATATTGCATTTATTTCAAAAGTCGTGTCCGCCATCTTGGATTTAGAAATAAATGCCATATTCGTGATGAGCACCTCGAATACCTCGAAAACGATTCCCATATTGCATTTATTCGAAAAGACGTGTCCGCCATCTTGGATTTAGAAATGAGAAAAGTCGTGTCCGCCTTCGTTTATTCAGATATAAATGCCATTTTCATAATGATTACCAAAAATAAATTTTTGAAATTCCTGTCACTTGACGTTGTCGATCAACAGTAACGATCGACAAAATCGTGCAAATCTGTAGGCACCTCTAACTTAAGGATGAGTTAAGCAAGATACAATTTCCCCACTTTTGAGGGAAATGTTATTCAATGGCATCATTATTTGTATATTTGTGTGCGTGCCGACGAGCGTAAATACATGTTGCTTACGCCTATATGAATTTGATTTTTGCCTCACTTGTGACAGTTCGTTTTTTATGAAACTATGATTCTATGCGTTATTATTCTAAGTTTAAAGCAATAAGGAGTGTTGTGTCCCTCGATGATGTCACATTATCAGGAGAAAGCCCAATTTCGATTAATTTATTTCAAATATTAATTCAATATGCCTGAACACTTTCTTAAAAGGACGAGAACGGCAGACGCAGGTGTAGTATTGGAGGTGACTTTGATTGGCCTGTAATGTGGCGATAGTGACGGGGTCGTCAGGGTCCTATGAAGTGTGGTGTTCTCTGAGCTAAGTACGTTTTCCATGTCGATTTCATGAATTAGGCTATTGCGGGCACCGTAAATATAAGTGGAGGTTAACGTTTCGCAGGTACCACAGATAACTCGTCGCAAAAGTGTGCAGGCGGTGGATGTGGGAGGGATTCACCTATGCGGATAAATCGGCGTGAGTCATTACTTCAACAATTTTGAATAATTCGTTACACGTCGTACAAGCAGCTGGCTCCGCAAGCGATGTGAAAGATATAGGAAAGCATTTTATTAGGTATAGAAAGCAAAGGTTTCCCACGATAATTGTAACAAGTTTCCCTTTATAACATATCAGCATTATCACCGCAGAACAATTTATGGGCGTGAAATAAGCAGTTGTTATGCAGATACCGATAAAGCGACTGTAGAATATATAGACTCGGTATGAATCAGATCTTAGTACATTAGTGTCAAATTGTTTAATTTTCCAGAAGCACTGTTTATTAGACCCTATTTCACAACATCCCACCAAGGTAGGAATTTAGTCCAAGGACGATTTCGAAAGCTACTGTCCAAGTTATTGCTTATTGAGCTATATTGGTACAGACGACTGTGCGTTCGCAGACAATGAGGAGTACATACTTAAGTGGATTGGCTACCGAATCCTACCGAAAGAAAGGATACGCGTTCTCCGGTTTTTGATCGGCACAGCGGGAGCGTCGAGCGAGTGACTCGATTTGTATTGTGCTGTATTTTGTGTGCGGGCGCTCTCACGCGAAAATTCCGGTGGTATCACGGCAAGGAAATTTCGCCTGCGCATGAAGGGACACAAACGAGAGATTATCATACTGACAATATTCAGTTCGGTTTTTCGAGTTCAAATATTTAAAGATGTGGAGTCCAAACGAAGAATATTACCTGTTACCGGTGACATGTAAATGAGGATGAGAGATACTTCAAAAAAGTCGCTGTTACAAGTTCACATCTGCTTGAGAAGAGTGTCGAGAAGTAATTAAAGCAAGTAGTAGCTTTAAATATTAAGAAGGTTGGAAACACTGTTCGCAAAGAGAGAAAGGCGGAGATATGAATAGTGCTGTAGATATATAAGTGAAGTTTATTAATTGTACAGCGGCGGCGGCAGCAGCGGCGAGGTGACTTCGCAGCGGGAATAGTTTAGGCGCGGGGCGCACCCCGCCGCCGGGCTTTTGCCTTCAATTAAAACGCTTTCAAGAGCGACTGTTGGCGGCGGAGGGCAAATCTCATTTAAGCGGTGTGCTGTTTGCATTGCTCGCGGGTGCGAGACGAGCAGCTACATCCAACAGTGTGATCGGAACTCTGCCACATCAAATGTTATTTTATTGAACCGAAAATTACTCGATTCTCGAATGCGGGCAGCGTTAAAAAAGCGTAATTTCAATACTACTTTGTCATTTTTGTTAACGATACCGTTCCATCAAACGTCATTTAAATTTAAGAATAAATATCGGCGAGGTTAGTTTTTTCAATTCGATGAGCCGGTTGGGCCTATAGTGAGAATAATAAAATAGAAGCGAGTGATGATTCCATTAGCATTCGTAGCGGCGTGAGTAATGTAAGAAGTAATAAGCAAATTATGTCGCTGATCAACGCGCGACGTGACGGGATTAAAGGGCTCGGGTCCACGGCGCTGCCGCCCACCGCTCTCCCAGGAACCGACGACTGGTCGCCATTTTCCTGGAGCCCGCATTGCGATCCGGGCGTTCAGAGCGACTACGGAAATTATGAAAATTTCGGAATTTTGTAAAAACACTACTTAGTTACGTTCATTGTACGTATTTTTAAGTTGAAATAACTTACATTGTACAGCTTCACTTCGTTGTTAACCGGCGACGTTTATCGAATTTAAATATTTGGTGTCGAAACAATATGACACTTGTGTAAATGGACCGAGAGTCGATTGAGCGATGAGCGCTATAATATTGTTGAGCAAAAACCTCAATCATTTTATATTTTTAGAGAACGAAGAACAGAAGATGGAAGAAAATTTGTAAGAAAAGCTAATAATAATCGAAGTCTGTAAGGGTGCGTACAGATCTGGCGAATGCGCTGCGAACGCGCCGCCTAGCGCCTGTGCGTTGCGCGCGCACTGCACGCGTGCTAGATGTGTGCAGTTAAATACATGTTAATATATGTGGTATGCGAGCGGCGCGCGAATGGCACGCGAACATATCACACTACACGCTGCACGTGTGCAAAACAGGCGCATGCACCAGATTTGGACGCACCCTAACAAGCTACGATTAGAAATGTTTCGAAACGTCATCGGGTAATTTTATGTAGCATCGAACGCCGGCTGAGAAGAAATACGCATGCGGTGTGCACAATATGTTTTGAGTAGCGGTCTCGCGGGGAGCGACCGGTATCACGAATTCATAGAATACCTGGGTAAAGTGGAATTTTGCCTCAAAGCGTTTCTGAGCTGCGTTGCAGTCGTGTCCGCGGCACGACCACGACATTTGCCTTCCTCCCATTGGGTGGGCGTTCCGACCTCCGTCTTTCAAATATTCAAACGTAGCTTTCGCGAGTTTAACGTATAAGTTAGTACATCATCGGATACACGGACCCTCTTTGTTCTGGCAGCAAAATGTTATTCACGCTAAAATTTCATTTTAGGATGCGCTTTCTGCACTAGCGTAGATATTTTAAATTCTTAATAAGCTCTTTTTGCTCTCTGCTTTTGCGAGCTTTGAACCTTGGCAAAACTTAAATACAGGATTTTATAGTGAAACTCTTTTTAATACAGTGTGAGAGTCATTAAGAGGATACCTCGGAGGACGTCACCCCTTTTGATGTAGTTTATTTCGTCATCGAAGGGGATTATACAGATAAACATTTGTGGTGTGCGTTTTTTAACTATTGAATTTATTAGGTATCGTTAACAAGGTATCATTAATAATTATAATAATTAATAAGCTCTATTATGTTAAACTGCATTCGTGACCGAATCTACCTAGGGTGGTCTGCCACGCAGAGATCCCGTGTTCCATTCCCGGGCCCAGAGAAATATTAGTATCGTGAGATTAGGTGTAATTCGTGGTTGTCTATGTGTGTCCATGGCATCCGCGATACAGGGCCGATGGCTAGGGAATGTATGCGTTAAAAAAAAGGTGTATTTTCGGCGTTAAAATCAAATCCCCAATAGCAAGTGATTTCCCCATTTTATTTCACAACGCCAATGAATTCATGTACGAGATTAGATTGTAGGTTGAGACTATTTGTTTAAGTATCGCTTAACAGTGCTACTGGCGCCGGTACGTTTTGTTTCAGGCGCGGCGAATAACTGAAGAGGACCGCTGATCGCGGTGCGCCGGATGTCAATCATTGTCGAACTACAATTTACCAAAGCTACTCTAATTTCTAGTAATAACAAACAAATCATCTAGATGGCGCTTATAGCACAGATTTTTATAGATGTGCTGGCTATTCTTTTATTTTGTTTAGGATTAGCGTCATGTACTTGTACTAGCGAGTGTATCATTTATAAATTAGTTTGTAACACACAATGCCATCTGTTGACACCATAAGTCAATGGTTGACACGCATATTTGTCAATATTCAGAAAATAATTTTAGCTCATGATCAATATTTGAATAATATTTAAGGAAAAAAACTAACTACTTACATTTCATATTATAGATGCCTTAATTTATATCCACGACTATTTACATAGTATGCACTACTTCCAGGCTATCGATCAGCGCCATCTACGTGTAAAACGGAACTTTGGCATTTTCAGAAATACGATCTATAGTATGGAGTTTAGCAGTCCTCTTTTATTGGGCCATGGTGTCAGGTTAAGTTCACTATTTATTTTACTATTTGTAAAATTTCACAACGAAGGAGCGAGAACCGTTGAATGATATATGACAATCATCGACTAAACAGCCAACTGAGTGGAGCTGCTCCTTGCAAATTCTGTTGATGCACGCCCTATAAAATACGATTTATTTTTGAAGGTGAGTCTTAAAGCCTTACGAGCGTTTTGTAGAAGTAGCGTATCAGCTATATCTTTTTCTTTTTCGCACAGACTCAACATGGCCCCGCACTAGGGAAACCCTGTCTCGCGAGTGCCATGGACACACACATACACAACCACAAATTGCAGAAATAAATGTTGGCCTTACAAATATTTCTCCCGGCCCGGGAATCGAACCTGGGACCTCTGCGTGGCAGTCCGGCATGGTAACCGTTCGGCCACGGAGGCAGTTTATATATCAAAGAATAACGAGCACAGCAATACTCTAGACCATATGTTCTCAAAGTTTTCGGCTCACCGCCCGCTCAGGCAAGATAAAAAAATTTCAACACCAAAAAAAAATTGAAAACACATATTTTTTGGTTTAACTTAACACAAAAAAGTCACAAGGAGTAGTGATAGTGAAAATGTAGTGATTATATAGATAATTCAGGTTTTTTTCTAATGCGGTAGCACCCCCTAGCCAGCATCAACGCCCCCAATTACTTTCGAGACCCTACCGCCCTAGGACTCTTCAGCGCCCATGGGGGCGCGGTATGGATCACTTTGGGAAACTATGCTCTATACTATGTGCTCGTTTTAACACAATGAAACACATCTATACAGAGTGTGAGACGGAGTAACCGATGATCGCCGCTATTACTTTTCACCGAACCTGTGCGCAAGCGACGAAAGAGATGTGGTGACTAATTTGCCTTGATGATACGGAAAGTAGATAACGACAGTATAAATGTTTTCGGCGGTCCACAAAAGATGACGGTTCAGCTGATTGAGAATATGGAGACACTTTGTGTCAGCGCTCACTCTTTATTTACAAAGGAATGTCGGAACGACACACTGATAGCTTTCAATATTTCACGCAGGGCGTGTCATCTTTCAAGTTGAATCAACAGCTTCGTGACAAATATAAAGCAATGTGAACAGCAGCGTGAAATATTGCATCGATGTATCGCAGAGAAAGTAAACAATCGATTTTTCAGAAGCAGTCCCATCGTCCGCCGCCGGAAGGGCATGGGCTCGTGATAAAGCAGGGATTTGAGAAATGTGCCAATGCACGGCCATGGACCGGCGCGATAAACATAACGAGACTCGTTCCGAGGGCTGTCTGCTTATCGCACTCGCGGACGCACGAGATTTATTGCATACCATCCACATTTTTCAATATTCATTTATTTATTCCATATAGCTTTCAGCTATTTCATCCTTTATGTGTTAATAATCTATACAGGGAGATATAATCAAAGGAAACGAAATATTCTTGGTCTCTAAACTGCTTATTACCTCATCATGTTGTTCTCTAATATAGGGTCGCTTAATACAGGTAGGTCTCGCCAGAGTCCCCGCCCGCCGCTGCCGCTTGCTACTGCTGCCGCCCGCTACTGCACAATTATATTGTATCTGTCGGAGTCTGGTCCGTGGCCACGAATTGCTTACGTAAGCCAAAGTAGCTAAAATTCGCTGCGTAAAGGTGGCTCGTTATTGATTTATTACCCTGTTTGTGATTTCTAATAACAAAGAGGTGTGCCCTTATTTGATTCAAGAATATGTTGTGGTGATGTAATGATGTCTAAAGTTACTCGTACCTACTATCAACAGAGCGCACTTTATGCTACACTGACAATAAAAACAAGGTAGGCGTACACATATAACATTTGTTCAATACTACCCCTAAATAGGGGTGAAACGGGGTATCAAAGATTGTGACGCGTGGTGTGATTTACTTCAAACTTGGTTTAAATATTAGAAATATAAAATAAATAAATACGTGATTCTAGGTTTTTCAAAACAACCCCTAAATAGGGGTATGTTAGGGTTTCAATGTATTTTTACAAATTTTTTTCTATAGAAGATCGCATTACTTACATTTGCAAACTTCAATATTTTTAATTTGTGTTTTAGTAGTATATAATGCGTGTAAAAATTTTATTCCAACGGGCAACAGCTAGTGACACATAAGCAAGATATTTTCATTGTGTACACAAAAGTACTTAAAAGTAGTTTCGGCGCTTACCATTACGCACGCTGCGCAGACGCAGCACCATTGTCGAGCGGTGGACAGGTGGAGCGTTACCGACTCGGGACTTTGATGATGCAAAAGATTCCTCTCAACTGTCACGTAAATGCCATATAAGGGACATGTGGTACAGGTACCACTCAAAAGGTATAAATATGGTGTTCGTTCGTTTTGAGCTCTCTACAATTATTTATGAAGTTGTAAACAAGTCATTGAATTCATTGTGTCCTACATCATACGTAACCGTTCAGATTATTTGTGTTGCAAAAACGAGCGATCCGTTTTGTGGACTGTTTAGGTTTTCGGGTTTCCCTCAGAGAAAAGTTTAAGTAGACTGGTATCATGGGTTATGGGTCAACCTATTACAAACTCGATTTTTTTCCCGAAGTAACGTATGTTCGAATTTTCATTACACTGAAAACCGAATTATAACGAAACTGTTGTTCTTTCAGGATATGTTGGATGTTTATCGCAAAAACACGATTAGGTTTGATCAAGTTAGATTAAGTTAGGTTTAAAAGAAAAACCATTTTCCTCTCAAAATGACTTTCGAGGTTATGAAAATTCGAGCAAACGTTATTTCTGGAAAACGTCATTTCGGACTACTGATAGGTACCGTGACCGTATCGTGACTGTGGCATCACAGTACATTTGCTCAAATAGTTTGCATGTCCCTAAAAATATACATAATTTCATTAAGAAAAAAGATCCAAAAAAGATCCAAGCTTCGTATAAGTAAGGTAAACGAATCTTTTATCGGGAACTGTGTACGTTTTTACTATAAGATTTCGGAGCATATATTAAAATTATCATTTCCAAAGTTACATTAAAAATATTTTAATTGAAAAAATACTATCACAAAATTGAAGAATACGTGTTAGATAAAGCTGCATGGAAAGACGACTAGTACGAGTTTAGATTCCACACAAATTTGATTCAAAGTCTATTATTTTCATAGCATTTATTTATTTGAAAAGAGCAATCCCAATCAAAGAGTTTCTTGCTCGTTCTTCTCAGGGAACTCAGCACAGTGAACGAGCAGTATATAGCTTAAAAATGACGTTTTCGAGTGGAAATTTATTTTACCTAACGAATAAAATGATTGTTTGACTTCACTTTGATATTAATCTATTCCAAAAGGCAGATCGTGACAATGGACAGCATGGCGTTCCTGTCTCTTAATTGTATGCCGTCGTCGTCGCCGGACACGCACTCAAATGTGTTTACATTCGAAACCTTGTTTGTCACAATTTACGCCTGAAAGAGTTGTTACACCCCTGCCCCGCGTCCCACCGCGTCCCACCGCGTCCCACCGCGTCTCCCGCGGCCCCCGCGAGCATGCCGCTGACGGCGCTTAATATCAGAATGGATGGGATTCAATTAACACGATTCATTTCATGAAAGGCTTGTTTTCGCAACTGAGTGTACAGTTATTGAAACGATCTGCAAATAAATGAAGTACGAGAATCGCATATTTACGTAATACTGCATTCAAAATAAGAGTTTTGTTGTAATTTATGCTATAAAATAAAAGAGAACACTACAAGTTTGTTAGTTAACTGTAAATATTTAATTATGAAAGCCAATAGTTAATTCGCAAAATACATTAGTGATCTCGCCACACACCCATACAATAAATCTGTTAGTTCAACAACACAACAACAAAAAGGACAGCTCCAGAAAACGGCTCCGTACCTGCAGCAATCTAACAGCGAAATCTATTGTAGCCAGCATTAATGCATTGGGCCACTATCTTTATGCGGTGGATTAAGGTCGTTGGACGGCTGGTAATTCAGTTAAGTTTTAGCGCAGCGAGTGCGAAAGATCTATGGCAGTGGCGCCGTTCGCGTTTCTTCCAACGGAGCCCTAAACAGCGTCGGAATAATCGCGCGAATAAATCAGCGGCGTTTTACAGAGGAGCCGTTGTTCTCTGGTGTTAATGAAGACAAACAGCACTGTTTCGGTTAGTGGGGTCGCAAACACACGACACGGCACACACACGACTAGCTTACACACCTTCGTCGGCAAACATCCGCTGGTACATCTCGTCACAATCTGCGCAACAAAACATAATGTCACTAGTGTCGCAGTGTGTGATGTCCTATCAACAAACTTTAACCTTTTCGCGGTGAACCTTTGGAGTTAGTAGACTTTATTTGGCGCTGTTTCGGGCTCTTGACCTATGTCTGTCAACACAGAAAGGAAAAAGGTTATGTACTCGTATGTGTTTCAAAAATGAAACAACCTTTTTCCCTCATGTCGCACTGAAAAGAAAACAAGCTCGACTGTAGGTAGGAAAGACTAAGATACCCTCGAATGCCGAATTTGGTGCGTTTATTTGTTTGTAACTGAAACACGCCGCGCATGGGCGAGTTTATTTTTCCCACGGAATCGCAACCTAGTGGAAATGTATCAAAACCAGTGTCAGACAGCGCTACACGCACACGTATTACACTACTAAGGTAATATAATCTGGATTGTATGTACGAGTACCTATAATTATCAAACGAAATTAGGCCTATGGTATTATTTTTTCCCTTTCGGGTTGGGAATTACACTTATTTGAATCCAGTTGGGTTTACTATTACTAACGTCGTAACTGATTACACTTCAGCTAATTATATAATAAGATAATGAACTCTTTGGCTTAGGAGTGCCGTTGCTCAACACTAGATGGCACAATTATTTAATAGTTCTTATATGACTCACGTAAAGCTAGGAATCCTATAAAATACGAGGAACATTCGTCTAGGTCTATCGAATCATAAAAGATTGAACTTTATTATCAATGTAATGTAGGTTTTTATTTGCCATAATGGCACAAAATTATCAAATATTCAAATAAAACAGTCACAAATATGTTTAATTTAGTGAAAATAACACTTACCATGATAGGAAACGTTTTTAATATTGCTATTATTTCGACAACAAAAATACAATAAACCCACTCAGATTCACTAAATATTTTTTTGGTTTGCTTTAAGAGAGCGTTGAAGCACAACAAATATTGGTTATGATAGAAATATCATTATAATGGTTACAAGGAAACGCCCACTTCACATTTCCACAAGTTTGTGATTACGTGATTACTTCATAGAGGTTAGTTGTGGTGGATATCATTTAGTGTATGTCGTACATTTGACCAATTCTTATGATCACGGACAGCGAGCCGCGGCGCAGGCACGAGTTGCGCGACACCAAGGTGAAGAGGAGTCTCACTTCATTCGAGGTTGGCGTGTTCGACTGACGCTCCTCTGCCGCCGAACTGAGTGCCGAATGTAAAACGAATCTCAATTTGACGCCGCGAGAGCGCGAGCACTATGAGGTTATTCGTGTTCGCGCGGAAAGTGCCCCTAAATGACATTACAGGCGTCGAGAAAATTGGCGGAATCGAATTTTCTATTAGCATTTCATTCGTAGAAGTGAGCATATTTTTCTATTCTGCTTCGATTATTTAGATAAACACAACCGCCTTGATAACTTCGATCTGAACAACAGTGCGGTCGATATGGCGATATCGAGCTGCCACTTTTATCTCTGGATTTAAAACAAATTGCTGTTTTGGGTGCGAGCCGCCCGATAAATTCAAAGCACGCCCATCTGCCTCAATAAATATGTTAAAATGTTTCGTGACAATGGTTCGCTGCCGATTTTGCTACGCGCTTTCCATTCGCGTTTGTACGGTGGATCGGCCGATTTATGCGATGCAAACATTGTTCCAGGGAGTGGCGAAGTCTCAGCTAATACGATTGTTACTAAAAATGCGGTCGCATGCTAGTGCTCGCGGCAGTGCCGCACTGCCGTGGTGCGGCTGAGCCGCTGGTGCCGCGTAAATGTAATTAAACGACTTCATTGTCTCCATTCAGTTACTGTGGAGCGGGCGTCAGTGTACTCCGTAAACTAAGCACGTACTTACCAACAACGTGCAGCGTGACGAAGAACGAGCGTACGGGCTGCGTGGAGACCTGGCACTCGTAGACGCCGGCGTCGCGCTGCTGCGCCCACTTGACGTGCAGCGTCCAGTCGTCAGTGTGCGGCGAGTGCACCGCTTGGAACCGTTGGTCGGACGTGTACGTGTACCCGCCCACCGTCAGGATGTGCAAGTCGCGGTGTCGGATCCACGATACCTGTCCACAGACAACATACACAATCAGTATCCATCGCAATCAAAGTAATGTACATACGTGTATGACAAAAAAGGCAGGAATGGTTGCTTTATTGAAGCAAGTGTATTGAATTGAATTACTTATTGTAACGGTTTAATGTTGCGTATTGGAAATCAACTTCCTTGTTATATTTGTTTGTTTTTCCAAACAATGTTACGGCTAACTGATACGGGGAAATCATCAACCAGCTATGTCTAATATTAATGCCATGTTACCTATTATAATATCGCAAATATTCGAATATTGCAATTTCTGAATTCGGAGAGCTAACGCTAGCGTGTTGAAATTAAGTGCCTACGCATGTAACTACACGGTCGTAAGTCGTAGTCGAACTGCTGTAGAGTTTCATTATGCAAATTTTAATCGAAATCATAATGCATAAAACATACATTAATGGTCACAAACATAGAAGTTATTCGCTTCAAGAATAGTAGCATAGCAAACGGAGCAATTTACGTAGTTTATGTGTCATGAACAAGCAGCATGACGTGTGAGTCGTATATGCGCACTGTTTGGTCAAAGGAATCGGAATGTTTTGTCGCGGCCAATTACAGGCATCTGACAGACACTCACAACAGGTCTCCCGAATGTTAAAAGTGCTTCCTCGATCGAGCAATGGCGTCAATCAACGCCACCGCGCGGTCGGCAACCGTTTGACCGTCCACCGACTAGCGTTTGATGCAAAGTTACAAAACAAACTCCTCAAAGGCTCTTTAAGCCGCGGCTTCGAATTTCCCCATTGACGTCGATTGGCCCAATAACCCGGTATCAATCAGGCTGTCGGCCGCGTCCCCCGCACTCCCGCCCCATCGCCGCGGATCAGTGCACGTCTGAGGGCGCGAGGGTTTTGAGTGTTCTGCATTAATATTAACTGCTGTTTCAGCTGCCTATTCGGATGCAAATCACCAGTCAGCAGTTTATTGTTTCACTCAGATTTAACCGGATGAGGTAGATGTAGGCGAAAGGCGAGTGGGGGCGCCAAAGGACGGGGAGTCTCTTGTTTAATGGCTTCGACATGACGATTTTGTGTTTGTCTAATGTTTCGCGTTACAAATACGCAGGTGGTATAATGAGGGTTTATGTTTATCAGAAAAGACATGGAAAACAAGTTTTATTCCATAATTTTTTATTGATCTACATTTCGTTGAAAGAGGCCCCTATTTATGGAAGAATAATTGAGTTAATGTTTTTCATGAAGTTCGTTCTAGCAAGCAAGCCTGCACAGGGATCTTACATAGAGCGCACTATAAGTTTCCAAAACTGGCCAATTACATAAACAATATTTAAAAAGTAATTACAACATTTGAAAATGGAACTCTTTGGCGGTAGAACGCAGTTTGTTGCATATGACTGTCACTTGTTGTTACATTGTGGCGTCATTTTAGAAATTGGTTGTCTACATCACCACGGATTTAACCCGCGAAAATTTACGTACTATGATTTTCTACGATGCTTTTAGCGATGAAGCACCATGTAAGACGACTATTTGTAGCTAATTTGCAGAATTCAAACGCGGTCGTGTGAATCTCAGTGACAAATTTCGTGATGGTCGCCCGTCTACTGCTGTGAACAACAAAAACATCGATGCTGTGCGCCGTATGATCAAAATAGACAGACATGTGACATACCATGAGATTCGGGCATCTTTAGGCATAGGCATGAGTCAAATACAATCAGCATTTGGGTGTGAAAAAGCTGTGCTCTCGGTGGATCCCACACAATTTGACTGAGGCTCAAAAAACGGATTGCGTCACTTTGTGCAATGCCATGCTTACCAGATTCAACGAAGGGGCGTCAAATTTGGTGTGGGAATAAAACTGGACACGTGGCTACTGTTGCTTTGGATAATCGTTGTACAGTGAATAGTGATTGATACACGACCATTTATTTGCCGGAAGTTGTTGACAAACTCCGTAAAAATAACCATAAATGCCGTATCATCTTACACCACGATAATGCCAGTTCTCACACGGCCAAATAGACAAATGAATTTTCGAAGGTGAACAACGTTGACCTTATAAGCCATCCCGCGTACAGTCTCGACCTGGCACCTTGTGACTTTTATTTATTTCCAAAAATTAAGAACCGTTAGCGATTTTCATCACTTGAAGAGGCTGTCGAAGAGTATGAAAAATATGTGTCTGAAACATTGTCGCAGACGAGTGGCATAAATGTTTTCAAAATTGGTTCATTCGTATGAATAAGTGCATTAACGCTAACGGAGAATATTTTAAGAAACAATAAATGAATTTCTGACCATTTATAGTATTTTTTCTTATTCATTCCGAAAACCTATAGTGCGCCCCACGTATCAAACAGGTACTGACTCAGATCAACTCGTTGATATAAACTTCATCCGGTTCTCAAAAGGCTAGTGCTTTGGGTGAGCGCCCCCGCGTGTAGGTACACCACCCTCCCTATTTTCCAAATAGGTAGGCACCGGAGTTGTTGGCTCGCTCGCATCGCGTTGTGCATTGCACAACTAGTAGTTGCCACCGCCACGCCGTTCACTCTAAAGTATTCCGTTTTGGTAGCGGAGCTGTCGGCAAGCTCACCTCCCAACGCCGAAGCGTCTCTCCAATTTGAAAATTCTTAAGCGGCTGGAGGGACCGGAGGATATTTAACTTATCCTCTACTTGTTCTCTGGACTAGTCCCGGAGATGTCAGATGCAGTTTCCATCGAAAACCGTACAGAGCTGTCAACTTAAAGGGCAATTCATGTGTCCCGTGCATCTTTTCGCATTTATCCCTGGTTCAGACCGCACCTAAGACGTTCTAGCTGCGCGCGGGATAGACGCCCCGGCCATTCGTTATCGGGGCAGTCTAACGAGTCCACCCCAAAGCTACACACACACACAAACTACACAGCCTCGGCGACGCCATACCCGGAGGTCGGGACCACCAGGTACTCTTGTGAAAACGTATTACTAGCGGAGGGCTCTGCCCGAACGCACGCTGTTCTCTAGTCTTACCGGGGAGTCCGTAGTCCGCCCGGTAATCCCTATTCATCGGGTTGGTAGATAAGTACTGGGATGAGAACACTAAGAACAGGTACTCGTGAGCAATTGAAATGGTAAATTGAAATCTAGTGTTAGTCTGCAGACGCGACACACAAACGAGGAATCTGGCGGTAATATTATCCGTAATTGAATTAGATCATTACAATACGTCAAACATTCATTACGACTTATGTTACAGATAAGTCTGGCAATCTTTGCCTGAGAAAGCAGCACCTGTTTGTTGGAGAAGATTGGTAAAACGATTGGAATGTGTATGTCAAATTAGCGTATTGTGGTTCAAACACATTTTTATACAAGAAAACCGTGCCAAATATTACTGTGCCATGGCTTTACGTATACTGCCACGATCTCGTCGGCAGGAAAACATTCTCAACAACGAACTTAGGAGTTGAGGCGTATGCCCAGAAAGAATGATTTGTGGAACTCAATCACATGTAACAATGTAAAATGGACTTACGCTCGGCCACAATCCAACCAGATATGAAACGACACCCGCGCTGTGGCCGACGGTGTTACACGTTCGTCTAGTAAATGGCTTTTCATTCTAGTTTTGAACAGCCCTAAATTTGCTGTATTCATCAGGAATGATGAATAGGTGGCAAGTCAATGAAATAAGAATGGAGTGTTCCGGACGTTTAGCGAACCGAAGGAATGGTGAGGAATGGGAATGGTGAGGTTGGAACTAAATTGTAAAGTTCTTACGCTTTTTCTCTGCGTTTACGTTACGTTTTGTTGCCGAGTAGTTTGCTTGTGGATCTATTGCCCGATAATTACTGAGGGCCTTTTCAAAATGAGAATAAATAGGCACTTTCTAAGCAAGCATACTTTTTACACAGTAAGATAAAATATAGAAACACAAAAAAAGAAAAAAGTGATTCTCAGCAGTTCACGTTTAATATTTTAAATAAAGCGTTTTTTAAGTGCACGTAAACGACATATGGCACAACAATATTATATAAATGAAGTAATAATTATAAATTAATAATAAAGATAATATTATTAAGTATATAAATAAAAATATGATTATTAATTACTTGTATTGTGTCTCAACCGAAGACTTATGATAAATCACATATTTTGAATATAGAGGCAAATATCATAAGATTACAAAATATTGTAGAACTACAATATTTTGTAATCTTATGATATTACATGAACATGTAGTAGAGAGCCAACACAAACACTCCAGTGTACTCCGATTTGCTGCCGAGGATCGGCAGGGAATGTTTAATAACCACTATGCACATTCCAACGTCTCGAGTCGCTTCTCCACATCTCTCCACAGAGGTGTGGGGCGGACCTCTCCAGGCCGTTTGTTTAATACATTCTCCTTAAAACGGTTCACACGTCGACAGCAAGCGAATATGATATAAATTTATTTGTAGGTGGTTTCATATGTATATCCAACAACATGGCAATCAATTGACCGTGCTAAGGTTTTGTAACAGTTCGCTATTTCAAAAAACCGGCGAAGATGACACCTGTTTTAGGCTCATTAAAAGCTACTTGAAAAACATATCTAAATACTTTGTGCCATTTTTACAAAGCTTTTGCTCAGGAGGTATTTCTTTTACAATGTCTGTTATAATTGTCGTTAAAACATATCTGTCATTTCTTGTTTTATTGCAACTAAATAGCTCCACGTCCCGAACATTTTGTTACATTTTGCAAAACATCATCTAAACTTTTGGCTGTATGGGAATGACACGTTATCTTTGGGTCGGCGCTATGTACTTCTGTGGATGAAACAGTGACATGGTTCAACCTGTTTTTGACTACACTTTTTAACATATTTGCACCAATACGGAAAGTCACAGTAAAAGATAAAAACAAAACATGGCTGATTAGTAATGTTAAGTATATGATTGAGTTGCGTAACACTGCACACAACAATCTCAAAAAATCTAATGACGATTCCAATAAAAAACAGTATAAAATGTGAAAAAACCTTGTTAATATTACGTTATACTGCGAACAGACGGAACGGACGGAACAGACGGAACGGACTTTTACACGAAATATTAATAATAATTAAAAAAAAAATAAAAAAGCTGTGGTCTTACCTTAAACGTGATATTCTTCCTGTTTTTAGGGGGAACTCGGAACCACCTATGTAACTAATATATACTAATAAATCTCCAGTTGAATTATTGAAATTATCTGTGGACCAGAGGGGAGAGATCAATAAATACAGTTAATCAATATTTTGCTAACGTAGGTAAATCACTAGCAAAATAAAGTCTAGAAGGGTCACGCCTCCGCCTTTAGTTTAACTCAATCCTTTGATAACCAAAATTCCATTGTGATTCTCCCAGTTGACTACGAACAGGTTGATGCCATCGTAGCTGGACATAGGTATGACCGTGCCGTAGGATGGGATAATATCCCTGCCAAAGTGCTAAAAAATTCGTGTGCAGTACTTACTCAAAACTATCACTTACACTTAGAATAATAACGCATAGAATGATAGTTTCATATCAAACGAACTGTCACAAGTGAGGCAAAAATCTAATTCATGTAGGCATTTTCGTGTCTCGTTGCAACGAAATTAATTTTCGGTTTTAGTGAATATTTATATAAAAATACAAGTTGAAACGCGTTACTTCCTTGTGGAATGAGACGTTAGTATCTATTTCATGTTTGTCTGACGTATTTTTACACTCATTTACCGCATGTTTCGTCATTTATAGCTAAAATTCTTGAGCTGTTCGCGGTGCAAGTTGACCATGAGCCCTGACTTAGCCCGCCCGCTCGTGCAGGCCCTTTGGGAGCGCTTCAATTTGCCTCACATAGCGTGTGCGGACTAGGTTTCTATGCGTTATTATTCTAAGCACTGGCAAGTGTCCTAGAGCTCTGAAAAGGGCCGTTGTACATCCCATATACAAGGGCGGGGACAGAGCTAATGTCACAAACTATAGACCAATATCGGTGTTAAGCAGTCTATCTAAAATATTAGAGAGAGTTCCGATCGACAGCTTGGTTGCCTACTTAACAAAGTACTATATAATTGCTCAAAATTAACACGGCTTTCGAAAAGGAATTTCCACGGAAGATGCAGTAGCCAATTTTACCGACCTATTAGTTAAAAAAGTAGAGGAAAAAAATGAAATGTTATGGTATTTTCCTTCACCTTTCCAAAGCTTTTGACACTGTCTCTGTTCCTAGGCTAGGCTTCTATCGAAACTCGAAAGCATTGGAGTTCGAGGTGTTGCACTGGAATATATTTACTGATTATTTGTCTGATCGCTCCCAATATTTCAAGATTAATTCAATCCTTAGTGATGAGCAGGGGGCTCTATTTTGGTGTTCCACAGGGCAGCTTTCTGGGCCCTATCTTATTCACAATCTATATTAATGAGTTATGCCAAATTTACTTGGAAAATTGTAATATTATTGCCTATGCCGATGATACCGCTCTATTCGCATACGACACTGACTGATAAAAGGCAAAAGTACGCGCAGAAACATCCTTGGCTCAAATTTTGACATGGCTTTCCTCTACATACTGACGCTAAATGTAGAAAAATCAAAGGTTATCAGTTTCTCGACATCGAGTCTATCGAATCGTACACTTGTGGGTGAAACTATCAAAGCTCATGAGTGCTCAAACCATTCTACTCAATGCAGCTGTCTAGCCCTAGCTAAAGTTTCTAATCTACGTTACCTAGGAGTGATAGTAGACGAAAAACTCGATTGGCGTCCCCATATTGAATCGCTATGTAACAAGGTTAGAAAACTCATATACATATTTCTTGAATTACGGCATTCAGCAGATTCGGATGTACTTCTTCTTGTATACTAGGCGTTGTGCCAAAGTCTACTAAATTATTGCAATGCACCTATATGGGGAGGTACGTACAAAACTTTACTGCTCAAACTAGAGAGAGCACAGAGAGCCATCCTTAACGTCATATCTTTTAGGCGTAAAGACTACCCGACAATAGAACTTTACTTAGATTGTAGGGTTCTTACAGTGAGGCAGTTATATATCTTACGTGCTATCCTTCGCCGTCACTCTGCATTACCTTTGGACAAAAAGACCATTCTACGCAGATCTAGTGCTCTTATCTGTCCTCTAGTACAGTGTCTCACCGCTTTTACGAATCGTCAATTTCTTGCTCAGACCTCAAGACTTTACAGTAAGGTCAATAAAATTGTACATATTTATACAGTAAGCTAATTCGAAGGTAAGCAAAGATTGGCCACATGGTTATTAACATTAAATTATGAAGAGACCGAACAGCTTCTTATAACGTCATTTTAAATTCCGTGGAGAGTAATTAACTTTAGAAGATTAGATATTTATTACTTTTTCTTGTACTGATGTAGGTATAGTAGTATAATCCTATTGTAACCCAAAATATTGTCACCTGTCCATAATTGCTTAAAATGTTTATGCCTTGATTTAGAGAATCTCCTCCTCCTTAAATAAAGGTCTAATACCTAGTTTAGGAGTTGGAAAGTCATATATAATTGTGAATTATGTTGTACGTCCTTAAGTATTTGTAACATTTTGTGTAACCTGCACATGTAAAGTACGAAATAAATATTATTATTATTACCTATGCACTTTGATAATCCTGATACAATTAATAACCAGTTTCAAAGTATCCCAGGTACCAATTATGTGAATGATGAGGTAATTTTTATAAAGCTAACAGATTCTGTAGTTCTAGCTTTGGCCTAAACCCTGTTGATGAAAATACGATATCTAAAATTATGCTTGGTAATAAATTTAAAGCTGAGGGATGTGATGGAATTACTGCTGACATGGTTTTACTAACACTCCCACACACAATCACAATTATTGCTGATATTGTAAAAAATCTGGAAATCTGCTTTGGTATGCCCAGTTCCCAAAAATAATAACCCGCATGACTTAAAGGGCTTGAAGCCTAAAAGCATTTTGCTTTATCTATCTAAAATTTTGGAGAAGGTGGTGAGTCTGTAAATGTATGTTACTTAGAGTCCAGCAATATTCTACCTAAGCACCAATCAGGTTTCAGAAAAGGACGCAGTACTAATACTGCGCTTCTGGACGTAATCGATGAAGTACTCGTGTCCCAAGATTCTGGCAAGGGTACCGTTTCGGTTCTGTTGGACTACTCTAAAAGGGTTGTAACCCTAACAAGCCGTGACCAGGTTCACGATAGTAAAACAGAAAACTTCAGATCCACAAATTTATTTAAAGTCGGTTAAAGAGAAGAAAAGGTAACAAAGAAGGCAACAACAAAAGGTATATATAGAAAACAGGTACATTATTACAAAACACTTCCTAACTTGATGGATATTTAGATATTAAGTAGACACTTACCCTAAAAGGACCTAATTATACTGAATTACAGATACGTATTCATAGGTATATGATAAGGCTGTAGTGGTTATAAACTTATCAAAATTGGCACATGATTCAGATTACTAAATTTTATAAACTTAGTAAAGGAATCAAAATTAGACGCGACTGAATTTTAACTAGCTCCGTACTCTGTCGCGATCGAGCAGGGAGAGACGGTGGAACGAAACAAAATAAGAATGCTAGGCAAAAAAGCTATGGAACAATTCAAAATTTAAATTTAAATACGAGTGACCAGGAACCGGAGAAAGGTGATAAAAAGGTGGAATGACGATGTAAGGAGGTCGCACCGTCACAACTCTAGAGCGTTCGACTCAATTAACGTCCATTTATTGCGATTAATGTTAAAGTACTATGGATTCGACAGTTCTGCCTGCGATTGTTCAAAAGTTATCTCACTGCTCCCACTCAACAGGCAAAATTACCCAGACCAGATGGTAGCTGCTCGAGATCTGCCTGTAGTCCGATTGACAGAGGAATGTCTCAGGGATCAATTTTGGACCCTCTCTTGTTCATTGTCTACACAGCCGGCCTTGGCAACTGTTTCAGATACTGACGGTACCATCTTACGCAGACGATTTGCAATTATATCTACCGTTCTTACCAAAAGATACTGCAGTAGCCATTTCTAAAGTCAATGAGGATTTAAATCATCTCACTGCATGGTCGTGTGATAATACTCTCGTTTTAAATCCTGCCAAGTCCAAATTCATGTTCATGGGTTCACAGATTCAAATTCAGGATATATCATCAAATTGTCCCCAGGCGATGGTTCTGGGCAGTGCTATTGAGTTGGTGTCAGAGGCTCGGAATTTGGGCATTACTATGGACAGTCGACTGCGCTTTGAACAGCACGTAGCTGAAGTAGTACGTAGTTGTTTATTTAGATTAAAGGTTATTTATAACATTTGTAACTTCTTAAATTTGGACTTGCGGGTTCATCATCAGCGAGTCTCTTATACTCTCCAAACTTAGTTACTGTCTCACTGCCTTTGGTTCGTGTCTGTTGGCCAGAATGCGCAAACTGCTGCAGTGGGCGCAAAATGCGTGCGTACGATTTTGTTTCTTCATACCATGTCGAAACCATGTCAACCTCTATTTGAACAAATCCAATATCCTAAAAATTGATGGGCACCCGAATTTGCATCTAGCTGGGCTTCTGTTTGATGTTGTTCGATTTCACATGCCTGATTATCTGTATGAGAAACTCACTTGGGTTCCTGATGTAAATTCTCGATTTAAGTCAAGATCAACACGGATATTTGTCCTTGTGACGCCACAACATGGTTCCGCTGCCTTTCGGGGAAGGCTACTAGATGTTGGAACAACATACCACCTCCTGTACGTCATACCATCTCAAAAAACTGTTCAAGAAAAAGATGAAAGAACACCTATTAAATGTAAGAAATCTGTTGCGTTTTCGACTATTTATTTATTTGATTTTAAATGGTATGTTTGTCCACGTTTACGTTTACTGTACTTGGTACTTGGTACTTGGTGTAACGGGCTGGTGTCCGCAACTCGACGTCAAGGCGCCTATTTTGCGTGTTACGTTTACTGTAACTGTGAAATCTCTATGTGGCAACATTTAATGTCAGGGAAGTTCACACGTTAATATACTTGCATACACCCATACAAACGCAAATTATTTTACATAGTCTCAACATAAATACATACATTTTGAAATCTGGTTATAACTATCTCGTAACATAAAATATTGATATAAACGCACGTACGCACATACCCAAGCACGCACGCATGCACGCACGCACGCACGCACGCACGCGCACGCTGTATTCTATTGTATTTCTCGTAAAAAAAACATACATAGGGCGCACTATAAGTATCTGGAACTGGCCACTTACATAAACAATATTTAAAAAGCAATTACAACATTTAAAAATCGAAGTCTTTGGCCGTAGAATACAGTTTGTTTCATCTAACTGTCACTTGTTTTTACATTATGGCGTCATATAGAAATTGGTTGTCTACGTCACCTTGGATTTAACTCGTGAAAATTTTCGTAGTATGATTTTCTACGACTTTAAGTGTAATTTAACAGCTCAGCGAAGCTTCGCTCAGCTTCAAACTGCTTTTGGCGACAAAACGCAAGACGACTATTTATAGTTGGTTTGCAGAATTCAAACGCGGTCGAGTGAATCTCAGTGATGAATTTCGTGACGGTCGCCCGTCCACTGCTGTGAGCAACAAAAACGTCGATGCTGTGCGCTGTATGATCAAAACAGACAGGCATGTGATATACCATGAGATTCAGGCATCTTTAGGCATAGCCATAAGTCAAATATAATCAATACTACACAAACATTTGGGTGTGAAAAAGCTGTGCTCTCGGTGGATCCCACACAATTTGACCGAGGCTCAAAAAACGGATCGCGTCTCTTGGTACAATGCGATGCCTACCAGATTCAACGAAGGGTCGTCAAATTTGGTGTGGGATATAGTAATAGATGACGAAACATGGATTTACGATCCCAAAACAAAGCAGCAATCGAGCGTATAGTTTCGAGATGAGCCGAAACCAACTAAAGTGGCGCGCGTGCTAAATGCCTCTAAGCGGATGATTGTTTCTATTATTAACAACACTGGACACGTGGCTACTGTTACTTTGGAGAATCGTTGTACCGTGAGTAATTATTGGTACACGACCATTTGTTTGACGGAAATTATTGACAAACTCCGTAAAAATAACCGTAAACGCCTTATCATCTTGCACCACGATAATGCCAGTTCTCACACAGCCAGACCGACAAATGAATTTTTGAAGGAGAATAACGATGACTTTATTAGCCATCCTGCATACAGTCCTGACCTGGCACCTTGTGCCTTTTATTTATTTCCAAAAATTAAGAACCAGTTACGCGGTCAGCGATTTTCATCACCTGAAGAGGCTGTCGAAGAGTATGAAAAATATGTTTCAGAGATTGTCACGGAAGAGTGGCATAATTGATATCAAAATTGGTTCATTCGTATGAAAAAGTGCATGCGCCACGCGTAATCTTTATTTAATTAAATGATAAAGCCAGAGGACTATCTGTGAGATGAGTGGCGTCTCTTTAAACACCATTCTGGCAGAATACCAGGGTCGTGGGAAACCGCGGCATTTATGCTGATTCAGCGCCTTTTCATTGCCATGACTTCCAAAACTATTTACTTTAATTAGTTATATGTGTAGTTAGTTAAACGTTCCTTTTGTTATAAAAATTTGTTATTTTAACCACTTTTTTCAATATAATTATAATTATGGTGTTACTTTTAGTGGATCCCATGTAAATAACTTGTCATGGAAGCGAATAAAATTTTTATCTATCTATATATTTATCTATCTATTTCGCAGAGAATTTCTTGACAACAGGTGTATAAACGACCGAGTATAATACTTGGTAAACAAACAGATAGACGAAGAAACAGAAATAGATGACACTACAAAAGTTTCTAGTTTCGTCACAGAGGAACCTTTGAAAGGAATTACGTCATTAAAAAAAAATTACATTGTTTCATACTTGAGTACAGCATCCAAATATAAAATAATTATGTACTTTAGTGTAATTTAAATGTAAGAATAAGTAATATTGTAGAAAAAAATTAAATGTAGGTTACACTACTTTTAACTGCCTCTGTGACCGAACGGTTACCATGCCAGCCTGACACGCAGAGGTCCCAGGTTCGATTCCCGGGCCGGGAGAAGTATTCGTAGTTATTATGGCTTACAATTATTTCTCTCGCGAGTTCGGGTGTAATTTGTGGTTCTCTGTGTGTGTGTGTCCATGGCACCCGCGAACCAGGGCCCTAGTGCGGGGCTATGTTGAGTATGTGCGTTATTATTGACTTTTGCACTGATAGCCTCAATTACAATAAATACTTAATTCCATTGTTTCTGGTTAATGTACTTAACTTACTCTAGAATTTGATTTCAATAAGATTTCGTAAAGTTATTCGTTGTACTAACGGGCACTTATATAAAAACAATACAATTATTATTTTTTTAAATAAATAACGCACACACTCAACATAGCCCCGCACTAGGGAAACCCTGTGTCGCGGGTGCCATGGACACACACATAGACAACCACAAATTACACCCAAACTCACGAGAGAAATAAATGTAAGCCATACAAACATTTCTCTCGGCCCGGGAATCGAACCTGGGACCTCTGCGTGGCAGTCCGGCATGGTAACCGTTCGGCCGCGGAGGCAGTTAATTTGATCAAAGGAACCTTACATTGTCCCGTGTTGTAGGCAACTACTAGCGAAGTAGAGCTTCGTGTTTACACCGTGTGATACACGAATACGACCTATTCCCGAAATGGACGGTGTCTTGATTTCAATTTCGTGCGGAATAATGTTGACATTTATTCAAATTCGATTTCACGTCGTGCGCGTCGCCGGCTGTACCGCAGTCGTTGACCGAATTTTAATGTCTTTGTTTGCTAGCCTTTTTTCTACACCCGTTTCGGGCACTTTGTACGTGCTGTACTTAAAAGTAAATGTTTCTCAAAATTCAGCTTCGGGATATTCCAGCGTAACTCTTGTATTGCGATACTCGATATTGGACTCCGAAAGGAGGCGGCATTCAAATCGAGTGTCGGCGCCCTGCTTATGATCCGAGGACTGCCGCCCTCCTCGCTCCGTGAGCCCCGCGAATTCAACACCCCGCAGGCGCCACGGGTGCAAACGCTCTTCATTATCATATTACGAACACAAGTGCTGCACTTGCTTATTTTAAATTTAAACTTAAAAGGAAAATTCTACGAAGGTAGAAATTGAATTAAGTTTATTATAGTATTATCATGAGCGTGATACGAAGACACATCGCTGTCTACAACAGTGGCTACCACATTCCATTTATAATTCTACGACAATACGCATGTCCTTCGAGTAGTCTTTAATTTTATACTTAATACGATATGATTCTGTACGGATAAAATGGTTGCGAAATAAAATGTATTGTGATAAGAGTTCAGAGGTGTAGGCGCCTCGTCTGGACGTTGTCGAGACGTGCGACATTCGTGGCGAGCCAGCGCATGCCGCGCATCACGTGATGCGACGGTTTGAGAATTCCATTGCCATTCATTAAAATGACTGCATACTTTAGATCCTTACTTAAATTATTGAACACTGTTGCTGCTGTTGCACTGTTGTTGTAATTAGCAAACCGAGAATTAATTAATGCCAATTTTTATTTTTAAGGTTAAAATTATGACTTTGTCGTGCTGTCGGATACTTTTGCTTATTTTTGAAAACACGGAAATATATACGGCAGAGATATAATGAGGTAATTGAAAGAATTTTGTTGTCTACAAATATATTCCGGTGCGTAACTGCTACGCGCTTAGATTTAACAATTAGCCTAAGAGCCTTGTTCTGCATTAGTAGAACAGACTTTAGAGTAGAGCCATGTCGCTCTAAAGTTAAATACAATGTCTGTTAATGGTTTCAAAATAAGAGTAGTAAACAGTTTTTTAAATAGCAGCTATTTTTGGAAGACTTGTTAAAGAGTAACACTCACTAGCCAATCTTTTGTTCATCGTTTCTATTTGGTTATGGCATCTCAGAGAAGGGTCAACTTAAACTCCCAAGAAGCGAACATAATTTGACTTTTTTATAGGTAGGTACATCATATAAAAAATTAGCACTCTTAGAACTACGGCGGAAGATAGTATAAAAGCTTTTGTCGCAGATGATTTTTAGTCCATTAAAAGTAAACCACCCATATAGTGCGTTCCAGCATGTTTGGATCATTACGTTGAATTCGTCAGAGTTGGTTGCACTCAGATTTATGCCCGACATCGTCCGCGTATCGATCGGTCAGGTAACTCGTATTTTACCGAGCCCTTCTCAGAACGAACCACGCTACTAAAACCTCCACTAGAAACCCCTATATACTGAGTACAATCAGATAAATAATATTCTAAAAGATTTAGTGCAGTGCTACGAATCCAATATCATTAAGATTTTAGTTACAGGCGACTTAGGTAAAGAATAAAATAAGATAAAACAAGGACCTACTTATACACACTCACGTGCACACATGTAAGTACTATTAGCTTCCTCAAGATGTGTTTGATCTGTTTTTACCACCCTACTATAGCTACTTTCTAAAGCTCAGAGAATTCCATTTTCGTCAGCGGCAGTGCATAAGCAACAGCATTTTCCCAAGCAATATACAACATTTACGACTTACATACCTTTAACGTAAGTATACCGATGTAACGCTTTTTGGAAACATACATTATTATTATTATTCATTTTTCAATAGTCAGATGTCGGATCGGAACGGTGGAATAACGCCGTTTCTTTCTGACTGCTCTAGTTGGAGACATTGGTGAGAATGTAGCATACTGAACTGAATATGTATTGTTATTAGTGTGTCCTTTCGACTTCACGCCAATTTCACATCTACGCCCCGCTGCGACTAAAAGTGTCGTCGCGCGGCGTCGCTGCTGCATGTGCACAGCGGTACCTCGACCCGCCCCGCGTCCCGAACCCCGCACCGACTTTCGCACCGACTCTCGCACCGACCCCGTAGCGCTCTGGATGTATTCTCAGTAATGTTCTCATGCGAAGCACTTTACACTGACCCCTTTTTCTCAATCGAATGAATTTTTAAATTTTGAATTAGGTTTTCATTCCCACGTTTTCATTTCAGATTTTTGAGTAATTACTTATACTCGTATAGGGAAACGTGTATGGTATGAAAGTGGTGGTAGCCGGATAAGTAGAAGGGTCACTTCTCAAGTGAGAGGTTCCTTTTTTAACCCGTTTTTAAACAGCGTAGAACTCGCCAAAGACGAAGGGAAACGTCGATCATGAGCAAATCCGCGGCTTAGATGGTTCTTCATGTAATGACTTTGCCTGTCTTGTGCATTAGACCGACTCGGCTGTGAGAATCCTCTCAGTAGGTGCTGCCAGGCTAGCTAACTCCATCCAACACGCCCCGTGCACTTAGTGGTGATTTCACGTAACAGAGCGGGGCGGGCCTGAGCCGAGCTTTGGTTGGTAGCACAGTTAAACAGTATAATATAGGTTTCAAACTTCTTTTTACGTATGTTTTATTCAATTTGGTTATTACGATCACCGGGTGGAGTACGGTCGGCCCTTTGCGTACACACTGTGGAATGATACACGAAACTAACGTTAGTTTCGTTTCGTTTAGTTTCCAAGATTGCAACACAATTCCGATGAATTGTGTTGAAATCTTGGCACGTAATAAAGGCCTAGGTAGAGTAAAAAAGAGATGTTCGGAACCAGAGACATCGACACAGATTCGCGGTGGCCGCGGCTCGCCACGCCATTATTAGGGCACACACCCCGATTCATAAATATTATAATGTGAGCACGCCTTAATTTCCACTCACTTTATAAGTCGACTTTGAATCCGTTTGCTGTAACCTCATAGAGCTATTATTCGAGCTCTTTCTGTGAGAGGATTGTGACGTCACGACGTCGCAGAAGTAGGCAATGTAGTCACGAGGTGACGCGGCTAATTGTTATTAACAATGCTGAGACTATTCATTAATTAGTTCCGCAATTCGCCCCGCCACCCGCGCCCCACCTGCAATCTGTATGGCCTAATTGCTACTTGCTATTCGCGAGTTGAGTCACATGACGCAATGTTATTCCTCAATGTTTGTCTTTGTTTGTGCCTGTGCGACTTTGTGTTTGTGTTCATATTATCAGAGAGGAACAAATCTGATGTATAGTATGTGTGAAGCAAAGTACATATGTACTTACGTCGAATTTATCAGTAATCCCAAAAGGTTAATTAATACACGCACTAACTACTTAAGTCTATCCACCCTTAATGTATCAAATGTGTAATGTGTTTTATATAATAAATATAAAATGTTTCGTGCTAGATTACACTTCTTACATACTTCTTATATACTCTTACAACTTCGAGTACATTTTTAAGCAAAACCCAGATGTAAGTTGATTCCGCCCCCGCGCCGCGTCTAGGCCGCAGCGCTTTTCAATCTTGTTCGTCCCATGCTTTGAGCGATCCCGAGAAAATTTACCGATAATATTCAAATTCATCTTTATTTGCAAGCTACATGGTAAATCAAGATTTTATAATTTATATCACAGTACATGTAGCACCCTGTAAGGGCACCGCAAGTGATGAGAGCGCAGCTCTTCTTCGTTATATTAGAAAAATAAATTTAAATGCAAAAACTACTAACATTTTATCAATATATTAATATAAACGTAAAAAAAATTAATAAAAAAATCAATGGAAATTTTAAAAATACAAATAATTTAGAACTAAATTAATGCCATAATTATGTGTAAGTCCATTCAAAATAACATTACACGAATAAATTACATCGGACCGCCATTAGTTACATTAGATGTTTCCAGTAGTCATATAGACGTTTAACAATAAGCTTTCCTATTTATTTATTTAACACTTGGTCGATCGATCAATCACTCCGAGCACCAGTACACTCACTCCCACTCATGCGTGAATCTGTTGGGTTTAAATCTTTGCAACAACATTTCTTTATATTTAAAATCGGTAACAGTTTAAAGTTATCTCTTTTGAACGATCTGTTTATAATTCATTTGTGTTATCGGACGGAAAACACAATCCAATCGTTATCGATACGGAAATAGGAATAATTTTGTCATAACTTATAGTAGAGTTTGTCAGTCATTTATTTACCTAGATTATTTATGCATATACTTAACTTTTTCGGAAAATACTCACATAAAACGGACTTGCATTTATGTAGCAACAAACGTTATTAGGCTCCTAATTCGATAGGATATTTGAAAATTTTAATAATAGATACTTACTAACCATTGTACACCACCTAAACTTCCTCCTCCTCTTCCATACCTTCGTTCCACCAAAACATAAATACAAAGATAAGGTTGTTTTTATTCATTAATGCTCTTTATAAACTATTTATAAACTCTTTATAAACTCTTTATAAATTTCGACACTGCCCCGCTAAAGATTCGAAATTAAGACAGTAATTAATAAAGTCTACGAGGCTACGCGACTACGATGTTACGAGGTACGGCGTAGCAATCAGCTATGCTGCAAACGCGCGGGATTGCGGTGCAATGAACTTAGCTGTCTGCCGTGATTACGTCACGGAAGATAGATGGATTGGCCTCTAACACCACTCATAAACAGAATGATACTATGTCTGAGGTTATATTTAATGAGAATAATAATTTGTAACACAGTTAAGACAATTGTTACAGAGATGAAGCGTGGGTGTTGGTACCTTTCCACCTTAATGCGGAAAAGTATTTCTTTGACTAAAGCATAGATTAAAATTAACTAGAGTAAAGAGCTTTTTTTGTGTTGGTAATACCACTTACTAGAAAAACTGTGAATTTCCTTAATTTATATCAGTTATTATAAATTGTTACCGCCCTTCATCAGTAAAATTTTATTCAAAAAATTAATAGAAAGCCCGGGAAATTCAAGGGCCGCAGACACCTTGCCCAACGCATTAGTATAGCCGTACAAAGGGCGAACGCTGCCAGCATTTTGGGCATCTTGCCGCGGGGACCCAATTTTATTCATATTATTTAAATCTAGTTTTAGTTTCTAGTATTTAAGCTTTCATTGTACCTTACCTTTATATTTCAACTAAAAAATGTATAATTGTTACTTCAGATTTTAAGAGTTTTAATATTTTAGAAAGTGGTAATGGTGTGAATCTCAGACATGTATTTGTCTATTAATTTGAATCATGAACAAACTCTTACCTCAACAATTTAGTACAATGATTGCGAATCATTCGTACTTCTTTGTTTTTCTTTGCAACACTCATAAACATGGGGAGCTGAACTGATTCGGCGATTACGTGATATAATATACGGGATGACTGAACTTCACCTGCTACTTAATGTTATGTACAAGTTGCAAAAATAAATAATTTATGGGGTGAATGTGTACACGAGGAGATGTACATACATTCCGACGTATATATCTCAATCAGATTGTTAAAATACTAGATTAAAAGTACAGCCAGTCTCTTGCGCCTGTAAGTTAGAAACAAATAAATATGATATTGCGACTTATAAAAATAGATACTGAGGAGAAAAATGCGGTGTTTTATCAGAAATGTACTCGAGCGTCAAAGTCATTGCAAACTGGTGTGAATGTGGCTATCAAATCCTCGCCTAGGACTCTTTACTCTTCCAATTCCTTTATGGTAATCTACCTTCACTCTTCTCTTGTAAAACAATGTCCTGTTATGTAACTGGTTACTAAGGTATTATGTGAAATCAATTCTTTTCCTTCATTTTCGTTCCCCAAACGACATAACGTTTTATTTAAAAAACATCGTCAAAGTAATTTGTAAGTCCGGAAAGGAGTCTCAAACACCGAAACACCCCGGCGCCGCTGTGGGAGTTGTGTAATAAAGGCAGTAACTTTAATTGTGCCGCGCAAGTGCTCGCTGCGGGCGGAATGCCGAAAACAGATTGCGTTCGCTTTATGCCATGAATGTTTGATCCGACTATAAACTACTAAACCAAATTTGTTACTGAGAACGTAATAAAACATCGAAAAATAATAATTGAAGTTCTGATCGAGGACGTGGTGCAATTTAGTGCGCAGTTGGCGGGTGCACAGCCGTGACTCTGACGCAATGCACTTGTGAAATAGATGTAATATTTATATAAATAATTTTATAAAATGATAAATACTAGCTGTAAGGCATCCATGTGACCCGTCACACCACAATGATCCACTTTCAGTAGAAATAATATTATTTACGTTGTATTATAAATAGAACCACTGGCCACGATTATTTGTAATAGTACCGAGCCAATTTCATTGCAGTCTTTTTCTGGTCCTTGAGTGGGCACTTCAGAGATTTTTTTGATGAAACAAAATATAACAATGGGCGTTGTGTACGCTGACCGCGCAGAATACATAGGTATTTTACTATTTAACCTAAACAAGTTGCTGTTCGCGCGCATTGTCGCTTACATTAATTAGACATGTATTTTCAACCGAGTTCAAAAAAATGACGAGGTTCTCAATTCGACTCTATGCTCTTTTTTTGTATGTATGTTACGCGATAACTCCGGTATTTGTAAACCGATTTTCCTGATTCTTTTTTTGTTGGAAAGAGGGTACCACCGTAGTGGTCCCATTTAATTTTGAAGAAAAATCGTCCACCTCTAAGGGTGGCTGTTCACGCATGAAGATTCATTTTTATAAATAGCGACTCAATTGTATTATAAGGAGCAATTATTTTAATAGTTGATTTTGCTATTCTCCAATTCAAGGCGTTTTTCACTCTCAATACTTTGAGTAGTGAGGATTGATTTTTATTATCTCCTGTGTCAAGTCCCGTATAGTGACGAACTAGGGGATGAATCCGGGTTTGCTCACTTTCCAATAACCGATTTCAATAAAACTTGGTAATTATATGTAATTCCACGTACTTTTGAGGTCGGTTTTTTAGTACTCTGTACTGAGATTATTAGAGCAATAAAGACCTTCGGATAGTACGGTGTGTTACACATATTTTACGTCAACCTACTTCATCCGAATAGTGTACTCCGGGAAACATACAAATTTAAACAAACATAAATTACATTAGTACAAACATTCCATATACATATATATGGGTAATGTGCCCATAGGGTATTGATCTTACCTAAATAAAATATAAAATTGCATTAAAACATACACCAAAACTCAGTACGAGCAAAATTTTAACTAAAGATAGCTACTAAAAAGCTACTTAGAATCTTCATCAACTTCTCAGAGTGGCGTCAGCGCATTATGATGGCAAAATCCCTGAGCTAGCGGCATCTGACACGGACACCTGCTCGAACGTGCGATCTTCGCTCGCTCGAAGCCACGGCAGCACCTTTTAAATGCGGCGTCATGATTAATGCCGTGACCAATTTTGGCGTTTATGGGCTTTTTCCCATACTTTCTATATAAGCACATATTTTATGAATAGCTCCAATGTCTGGGCTCACAGCGTGCACCTCGATCTCGAAGTTCAACGCACTGAAAGTATTGTTTTCTTTTGTAGCTTGACGTGGGATTTTCCGTCTGTTCCGGTCTACACAACACGGCCTTTGAAAGCTGTACTCCATAAAGGAGAGAGCCGCGGCCTTTCGCACTTATTTGATTTATTGGAAAGGGACACGCATTCACAACTTATCAATGTAAAAAACATATTAATGTTGTGCTGATGAATTGATGACAAGCGCAGCGAAGACGAATAATAATACACGCACGGTGGTGGTCACAGTTCACAGACAATCGAAGTGCAATTTTTCCAAATTAAATTTGACTCCAAGTCAGCCCTTATTTTATTATTAGTAGTAAAACCTCTTAAATATTAGTGGACCAAATAATGATTTCATTGGACATGGCACAATCACATTCAGTTATTTGAAATATGACATTGAAGGCTTTAGTGAAAACTGAGATCAGTATTAATATGAAGAAAAGTAAGACGAATGTTGAAATGTCATATGGCCGGTTTCTTGAAATTTAATAACATTGCACTAACAATTCTGGATATTAAAAGAATGGCGTTTGCGCTCGCGCAATACAATGAATGTGGATTGTTAGTGACTAATAACTTGTCATTCTTGGCCGTAGGTTCTCAGTTTAATAATATTAGATTAATTATAAGAAAGTAAACTGTGTTGATTTTTTGTGGTTTTATGGAAGGGGTCAGTATAGCGGTATTACATACGATGTACTAAACTGTACCTTTTAAAAAACAGGGTAGAACTGACGTCATGTTAGCTGTACGAAGTCAGGGGTCGCATTTGAATCTCACCAACGGCAGCGGACACAAAGCGTGGAAATTTTTATAACTTCTCTGCGCGTCAAGCCACCGATATAATAAATTGAATTAGGCTCGCGGGTTAGACGGGGCCCGCGGAGGAAGAGGAAGGCGCATTGTCATGCAAATCCGCATCGTAGCGCATTGCAATAAAGCTGCTCGTACTCGCACGGATTATGAAAATGGCCTTAATGATGGTTGTATTACTATATATTCTTTCTCCACTAAACGTACCTTTTACGCGATCTCGTCGAGATTGGGTTTACGGCTGCTGGGTTGGGGACTTTATACGTTTTGTACAGGGTTTATCACTATATTTTCCATCACCGTTGTACAGACGTATTGCTCCTAAACATTTAGAAATGTACGTAACTAAGAAATAAAACGTCTCACGTGCCGCTATGGGGATTCAAATCGTCGAAATTTCATTTAAGAAGTAACAGTTGGTTCCAATTGGGTTACCACCCCTCAATTGTTCTACTTATGTGTTCATTGTTTCATTTTGCTAGACCAAAAATATGCTGTGATAAACTAAAAATTTAACTGTCTTATATCTTTAAAAAAACACTTTTTACTTCATACACGTTTATTTACACAGGATTTACACTGAAATAAACTTATGGAGTGTACCAAGGTTGACATTAAACTATACAAGGGTGCCTGTCGCAGCGGTGGGCGGACGATTCGTGTCTCCACTTAATAATATTAGGGGGATTGAAGAATCGCCTTATTAAGAACATCACCTCGTTAAGGGTATGATTACACCATTAATAATAGTTTTGGTGATGATATAATCAACACGTGACAGTACCACCTGTGCTGTATGTTCTGAGTATTGAGAAGACATTATGGAGACTACAAGCGGGTAGAACAGTTTCGCCTAAAATTTTTTTATTGCTGGTGGGTTGTAAAAATATATTGAATAAAAAATTAAATGTAGCAAATAATAAATTTGAATTGAAAAATATAGTACATTACTGTAGAGGCCGAGAAGTAAGGGATTGCTGGACGAGTGAGTTACAAGGCCGAGCGCCAGCAAGGCCTTGTATTAATACGAGTCAAGCAATCCCCATTCCGGCCAAGGCGTGTATAGTGCTTTCCTCAAACAAGGCGGGGATAATCAAAACTGAAGAGAGGAAGATGTATAATAAAAAAGTAGGAAAAACAAAATTAATTAATGTTAAAAGTATAACATTATAAAAATATAGTTATGATTTTCTAAGTCCTTTGTGGTGATATTCGTGAGCTCTGTACTCCTGCATGCACCGTTTATCTCTAAATTAGAGCAACCTAAAACAAACAAAGGTTTGTTATGCTTATTTGCATTATCGGAACTAATATCTTTGAATGTCATTACGATATACATACGAACAAATCTTACCTTAGTTGCTTTTGATTGGAAGTTTCATAAGTTTTCATATATCTTGCTTTGCTCAGCCGACAACAAGTTTTCCATCGCTAATATTGCCTCGTTTTAAACTAGGAGGAGTACAATCCATTACTGTATTTTCGATACCGCTCGACTCACTCATTTTCACGACGAAAATTCAAAAAAGACGAAAAAACAGAAAAGAATACCAAAGCACTTTATTTTATTTTAACGTCTTTTTCTTTTTTTTTTTTAAGTAAGCGGTATTACTAATTCTCGCAATTACTAACACTGGGCAGTTGGCTGTATGACTTTTTCCTTTGCCTGTTTACATAGCTCATCTAGATTTAAGTTTAGAAAAGTGGACAGTAATGGATTTTCATACTTCCAAACTTAGAATAATAACGCACTTCCAAATGACTAACTTCCCGTGTTCGTTTTTTGAAAGTAATGCAAACATTTCCGAGCATGTTTGAGGAAAATTATTTTTACATTTATAATGTGCTAAATTATATGGACACAAAAACTTTTATTGAAGCACAAATTAATTGTGACAATATCGAATGTTAACGAAAATGTTACAACCCACATCTATCGTGTATGGACATACAACTTTACAAATGCGCACAGACATACACTAACCCTTAGAATAATAACGCATAGAAACCTAGCCCGCACACGCTAAGTGAGGCAAATTGTAGGACGCCCTATGGGCTTACACGAGCGAGCGGGCTGTCAGTGCTCAAGGTCAAGTTGCACCGCGAGCAGCTCAAAAATTTTTGCTAAAAATGACGAAATGTGCGGTAATTGGGTTTAAAAATAGATCAGACAAATATAAAATAGACACTAACATCACATTCCACAAGGAAGTAACGCGTTTCAACTTGTATTTTTATGTAAATATTCACTAAAATGGAAAATTAATTTCGTTGCAACAAGTTACGAAAATGTTGCAAAGTAACGGGTTTTTTCTCCCCATTTTGCTATTCTGTTTCAAAATAATTATATTACGTAATTTTTTGAGAATAGGCAATATCGCGACAGTTGCAAAATTTCTACCAATGTACACCGCCGTAACAACATTGTAGGGAATTTACGTTAGCTATTTTTACGAAATATATTTAGTATTTGCCTTCATTCGTTTCATGTGAAAAATCATTATTCTTGTTCATCATACACTCATTTAAAAAAATTGTCTTGCCCAGACTCAAAAGTTCTTAACTAAAATTATTTCAGGAAACTAACACTGACTAAAAAGTCATCGTCAGTTCTCCAAAATCGTGTATAAATAACTTTCAGGTTCAGGTTCGTAATTGTTATTGTGTACTTTCCATATAAACATAATATCAGGCTATTTATATATTCAAATCCGATAGTCGCACTTAAACTCGCTTGTAGGTTTTTGTTCATATATGAGTTAAATAAGAATTGAGTAGTATTTAATAAGGTGCCTACATATTTGCTCGACATTGTCGATCGACAGTAACTATTGAGAATTACAGACGTTTTCGAGGAGTTTTAGAGTGCTTATTACGAAAGTAGCATTAATTTCTAAATCCATGATGGTTGACAACAATTTTCAAAAATGTATTTTTGGTAAACCATAAGGAAATGGCATGTATATCTGAATACAAGATGGGGGACAAGACTTCTAATTCTTCTTCTTCTAATCCTTTGCCAACTTGGATTTAGAAATACGTGCTATATTCGGAATGAGCAGCCCCTAATACCTTGAAAACGACACCCAACTTGCCATTATTCGAAAAATCGTGCCCGCCATCTTGGATTTAGAAATTAGTGCCATGTTCTTAATGAGCACCCCCAAATACTTCGAAAACGATCCCCAATTTGCCATTATATGAAAAATCGTGCCCGCCATCTTGAATTTAGAAATGAGTGCCATATTCGTAATGAGCACCCCCAAATACCTCGAAAATGATACCCATATTGCATTTATTTCAAAAGTCGTGTCCGCCATCTTGGATTTAGAAATAAATGCCATATTCGTGATGAGCACCTCGAATACCTCGAAAACGATTCCCATATTGCATTTATTCGAAAAGACGTGTCCGCCATCTTGGATTTAGAAATTTTATTTTATTTATTTATTTATTTATTTTAGGAAGGTTTACAGCTATTAATACAAAATATAAAATACAAACTAAACAACATCAAAGAGCCTATTACAAACCTCCACTTATGCATATCAAAAATAGCAAATTAAGAGCTTTATTTATAGTTTACTATTTATACAGACCAAAGAAAAGAAAAGAAAAACCGGAAAATTTTGCAATGTTAAGCCATTATAGTAAATTAAACAATGATGTACACATAACGAAATATGCAGCTTGAGCACACCTGCAATTAATACCGTCCAAAATAATTCAAAGTTATAGTTCTTCGAATAGTTGCTGTGCTTGTTTCAAACAAATCAAAGTCATATTCAGTGTCATACCTGTTATAGGTACTACAGCCGCGTATCATGAATGTGTTTTGTCTATAATTTGTGTGAGCTATGGGAATGTGAAGCAACGGGCGACGCCGCAAAGTCAATGAGTTAGTACGGAGACCGATTTTAGACAATAATTCCGGACAGTCAATGCCAGCATTAGCCAATTTGGATAGAAAACAAAGATCATTCACTTCACGACGCACTTGAAGAGGCAGAAAATGATACCGCTTGCAACGGTGTTCGTAATCCACGGACTGTTGTCTGGTCTTAAAATCAAGAAATCGCAAAAATCTTTTTTGTATATTCTCTAATCGCGTGATAAAGATGTTGTATTGGGGATTCCATACACAGGAAGCGTACTCAAGATGACTACGCACGAAGGCGCAGTACAAAACTTTAATAGTTTTCAAAGATTTCAAATCGTTGGACATACGGATAACGAACCCGAGGGCCTTTGAAGCCTTACTTGCAATATGATCAATATGATCTTTAAAGATTAATTTACTATCATGTATGACACCCAAATCCTTAATATTATTGACTCTAGTTAAATTGTGATTATGGAGTATATATTTAGATTCTATTTTGTTATTTTTACGAGAGAAAGTCAAACAGAAGCACTTAGTTACATTTAGGTCTAATTTATTCGTAATGCAATATTGTTCGAACCGCAAGAGATCTTCCTGCAGATCACGGATATCAGATGAATTGTTGATAACCTTTAGGATTTTCATATCATCTGCGAAAAGTACAGATTTTGAATAACGAAAGCATTTGTTAATGTCCATTATGAAAATAATAAATGAGAAATGAGAATGCCATTTCCATAAGGACTACCAAAAATAAATTTTTGAAAATTCCTATCACTTGACGTTGTCGATCAACAGTAACGATCGAGAAAATCGAGCATATCTGTAGGCACCTGATCGACAGTAACGATCGACAAAATCGAGCAAATCTGTAGGCACCTCTAACTTAACGATAAGTTAAGCAAGATACAATTTCCCCACTTTTGAGGGAAATGTTATTCAATGGCATCATTATTTGTATATTTGTGTGCGTGCCGACGAGCGTAAATACAAGTTGCTTACGCCTACATGAATTTGATTTTTGCCTCAATTGTGACAGTTCGTTTTTTATGAAACTATCATTCTATGCGTTATTATTCTAAGCACTAACCGATATTTGTGAAGAGAAATAAATTTCTTATTATTTTTATTATTAACAAAACTGACCTATCTGAACACATTCTTCAACAGGATTGAGAAATTTAAATTGCAATTGATAATCGGCCTACCAACATTGCTAGTTCACACCACTTCGCGTCGCCTGTGGAACATAAGCGGAAGTGCTAACTATAGTTAACGATCCTCCGTTGTTTACTTGTATGCTCGAATATAAACACCATGTACATACTGATATATATGTATGTAGGTACGTATGACATATACTAGAATCGGGAGTGTCATGATTTGAATATTCAGCTCTTTATTGTGTACTGCGGCGTGTTCCGCTCTAGTTCGCTCAATGCACATGCTGTAATGTTACAATTTATTTATTCGCTGTGCTGTTGATTATTCAAATGATAATAGATAACATATGCTCATAATAGTGTAGATGTGTCAGTAACAATCGAAATTGTCGAGCAGAACTTTAGCTTCCCAAAAGAAAATCACGAAATGCAATTAAACTATATGTTTAATTTTTTTTGAATACCAAGTGACGGATGTACCAGTCGTGTGCCTGCTGGTAAGCTACACGCCTGTCCGTAACAGTTGCAGTGCCACTCAGACCTTTAAATCGCAAACATCTGAGGGGCATTGTTACTGCGCCCGTCACACTGAGACATAAGTTGACAAGTCCCATGTGCCTGTAATTTCACCAGCACCCTTATCCTTCAAAACCGGAATGCAGTAATGCTCACACTACGGCTTAGCGGCAGAAATAGATAAGGTGGCAGCATTTCCCTGAACGAGCTCTTTCACAAGGAGCTCTACTGCTAAAATTGTGTAAAAGCATAATAGTGACATTTGTAAATGTGGGTTTAGACCATAATACATGTTGGGAAGTTTACAAGTTTACCAAGAGTTTGAAGAGAGAGAAGAGAGAGAAGAAGTCTGACACTTCTTCGACGTGCCGATTTCATCGATGTTTTCAATTCACGGACTAAGTCGCGGAACGAACTAGCTGACTATCGTTATCCCATAGTGTCTGCCACGGTTTGCTGGAATACGTCGGTTCGAATCCAGCCGGATCGAAGGATAATTTTCTTAGTATCTTTGTATTAATAATTGTAACAAACTAGTGGAGTAATTTCACAAAAATAATTGAATATCAGGTGGTCAAACATCGCGACATTCAATAAACTGAAAAATTACAATTGCTAAAGCGACGTCTCTGTCAGCTGCTGGTTGATGTAAAGTTACCTGGCTGAGTGGAGAAATACATCTATTTCTTCTTCATCTTTGAGACATCTCTCACAGACGGAACCACGGTAAAAAGTAGTTAAAACCAAATACAAAGATCTGCAACAAGCACATAGAAAATAATCGTAAGCTCCGTTAATTCGTTCCGTAGCTTAGTTGGCATAGTATCTGGCACGGTTTGCTGGAAGACGTTGATTCGTTGGTCCACCCGGACCAAAGGATTTTTTATTAGTGTTCGATCTTCATATTAATGTGTTCGTACAAATGTAGGTACATAGATTTTAGAATTATGAGAGACTGAGGTTCTGAATATTTCAGAGTTTCCGGAAATCTAGTGGTGCTCTACATATTGTTCGCACACATCTTTGCTGTGCTATAAAAGTATAGTAAGCATCAGCACTGTTTCTCCATAACAAGAATCCGTATCTAATATTATTTATAAATTGTATGTAACCATTTTTGTTAATGTTAACATTGAAATAATTTAATTTTAACCATTTTGTTATTGAGATTGCTGTGTTATTAATAATTAATTTATTATGATCAATGTCACTTTGGGAAGATCATTTATATATAAGCTGAATAACAGTCGTTTATTTATTCCATAGTTTTGTAGTTTATTTAACACTATGTTGTGATCTACAAAATCGGAAGTTTTTGACATACATAGGTATCAAAGAATATACCAACAACATTCTTTTTGTCTTTTAAGTTACTATTTCATGCATTATTTGAAAACATGCTAATGTCGTCGATTTATCGGTGCCTTAATTTATGTCAAATTTCTTTGTGAAACTTATTATTCGTTTATGCATCAACTTATCAAAAATCTTTGATACAATCGGCACAAATGTCATCGGTCTATACAATTGTTCCTTCGTCATTAGCGAAAATGATCGCTACTAAACCTTCACAAGTATACGTAACTTCGAAGATAGAGTTATAGATAAATGAGTCCACCTCTCAGTGGGTAGCAACCGCTCTCCCACTGAGCTACCCCCTTTACCACCTCATTCATAAGCTGGAAACTAAATTCATAAAACAATAAAGGCCTTCGATCGGAAGGCAAAACATTCACATGGGTTGATGAACAGCGGTTCGGACTTTAGCCACATTAAAAAAAATTGATTTGTTATTTAATAAGAGGACTTACTAGGTGCGGGGCGGGACAGGACGGCGACGGGGGACGGAGGAGGTCAGCGGAATATTAATCTTGCTGTAGCGAGTGACGGCCAAGCGCTGGGATAATTTATTTAGGCGCTTTGACGTTGAACTCAAGAAAAATACAGCGAGTATACTCGGATGCATTTTACGAATTTAGATAAACAAACCAGAAGAAGAGAAATCACGTTTCATACAGTATTCACCATCTTTGAATTATAGATATTACCTCGAGATGGTGCTTATTGACGAACTTAATAACCACAAATACGAGTACAACAGATATATACATTCATTGCGATAAGGACTCACACAAGGTTATAAAATAAGTATTGAGAGATAGTGTTGAATATTCTGCCTCTTGCAGTTATATATTATTTTGTGGGTTTTGACAAAGGCAACTCTAATGACCCATGGTTATTAATTGTATCTATTTATTAGTTATTATATGATGGTTTCGTGGGCAAAACAAGCTCTCAGTGATTCCGAGCAGAGTACCGGCGGTAAATAAAAGTTCCTGGCCTTAATTTCTACGACCTTGGTGCTGGAGCACTGGCTAGTTTTGTGGCTGGCAAAGAAGCCGTTTTGATTCCCGGTAGGATCAATTTAGGCAATAAACTTTTGTAAATTAGTTCTGGTGGGGTGTACTGGATAGTGCCAAGGAGTAGATTGTCTGACACTGTATATTTTGAATGGGACTTACTACTTACTAATTTAATAAGTTAGTATTAATTGAAAAGCCAAATATATTTGATAAAGGGCCTGTGAATGCCTTTGATGTGGGCATTCTCCGAAAAATGTCCTGTTATATTTTATATATAGAAACCGAAAAAACCCAGGTCATCGCGGCGTGAACTTGCGGTATGCAATAAAACTATACATTTATTTTTTTTTAATTACCAAGTGACAGACAACAAGTGAGAGAACAAGTCGTGCGCCTGCTGGTAAGCTACACGCCTGTCCATAACAGTTGCAGTGCCTCCCAGAGCTTTAAATCGCTAAGGGCACTGCCACTCCGCCCGTCACCCTGAGACATAAGTTGACAAGTCCTATACGCGTGTAATTTCACCATCCTTACCCTTTAAAATCGGCACGCAGTTATGCTCACGTTTTTACTTGGCGGCAGAAATAAGTAAGATGGATACTTCCCTGGACGAACTCTTTCACAAGGAGCTTTACCTCTGTGGCGGTGACTTTAAATTTTGAGTTACGTAACATGTTCATGTTAATGTTTAGTAACGATACAAAATATTGTGATAAAACTTGTGCGTCGAACATAATTCACAATCCTTGAAAAACGTGCGCAGATCCCAAGTCGCATTGAGTCCGCATGACAGATTATCGCGTTCACCTCTCTTTCGAGGAGACCAGTGCCCAGCAGTGGTGGGTGGGTACGATAATAGAGCTTATTTTTATTTATAGTGCGGAGATTTTATTCACTCTATTGAACAAATAAAAGTACTACATTACAATAAAATGTCCTACTCAATATAACGTTCTCGCTCATGACACGCCGCCGTAGATGGCTACGATTTACGAGAATACATTCATAAATTCATAAATGCAGTAGAGTGGGTTCTGTCTAAAAGTGTGAAAGCTTAAGAATTGAAAGCGCAAAAAGATGTACAAATCTTAATTAATTGATTCGTCCGATGAGCTTAGATAAAGTCCGCTGTAGAAAAAAGCACAGTGGGATTGTATGAGAACAACGTAGTGCTGAAACAGGGGATTAGGTGTGGTCCCAGGGCTGTAATTAGTAACGAGTGGGGGGAGGGGTGCGGTGGAGTGGGGGGCAACGACCGCATTAGGTGGATTTGGGGGCGGAGTAACTGCTGTGCTGTTTTTGGCGAATTGTCTTTTGAAAGCTCCGTCTGCCTTGCGTTTATAAAATAAATATCCAAAAAAATTATCAGCAATAATAACCCACCAAAAACGTATGTGTGAAAAAGGTGTCAAGCTCAGAACAACAATCAAGTGAGTAGGTTTTTGTTATCGATTTTCCTTAGAAAGTGTTTTGGATTTGTTAACACAAACATAAATATAATATAATAAAAAATAATATTGAAATTAATTTATAAATCTATTTCATTAAATTAAATAACACGCCTAAATAAATGTATGTATGTAGAAAAGATACATAAAAGATGTAAAACTTTTGTACACTTCCTACCGAGAACTATATGACCAAGCTTATAATAGACTATGGGTCGTATTCTAGAACGTGACTTAAGTATCGCTGTGATCATCAAGTAACGATCATTGCTGCATTTATTCAAGTCTCAAGCGTTCCGTTTATATTTGAATAGTGCTCAGTGCTTTACCCAGCTGAATTACACTCAAGATTTCACTCAAGGTTGAGTCAGTTTTGTGTCTATGGTTCTGTGCGGTTTTCGTCCATTCATTCGTATCTTTTTATTAATACCTAGTTGTAACGCCTCAGTTCCCTTTGCCTTTCCATTGCAGGAACAAAAATAACAAAAAAAATTACATTTGCGCCCGCCACGGGCTGTTAAAAAAAGTAATTTATGTGACTGTTACTTATCGAAATATTTTTTTTTAATTTATTGCTGGCCATGGAAACAAAGTCCTTCAGCCGAAAACATAAACTTTTAATTATATTTCTGTAAATATGGCCACCACAAAGAGGATAGGCAATTTGAGGCGGCGTGCTTGGATTGACTCGGGATTCCTTAGAACGGGCCGATACGGGTATTTTAGTTCGAGATTCGTATAATTTCGCGTTTTAATCTTCGATTAAGGCACAATAGCACTATACTTTTCCACTTTAAACTAGATTTCACAAAATAATTGAAAGTCAAAATAAAAACGACACTTTTCCTTCCAAAAGGCCCAGAGCGAATCCTTACTTATCGAAAGGCATTAAAAGACGATTGTTTTGTTATTCAGAGATGTTCGAAATTTGAATGTAATAATAACATCGAATTCGATGTTATTATGAAGCAATAATAACATAGAACAAAACAGTTATATTTGTTCAAAACAGTTTACCTTTATGCTGGTCGTAATTTGCGGTTGTTGAACAAATTATAGAGAGTTTATGATATGTGTGTAGATAAATGTACTTTAACGGAAAAAAAATGACTATTAGAAATATTGAAAACAAAACTGGGTATTAGTACCAATAACGCACAACGCACCGCACTGTTTTGTTTCATTTACCTACTTATCTGGAATAATCCCGTAGCATAAAAACGCACGCAAATCAGAATCTGTTTCAGGTGCCATATCCACGATTGTCGGGTTGAGCTTAAAGCTCATCCCCTATAACAGGTAAAATCTAATTTGTCACCAAATCTTGGTTGAACCTACAGCGTTGTTTAAATCTATGCTCTTGTAGGTCATCAACATTAACATCAACATCCGAAGCAATTCAGTATGATATTCAACATTGAATATATGTATTTTGATTGTGATCAATATTCTGAAATGGATCCGTTGTAATGCTGTATTTTTTCGCTATCCAAACTAAATAATAAGTGCTCAAGCGCGACCAAGACCTCACTCAAGTAAACACAGATGTACCTAGCCAACACTCAAGACAAGATTTTACAGCGGAGTACCGTTTAGGAATGAGCATTGTTTTAAAATAAGTCGTAAGCGGTCACGTACGTTGACATTGCTCAGATGGATTCTGATTACAGAGTCTACGCTTGAGTAGTGTTCTGGAATAAAAAAATGCTTGAAATCATAATCAAGTCCTGATTTGAGTATAGAATAGGTCTGGAATACGAGCTTTATTAGTTTTGTAAAGGGTTGACATTAGCTCGAAACGATTCGTTGTTCTAAATGTCGGATGACACACTGGGTCTTCTATGGGTCTAGCTAGATAGATACATTTACGATTTTTGTGATACATTTACGTGTCGTGTCGGGTTATTGAAAACGTGCCCGCTCTCCGCCGTGGCAGTGGAGTTGCGCCGCCGCTGGCGATGGCGCCGGCACGTCGTCGCTGCGGGGTGGAGCCTCTGGGGAGACACCGGTGCTTTGCAACACATTCTTTGGTACCCTCAACTTATGGTATTATATAGTGAATCATATGCCACAAAAATTAATATTATGATACTAATATAGACTGTTAGATTCATGTTGTTCGTTTCTGCCATGGAGAACCGCGCCCGACATGACGCGTTCACGAGTCGAATCGAGCCGCGGGCGCTGAACGAACGATTGGATATAGGTACGTGAAGACATACGGTTGGACGTCCAATATTATTGTTACTATTACGTCTAGTATTACTGCGAGGGATATGTACGTAATAACAAAGTCGAAATACGTGAATTACGACTAAATCACTATCGAAATTGATAACAACTTACTTAAATTTCAGTGTGAATTCAAATTTCCTTTAGGTGCCAAGAAAATAATCTCTGGAAACGCAAGTTAATATTTTATAATATTTTACTTTTTAATTAATGCTATCATTATAAATCTACTTATTATTCTAACTTACTACGAAAATTGAATGTGAAATGTACTACATACATTAATTCACATGATTGCACAACTGGACTCACACTGTTCTTGCTCGCAAAGTGAAAGTGAAGACTATTATCTTAGCGAATGTCTATTTGGATATATTTGAGGAAGGAAGTGTATATGCGCCATTATGGTGATACGAGGGCCGGCCGCCCGCGCACCGCCCGCGCGCCGCCCGCGCCGCACTATGGGAAATTTATGTCAGTTACGGATCTAAAATCTGTAACTTTTTTGTTTTTCGAGATACGCCTTTCAATTTTTTTTGTAAATAGTAGGAACTATGACGGTTGTAAACGCATTTCATTTTTATTTAATTACCCGTAGTGGAGAGAAAAAAAAAATTGCAAAATTTTAAATCTCTCCCTGGTAAATACTACTCAATATTTATTAAAAAAAAAAAAAATTGAAACGCCGTGTTACGTTAATTCTTTATTCATAAAATAAATTAAATATGACTATAAATTTTACTTAAAATACTATAAAATAAAAAAATAAAAATACGCGACAAAAAAACATACAAAAACATGAAATCATATTTGATATTATTTTGGATATCTGTTTTAGACTCTAGCCTCTCTCTTCTATCATGGACTATCACTAGCAGTAGTTACTAGTAATATATGAATAACCTTTATATAATATAATAATAACCTTTGTACGTTTTTGAAGATGTAATTCACACGTTACTTTTAACGTGTGAATTACATCTTCAAATTAAATTACATTTGCAGCAGTTCTTGAGCACTTTCTTGCGTGGTGTAATCTTAATTTTTTGTTCTCTTGTTTCATTCGTTTATTGTCGTCACTCGTAGCTGACCATTTTTGAAACGAAAGGTTGTACGATGGTGGAATAGAAATGTTGTATAAGCAAAATCTAATAAATCCTGTAGCGATAACATTTATGCTCATATGTTTGTAATTTCATTAGCTGAAGTAGGTGGGTAACAGTTCTATTTACTTTTTTGTACTTTGTAATACGGTGGTAGGAAGATGGTCGTTGACAAAGTAACAGAAAACTCTTGACCCAACCAATCACTGTTAACCCTCAAAAAGACTTCCATCGACTGTTATACAGATTTTTTTTAATCACTACTTATCAAACGTAAATTATCCTCCGAAACTTCATAACAATCTCAAAAAATGTTTCTAGAGCCGATTCATTTCTTCCACCTTCAATGTAGGAAAGCATTAGTTATCTTCTGAAATTTGAAAGAATTCTTTTTCAAAGGAGTTAGAAAAGTAACGAACGACTGCTTGTATTAATAAACTTATGAAATTAATGTATCAGAGCATTATATAGTAATGGCGCAGTGTGAATAATATTGATAAATAAGATAAATGCAACCGAATGTACAATATTATCTCATCGCGTTGCATGGGTATTTTTCTGCGGTAGGACATTTGTTATGATTTCTTTCATATCTTTAGAAGCTGCAAAAATCAACAACTGATTTTTATAAAATTTTGATAATGAATATCTACGCTATGAAATAATACAAAATTCGAAGCTTCGGCAAGCTTCGCTAACAGTCAAAACCTTTGATGAATTTGATAAAGATAGGTTTATGTCCCCATATTTTATTATGATTTATTTTCATTACATTACACAACAAATATGAAAAATAACAAATATTATTGAAATTTACGTTAGATGTGCTTTATAGAAATATATAATAACACATAGCTTATCTAACAAAATCAACACGAATTGCGATGTCGAAAGTTCCAAAATTATACGGCACAACGATATGAGTATGGAAAGGACATTTTGAATGTATTTTTATTAAATTAACATACCTATATAACTTAAAAAACCTTCAGTATGATAAAGTATGACATCTAAGCTGTCAAATAAAATTAAATGTGTATCACAACTAAGACATTGGTCAAAACCATTTTTGATACGCTGTTGTTCTACCATTTCCCATGGTGCGCCGCCGCGATGCAGGCATGCTCCCAATTTTGCGCAGTTGTCGTTATTCAGAAAATTTCCGCTATTTCGCACCAATTTATGAAGTAGACAATTACAACAAGTATTACCGCAAACGTAACTTCCGGTTTCAAATTATCGTTCAATTTATTTTGGTCGTTACAACATTTCTTCTTAAAAAGGATAACATCATTGTATTGAAAATAAATAGACAACATTTCACACTTTATTTGTTAAAATGTAATCGAAATAAATGCACCAATAGAATAAATACAAAATCACCTAGTATCATGTTACTGCTCAGTAATCACAGGAAATGAGACGTAATCAAATTTAAATGGAGTGACAGCGAATGTAGTCCATTCAATAAAATCTACGACAATAATTAATCGCATTAAAAGACTTGGCCGAGCGCACTGCCCGCACTTTTTTGGTGATTTCGGTATTCCTGTTTAGTTTAAATTTTCCAGTGGATTGACAACGTAAAAAATCGGAGTCTAGCTTCGCGGTGTGCGGCATAGGTTACACTTTATTAAATTATGTGGGGTGTGATCTCTTTAAGTCAAATTGATACTTTTTCCGCAGATTCCGGACATTAAGGCCATAGGTTTTTTTTCCACCCGCAGTGAGTATGTGTGTTTTTTATTCCGCGCTGCGGCTGCGGCAGCCGGTGCGGCCGCGGGTCGCTTGCGAGTCATCACCCATCGCCTTTTTAGATAAGGCATCAAGGCCGCCGGGCCTCTCACATTTACCACAGTGACTTGGTCAAAACCGGTACGTACGAACAGCAAACTCTGATATAAGCATATGAAATAATCTTTCTCTGTTGGAAATTTGACCCCCATCAAAAATCACATTCGAAAAACTAAAGTTAAAAGTGTGTGTTAGCATGTGAGTGAGAAATTATTTTAAATAAATAAATACTTTAAATCAACATCGTCGTTATATCGTGCAGCAATAGAAAAACTTCAGCTCACGTAGTGCGAGCGCGGCTGCAAGCGAGATTCGCGTTCGCGTGTCGACAAGATTCATTCGCTGCGTCAGCGCTCCGCGGCCGGCGGCATGTGGACGACAGGTTTAAAATTCGGAATGTCTTTATATCGTAGGTTAATTAATTACCTCAAATCGCCTCAAAGTTCTGTACAATTTTGGATCTTATATCAGCCAGGGTCTTAGAGTTCAGGCTTTGTGAGGCACTGGTAATAGGGGTTAAAGTATGAAATTGCCGATTTGTACTGAAAATCTAAATTGTTTATTTTTTAAATTGTTAACAAATTTATTTAATCAAAATAGTTGCCATTATTATCTATACATTGCTGCCATCTAATCGGAAGGTTATTAATGCCTTTGCGATAGAACTCCGACGATCTAGACTGCACAAACTGTGTGAAAGCATTTTGTACTGCCTCCTGGGAAGAAAACTTCTTGTCACGTAGATAATTGTCCAAATCACGAAAAAAATGGTAGTCCGTTGGAGCAAGGTCTGGTGAATACGGAGGATGACGAATGGTTTCTAACTGCAGTTCCTGAAGGGTCAAAATGGTTTCTCGTGCTGTGTGAGGTCTCGCGTTGTCGTGGAGCAATAATGGTGAAGATCGATTCATGAGTCGGGGCTGTTTTACTGCTAGTTTTGTCAACATGGTTCGGAGTTCGGCACAATAGACATCTGCCGTTATTGCTTGACCAGATCGGAGAAAACTATAGTGAATAACACCATGCTGAGACCACCAAACAGTTACCATTACCTTTTTATTGGTAAGTTTTGCTTTAGGACACTATTGTGGCATTTGACCTGGGGTCAGCCATTGCATTTTTCTTTTCCGGTTATCATAAAGAATCCACTTTTCATCACATGTTACAATTCGATCCAATATTCCTTCATTTCTGTACCGGTTCAACAAGGCAACACAAGTTTCAACACGCGTTTCTTTCTGCAGATCAGTCAAATCATGAGGCACCCATTTTTCGTATTTTTTTATTTTATTGATTTGACGCAAGTGAGTCAATATTGTGGGTAAGGTAACGTTAAACCATGCCGCTAATTCCTGGGTAGTTTGACTAGGATCGGCTTCCACTATCTCTCTTAATTCATCGTTATTCACCTGTGTGGGCGGTCTTCCTCGTGACTCGTTCTTTAAGTCGAAATTTCCATCACGAAAGCGTTTAAACCAAAATCGCACGGTGCGTTCATTAGTAGACCCCTCTCCAAACGCAGCATTGATATTGCGGGCTGTTTCTGCCGCGTTAGTTCCGCGTCGGAACTCGTATTCAAAAATCACTCGAATTTTCGCAGTATCCATCTTTCTTGTCTAAATTGAATAACAAAAACAATTGAAAGTCGATATTCAAATGTTTCAAATTTAAAAAAAAAAAAAAAATCACAGAAACCATTTGCAAAAAGTTTCATTCGAAAACCTCAAACCATGAAGATTCTATGAAAATTCAAAGAACCTATTGCAATAAAACGGCAATTTCATACTTTAACCCCAATATTATCTAGGCTGAACTATTGCATCACGGTATATATCAGGTTTTTCGCGCTCTTTTTGAGACAACCACGTCTCAAAAAGAGCGCGAAAAACCTGATTCAGCGAGTGCAAAATTCTTGTGCTCGCTATTGTTTTCGAATTCCTCCTCGCACACATATCACGCCCTATCTAAACAAATTCGGCATTCTGAAAATGGAGGCCCGTCAGAAGCTATATTTGGCCTGCCTAATGTTTGATATAGTTAAAACTCGGGAATCTGATTATCTATACCACAAAATTAATTGGTCACAACGTTTAGTTTCTAAAAGTGTCTATAACATCCCAAAACACAGAACGACTGCTTTTCGCGGCGGTTTCAGGTATCGCGCCAGTCAGTGCTGGAATGATATTCCTCCTCCATGGCGTGACATCAATAATAAAAAACGGTTTAAGCGTGAATACAAAAAACATGTTTTGTCAGAGCAGATGTGTCTCGCTACATAGATATTTATTTCTTTAATGGATGGGTTTGATATTGTAAATCTGAATTTCCGTACCTATATATATATATTCATATTTGGTGGCTATTGTTATAATTTAATGTTATGTTTGTAAACTTACATTTATTATTTATATTGCTTACCTTCATTACTTACATTATTTACATTATTTGCTTTACATTTTACACTTTTACTTGAGATATATATAGTATTTAGAGTTAGGTATATACATTTGCGTGTGAAGTACTTTGGTGGCATGGCTTATTGGGCTGCGATCGCTCACCAAATGGCACTGGCAGAAAACCAGCACTGTTTGACTTCTCCCGGTCCACAGTATTTATGCTGAGTCAGGGCCATTTCAGCACAAACTGTAGTCATAGGTAATCGTAGGTTAAAATTTTATCAGTTCTTAAAGTATTTGTTTGTTTTTCTCACAGTATTTGTTTTATATAAATGTGTATAAAATTAGTGATGACTATTCTATGTGTTTTATGTTATACTCTGTGAAGTGATTGTAAATGTTTTGTTTCTGTTTGTATTTGTGCTGAATAAACGTTTTATCTATCTATCTAAGTCACTCAATTGATTAAGCATACATACTAATAAAAATACATACCGTTAAACAATTCTTGTTTTTACCAGACGGCAGACAACCGCACCACGCAAACTAGGGTATTCCCTGTATTTTATAGTACCAGAGTAACGGATTCCTTCTGGGGCACTTACCAGAACACCACATGTACAGAACCAATTTAGAAAAGTTGCTTTCCTAAATTGGTCCAACCGGGAATCGAAGCCGGGACCTCCGCATCCAGCACCCACAGTGCAAACCGTTCAGCCGCCGAGGTAATTTTGATTACAGTTGATTAAACAGACAAGAGGTAAGAGTTTATGAAAGCTTAACCCAGAATAGCTAATAATTCAAAACACGACATCTAACTGCAATCAAAACAGAAGTTAGTCTGCGCTGTGTTGGAATTGTTGGGCACCACGTGATTTCTAAGTGTTATTATTTCGTTTATAACTAACCTACACTTGAAATCATCAATACTCATTCATAGTCAGATTCCACTGATAAGTGTGGGTAAGACTGGGGTTCTTCAATAATAATAATAATAATAATTATTATTATTATTATTATTTGTGGACGTCACCATCCCGCATGACGAGGGTCTCGTGAAAGCTGAAACCGAGAAACGCCGGAAGTATCTCGACCTGGCGCACGAGATCACCGACATGTGGGATGTGGCCTCCACTGAAATAATCCCAATTGTTTTGTCCGCAAATGGGTTAATTCCAGTCAGCCTTTCTAACAGCTTGAGGCGGTTGGTTTTCTGTGGCGTGTCGCTTCCAGCACAAATGCAGAAGGCGGTCCTGCTCGATACGGCACGTATTGTTCGCCGATTCTTGGACCTGAGTCCCTGACCCCGGCCGACTGTGCCATTGCCGGGAAATACCGCCTCTCCCATTTAAAAATTCAAAATTAATCTTTTAGGCCTTGGGAGAGGCGAGAGTTTAAAATAAATACGATAATAATAATAGAGTTTAAAATAAACATAATAATAATAATGCACACATTCAACATAGCCCCGCACTAGGGAAACCTGTGTCGCGGGTGCCATGGACACACACAAAATTACACCGAAACTCACGAGACAAATAAATGTAGGACATACAAATATTTCTCCCGGCCCGGGAATCGAACCTGGGACCTCTGCGTGGCAGTCCGGCATGGTAACCGTTCGGTCACGGAGGCACTTTCTTTGGAAATAAATACTGTAAATATTTATTTCAAACGACCACAGAAGCAACCTGAACGAACTAAATGGATCACTCTATGGATTTTGCTCATCCAAGTGCGCAGAACTAGTACTAAGTTGAAACTTCTGAATAAATATGTTTCACGATAGTTGTAAACCTTTTGAATGGCAATTTTTGATAAGAATAGAAATCTTATCATATATACACATACATTGCTCCTTTATGACTATCGGAAACATTCATCATCAACCTATTTATACGTCCCACTGCTGGGCACGGCTCTCCTCTCAGACGAGGGTTTAGGCAAATGCGGGTTGGGGATTTTACATGTTGTCCGAGAGTAGTGAACCTTCTTCGACGCGCAGGTCTCATCACGATGTTTTCCTTCACCGAAAAGCTCATGGTAAGTTTCAAATTACGTTTCGCACATAAATTCCGAAAAACTCGGATTCAAACCCACAACCTGTGCCTGAGAGGCGGTAGGCCAGACCATAAGGCTGCCACGGCTGCAGCACTTATTTATATACATGCAATCTACATTTATTTATATACTTGCATTTTATTAACACTCAATAATCTTATATTTTTAGTTTTTATCTGCAATATTTTTACACAACATATTGTTACCCATTTAATCTTTACTAAAGTTAACATATTGTACAGTCTATACAAACGTTACTTATATACATTTTACTTTATATGTGTAACAGAGTTCATGTTATTGCTTACCTATTTAAAATGTAATCAATGGCTCCTAAAAATAAATTCATTGGGTTGGGATTGTATAATGCAGGCTCCCTTAATACTGGGCAAGACGATTTTCTTGTTACAATGGATCGTTTCGATGCCGATATAGTCGCTAGTAATGAGACATGCCTGGAGACTGGGCAGGAGGCGTGTGCGCCTGCGCCGCCGGGCTATCGACTACGTTGTGCACCGTGTCCGCAGCATATGCGAGGTGGACGTGGTGGGCGAGTGGGGTTTTATGTAAAGGATGATGATCGCGTTAGTTACCTTAAAATCCCAAAGATTCTCTAGAGCAGATATAGCTGACTACTAAAACTAATGGATACTCCTTAGTGATGATGCTCCACAGTGGTTGAATGTGGATACATTCATAGGCCATCACTGACTCAGTCTCCAGGTTTTCCCACTTTGATTATTTAATCCTTATGGGCGATTTTAATGTTAATATGCTACAATAAAGAGACGGTGAGACCATGAAGTTGGATCAATTTCTGCGTTGTGTGGATTTGAGGTAAGTTGTATCTGAACCTACTCACTTCACTGCGAATCTCAGAGACGCTAATTGACATTGTGTGCACCAATTGTACGGTTCGTGAAGTCTTGGTCAGTAACGTCATTCGTATGGATATTAGCTACTCATTCGCCTCTTAAATATTTATCTCGTTCAACCTGTCACCGTGTATATTATACAATCTTGTAAATTAGTTGCACACCCGAAAATTAGTAATTATAAAAAAAACGATCTTAATTTAAATGAGCGTTAGTGAAGAGGATTGAGTCCATGACAGTTACAAACTCGCCGAGCCAACTGGCGCTGGAGTTGAGGTTAAAAACGCCGCAGATAAGATAGCCCTTTCATTAGCCTTTGGGAGTCGCGGAGCCGCGCTCGCGCACTTCAACCGGCAATTATCCCGATCATTCGCCTTTCACTCGTCTCATCTCGTTATTGCGTTGTCATTCATGGGTTACTATTGGAAAAGTTTTACATTTCTGATTTCCAATACGTTAGGCAATGGTGACTTTTTTCTCACGACTCTGACGACTACAGTGAATTAAACATAGATCGATATATCAATGCCTTACTTTCTCCAATTCGTATCTTAAAAAGAGTGATTAATTAGGAGATGGCAAAACTTTCTATTTATTTTAGATTTCTTATCGAGGGGGTTAATTCGGATGCATTACTTTAAGAATAGGAAAAATCCAGTGTGTGAATATGAAGGAAATGTGATGTGAAATCTGCCTGCGAAATTCGTATACACATATCCAGTTTTTGTATACGATCCATTTTTTGCATTTCAGTAACTATGTGCTTTAAGATATGAGTTTGAGGAAGTAAGACAACGATGTGTATGTATGTACCTTGAAAAGAATACAACGGTCATAATATATTATTATGTGAATAGTTTACTAAGTGACAAGTACGTGTCCTTGGGCGAATCTGGGCATCTTTGGAACGTCACTAAGTCGCTATTCGGCAGAATCCACGCACTCTAATTAGACTCCAAACGAGGGTAATAATTGCGTGCAAACATCTGAGCACATGTGGGCAATTTGCCGGGTGCTATCTCCTCGCCTCACGAACTTCTTCCACAAGAAAAGACCTTCGCCATGAGCTCATTACGCTCATATGCATAATGTGTGTAATTATCTCGTGCATTTTATGTATAAAAATGGTTAAGGAATTCGCATATCCGAGTGGACAAAACTCGGATACGGATAGCCGAGTGGACGAAACGAATAAATGGACAAGTGATAGATTTATGAAATATTTGAAATTTGTTTCAGGTAAGAAAATTTCCTATTACAACGAAAGTGTTTCGTTGTGATTTAATTAAATTAGTTAATAAATTAAATAAATGGAGGTTAAATTAACCGAGCTTAAAACGCAACTTTCCGCTAACTAATGTGATAAAACAGGACGCGGCGGGCGGCGCCGCGGCGCGGACGACGGCGGGCGCGGGTGCGGGGCGCGGGGCGAGGGGCGAGGGCGGGCGGATGCAAGTTCCGAGGGACGGTAACGGAGCGTTAAATTAACTAACTGTTTAACGTTTGCACATGCTTACGGGGTGTGTAAACACGTAGTAAGTTTTTAACTTAAACTTGAAAAAAAGCTATTCTACAAATACCACTTTTCAATATAAACCACAATGACTTAGTACAACTAGTGAAAGGCGGTTTTCCGTGGCGAGTTGTAAGTTCGTTTGCAACTTCCTATATACCGTTTTTGCCGTAGAACAATTTACCGGTATTATGAATTACCACTGTCTATCTTGGGTAGGTAGACTAGTAGACCTGTCGCTACACTCCTGACGAACCGCTTTCGCCTCCTGCGTTAATAAACGAAATTAGAAGGTGCTAATGAAGTGTGGTTGCCTCGCGCGGTCGAGGCGCTCCTTAGATACGATTAATTAAAAATTCTATAAAAAAGACAAGACAAGTTCTATATTCGCGATTGTTACACATAGGAAATGATATGGTTTGTTTCAAAAAACAAACATACGCGATTTAAATCCGGAAAAATAGTTTCATTTCAAAGACAAGACAAATTTTTTTCAATACTTTAATCCGGGGACACCGGGAACATCCGGGGAATAAAAGGTTTCCTCAGTTCTGTGACGTTACAGATTCATGGAACAAATAGGAAGTACCCGTTTCCCTTATTACTTATATGGAGTTTATATAAAATTTCAACTTATTGGCTGTTATAGTCACATTCAAGGGCACTAACATTTATACAACCTACCAACTTACCTAACCTCGCTCAAAAATGTGTATACACATATCTTATGTTATTCCTTATAAGGTATATGTAAAAATGCATCTGAGCGGTTGGTAGAATGTATACATGTTATTCACATACATACATACTTAAATACATAGAACAGGTTATTGTACTGTTTTTAATAAGTATTCTTTATTTTTTAGACATGGCGCGACAGAGTGATAAGCATATCACTTAATATTTATCGTCAGGCATAGCAGAGATAAATGAGATTGAGGTACACTTTGGAAGTCAACTGGACTCTGAGTTAGAAGGTGATGGCCCTCGTGTATACCTGATCCTGAGATTTATAAAAATACTGATTGTATGATCATAACCATTTTTTCACTGTGGATTAATCCTCTTTCCTTAGGTAACTTTAAAAGGTAACACTGATTACTTTAAATAGTGATTATTTATCTCAAAACCTTTAATTGTTAGTTACCTGTATGAAAATAAATTGATTTATCAAAGTTGTACTATTATTTAACCACTTGTAAAATTGTATTTACGTATTTTCTATAAAAATACTCATTTAAGTCTGATACAAGTCATGGTATTATATTCTATTTCCATTCTATTTTTTATAAAGTTATTTTTATAAAACACAATACAAATATTCTTTATTGCACACAAGATCAAAATACATTAAAAAAACCAAAAGACGGGTACAACAGGCTGCTTTATTTTAAGATTTTTCCAGGCAACTTCCGGGTTACAGGATGAACTTAAAGGTAATAATTAATTGAGGGCGCAAAAACTGCTATTTATATTAATACTCAAGTAAATAAAAATACTTATACATACATACATATTACCAAGCTTTTTTTCCATCGGGGTAGGCAGAGACTATGGACCTGACAAACCTCCTTCGTCTCATCCATTCCACTCCAAAATATATAATACTTACAAAAATTATAATCACTGAAGAAAAGAGCGATGAGAGTAAAAAATAAAATTATAAATAGAGTAACAATAAAAAAAAAGAATAATTAGAGTACGTTAAATAGAAATAATATTTTTTTCAAGTAATACATTGATAAGAACAAAAATATTAACTTTTATTCCTCTGTCGCGCTCCCTAAGCCTCGAAGACAAATATCTCGCACTTTGACGTTTAAATGCGAGATATTGGCTCTAAATAAACAATCGTGCTACGAACTGCGAGAGCGTGTCGCACGCAGCTGTCAATCGACAGACGAATGGTGCAGTGATAAATAAATGCGACTGGACAAGCAACGTCGTGCTACCGGATCGCGACATATCAATATCTCGCTATGTCGTTTCTCGCCTCAGTCGCGCCCTGTCGTGCTAGCCCCACTGATTGCCGCCGTTGCCGGTTTGTGTCCGTTCGACAAGTGTTAAATTACAATGTTACAATACATTAGAAATGAAACTATTTTTCGTATCTAAATCGCGTACATTTGTTTTTCAAACAAGTCAACATTTACAGGCCTTTACAGGTCCCACGGGGACGGCTCACTGAAATGGTAAAGTTTAATAATAAATTAAAATATAAATTATGTCTTATACATCCCATTTTCTGGTGTACTCAGCTCTTGTTACGAGTAAAAATCTATATGAAAGTAAAATAAAGGACAAAGACCTTGGAAAACATAAAAGAAAAACAAATTTAAAATCATAAAGGAGAGAGTCATGATTTTAAAGTTGTTTTTGTGTTGTTTGTTGTATGTACTCACTAATGTCAAAGAAGAGAATTAACGACACTTTTCTGCCGACGTAACCATGACATCCCCAACATTTACATAAAACATGTCATCGTCGGCGGCTGCCGCTGTGCACTTTCCAAAAAAATAACACATACATATTAAAAATACCCTCGTCTCACTTTCTGAAAGCCGCATCCTAATCTCCACCCCCTCTTCGCCCGCCAGCTTGTAACTGCGTCCACCCCCCTCGCGACATCCTCACAAAAAGATGTTCTATCTTGTGGCGGCGCAGCAGTGTTGGTGAGGCCGACAATTGCCCCTTTTCGTCACCGGCCCCGCTTTCCGCAGCCGCAAAGGCTCAGCCAAGAAATACATTAAAGAGAATGAAGCTAAAACTATCAACTGTGCCTTACAATGACAAAAGTGTTGTGACTAAATATACTCTACTCCACTAAATATACTCTACTCCGCACTCTACTCCATTTCATTTCACACACACACTCAAACACACTCACACAAACACACACACTTTCACACACACACGCATACGCACTCACACACACACACACACACACACACACACACACACACACACACACAC
>NW_020653851.1:24393151-24480547 GCF_003589595.1 Hyposmocoma kahamanoa | reverse complement strand
CACACACACACACACACACACACACACACACACACACACACACACACTTACACATACTTTCTACTTACTTTTTATTACTGCTATTGCTGCTCTACACTAGATTCACGGCACTGCACTACACTGTTTCAGTTTTAGCCGCAGTTCAAAGATTGTTTTCTTTTCTGATTTTGCCAAAACGGAGAATCTTCGTAACACTATTAACACAGGTTTTTGTACCTAGAATAGGTTATGATGGTTCAACTTTTGTTTTGCCCATACAATCGAATTGTACCTTATTGTAGTCATCTAGTTTAAGTGCTGTATGTTTAAATTGAATAAATTTATTATTATTATTATTATTATTATTATGTACGGTACACGGCAGCAATAGCCACTTTACTATGTTTTGCAACTTACGTCAAATTACGAAAACGTTAGAATTTTATTATATTTTTTGGACCATAGACTGTCCTGCGATAAATCTGCTGGTTCAGCATTTACACTCGACAATTTGTGCACGCACATCTCGGTTTACATCTATACTATTACTATTTTTGTTAGTGTTACTTTGTGCGTGGAAAGTCAATAAACTTTCTTTACAGTAACAAGTTTTATGAATCTATCGCAATAAAAATGCGGAACACACAGTGCGATGCACAATTACAATTGAACTGTACGACAAAAAATATTTATTGGTGAACTAATGATCCAGCATCCTTTCATTGACTTGCCGAAACACGCAGAGAAACTCAAATTTGCTAGCTTTGAGTCGTAGCAAAAAATATGTAGCATATAGGTGAGAAATTGTGTCGTTGCTGCGTCCGTGCAGGCACGCGCGGGCGCGTCGCGGCGACGCGACGGCGGGGCGGGCGGCGGGGCGGCGGGGCGGCGGCGAGGGTGCACGGTGCGGAAACAGTGTCAAGAGGTTGCATTACGCACGCGAGGGGCCACCGAGAGGTAACATTCCGCCTTTGAAGCCGATTTATTTTTTATTTCGGGCGGAAATGTCACCAAATGAAAAAAAGAAAGCCATTCGTAGATGACAAAGTGCTTCGAAATCACATCGAGGGCCTCCGAGGATCTATTGCCGGCTTATTAACCGACTGGAGCGAATCACCATCACAAAAGAGCGTAACGTTATTAAATCTCTCGTTTGGAGTCGCCGCGTCAAAGTATTTAATCCCAGAGTATTTTCAGGCTGTAATGAAAAAAACGACAAAGCAGAAAGGTGGTTGCGGGTGGTGGGGAGGCAGGGCAGGTCTTATTCGGCGACAATGAGCGCGGGCGGCGTAAATGTTACGTCACCTTGTTTACGGCATGGCTGATGTGCACGGCGCTTCACAATATGAGACTTACGCCATAAAGTACCATGAAAATGCCACCACTTCCATTTCTTTAACGTTACATAGCTATACTGCGTAATATACATCACTCGCCCATTTGTCAGTCTCACGCTTACATTGTCGCTCGAGCATTCGTAATTGCGTTTTTCAGGCCCCTTAGAGTTATTGCCAATATTATTTTTATAGCGGTAACAGATAGGAGTACGCTAATAATGAGCTAACATAAAACTTATTTGTGGAATGGTAGTACTACGGCGACCGCTGAGGCAGCCGGCTTATTCACTGGCGATGGCGGAGGGGCTCAGTGGAATTACGAAAAAAAATACGCGCCTGTCAGCTCTTAAGGTGCTCAAAGTTGACTCTTTCTTTGGTAAATTCAGTATTTTCCACGCACTAGTCGACACCGTCTGTTGTGTTGACGCGTGAGCCCCAGGACGATGGACTTCGGGAGTCATGTGACCGTTTAAACGTTTGCATGGAACTCTCGCTATGTAAATCTCGAGCCTAGTTTTTTTTATAACATCAAGTGACGGGACGAATAAGTCGCGCGCCTGCCGATAAGCTATACGCCTGTCCATAGCAGTTACAGTGCCACTCAGAGCTTTAAATTGCAAAGATGTAAGGGGCACTACCACTGCGCCCGTCACCTAGAGACATAGGTTGACAAGTCCCATGTGCCTGTAACGTCACCAGCACCCTTACCCTTGAAATTTGGAACACAGTAATGCTCACACTATTCCTTGGAGGCAGAAATAGGTAAGGTGGCAGTACTTTTCCGGAGGAACTCTTTCACAAGGAGCTGTACTGCTACTAAATTAAATTAAATTTCAACTTATTACTACTTTTTACTAAAGGTAGGTTATTACTTAGTGTACACTTCTATTAGCTTATATTAGCTCATATTAGCTTGGTGCAGCACGCGAACAGCTGGCCAGGTCAAGACTGAAAATCAGCAATGCCGAGTCTTTAACCTTTTTGTCCATATCACTCAATTGATTTTTTTTTCTATTCGTTTTTTAAGTATTGTGTTCTTTATGTTTTGTGGAGAAATAAATATTTTTTATCTTTATCTTTAAATAAACTAGTTACGTCAGTTAAGAGTGTTCATCAGGCTCGTAGCGATTGGACAAAAAGATTGTATCGAAACTGATCACAGCAGTTTCTATTTTCTTAAAGAGACGTTGCATCAATGAGCTTAAAGCTCGGTAACGAGCAACCAATTCAACATTCCAGCCAGTATGAGCGTCGTGTTCGCCGCGAATGAGCATGACTCACGGCATCTCGACAAAAGGCTATCCATACAGATGTCTTTGCTTCCTGCCGGATTTTCCTCGAGCTGCGATAAATTGCACAAAAAGACCACAGCGGGCAGCGCCCACGGTATGTACTCGTTAACGAACCGCCGCGAAAAATGTAAACAGAGACAAAGGGCCGCAATTAAGGCCGCCGGCCTCAGTCGCTGACAAATGGGCGCGGGCCGGGCCCTCGGCTAGTTGACGCTTAATTACAGCCGCGGCAAGGGTTAAGTGAGTTATGCATGTGGACGCGGGTTTATGTAATAAGATAGATTAAGGGGGCAAGCGGCCGAGATGAGATACCACATATTTCATGAACTATTTTTACGCCTTCTCCTAAGTTATTTAAGTAGTTTCTTTATAAAATTACGATTAGATAAACGTATAAACTTCGACTCTTATTTTAAGACAGTACGAGTAAAAGTGTGACTTCGTAAACATTTTGGGTGAAGATAATAAAGTTGATCCACGAACTTTTGTATAATTTATCCCATGTATTTTGGATAATTTATCCTCTGCCGAGTACTAGTGTAAGAGAACTCGTAGCAAGTCGAGTCTAGGCGAGTTATGAGCTACCGTCAGTTTTATAGGGTGTCCTTGTTAGCTTCATGTTCGACGGGATATATCCAGAAGTTGCCGGTTCAGTCTCTCTGCTGACAATTAGTTTGTACGTACCTGAAATAAAGAATAATCGTTATTAGTTTTTGTTGTCCTTGAGATAAGATAACTATATACCGGGATACATAGTAATAGCTTGACGTGCATTTTTTAAATAAAACGGTCTACTACGCTCTGTCACTATAATCAAAGAAAGACATCCTCGAAATCACATATACATTGATAATCAAAATCCACCCTTGTACTCGCTGTGCATGGATATCAATGCCAACACCCAAACTCTTACCTCAGTTGGTCCCGTAGAGACTAATGATCCTTACCAGAGGCGAAATCGAATGGCATAAAAAAAGTTTTGTAAAAATTGCCTTTTATCTTGCTGACTGTACCATTTTTTCAAAATCTGTGAATGCCAATTAAAATATCTTCAAAATTCATGGATAGTCTTCTAGAACCGTTTTCCTGTAACTGCAACGATTAAGGTAGCTGGCCTCGCTGCTCTGTCTCAAATTTACACCCGGTATATCTACATAGCATGTATATTTTGGCAATACGATATGTGCTGCTTAGGTTTGCCGTAAATAATATGCACATTCTTTGTAATATTTTTTACATTCACAACATTCGATAGAGGGAGATAAACTAATAGTGTAATAGTGAGCTAAGACACAATAACAACGCCTGGGCGTCTACTCCGAAAAGTAAAATCCGATACACGTAGCTACATACGCAAGTGCGTACGTTCTTCGTTTTAATAATTTATTATGGTATAACACTAAAGAAATCCGCCATTTGTTCTGTAAAATTTTTGTTTAGGCATGTAAAAGAGCCTATCTCACCATTCACTTTTTACATTCACGTTATAGATCCATCATTATTGTCTTTGACATACGAAGCCCGAAACGAAGGCGTTTGTGGCTAACGGACTGCGGATGGCTGACGTAACGTTTTGATTTCGTATGCAGCTGCGGTTGTATATTTTGAGAGTAGACGTCCTGATCTCAAACTAGGGAAATTTCCAACAAAAATCCACACAGAACCTCGACCAGAGAAAACAGACGAACATTCTAGATTCTTGCGTAACGGTACACAAAGAAAACATTAATGTATTTATTACACAAAGTTTATTCACGTGAAGAGGACTACAAAGTATTGTTACGAGACTATTTAGACGCGGCGCTACCGACACGCTCACGCAATTTGTTACAAAAGTGTGGGGAATGGAATATTGCCATAAGATCATTTTTTGATTTTATATTCGGAACGTAATCGTGTATAAAAATATATTTTATTTAACTCGACGTTTCGGACGAATCGCGACGACACTTGTCTCGGATACACTAGAAGAGGCGGGTGTTAACTGTTCTAGCCGTGCGAGTTTTTTTAACTACCCGCTCTTGGTCTTCTTTATTTATTTGTGCACTAGTGTTGTCACTAGACCGACACATAACACTCACGACATCCGGTGACTTGTCGGGTGATATTTGATATCCCTTTCAAGGCATACACGATTAAGTCCCGAATTTAAAATCAAATAATATGTGAAAATCGTGAGATTTAAATCAGTGTATTGTCATATTCCGGAGAGCGGCGGCGGCGATAGTTTAGTGAGTGAACGGTTGCATCTCAATACGATAGAGACAGGTTAGCGGTGGGAGCCCCTGTGGTGCATGCTATGATCTCTATGACTTAAACTTTGAATTAACTAAATTAGTGAATGTTGAATAGCGTTGCCTCTCGCTAACGGTGAAAGGAAACATCGTGATGAATCTGTACGTCGAAGAACGTCCACAGCCTTTGCGAAACGTGTGAATTCCCTACCTTGAACTAGATCCCGCGCCCGATTGTAACAAATAATGAGTTGGTGGTGAAGATGATACGTGTTCACCTGTCATCTAATCAATTGTTCTGCGCTTTGTAGCGACCAGAAGCGGAAGCGATTCCGCTCTGTTGCGTGCACATTGCGAAGAACATTCTTCACGCTCTTGTCTCGCGAAAAAAGATCTTTTTTAAATAATGTGTGGGTTAAGAGTCGATACTACCCCGGTTATTTCAAAATTCATTTTTTACAAACGAAATTAAAGCATTTGAAAAATGTATATCGTATACTATACGACTACACGTGCTCTATTTAGTAAGGTACCTAGTGAATACAGCGGTTTTCTTGTAAAATTTCGAGGTAAGAGTGTGTTTTTCTGTCATGAAAAGTTTTAGGAATCGTGTTCTCACTCCGTATAACAAATCAGTGTATATCCTCATTTTCACTATATATTTTTTCCAAAGTGGAATCAATCACTTTCGCTTTCACTGATACTCGGAACCAACCAAAGCCATTTGAGGTTGCTACTACTACTACGCGATTGCTACACATTAGGAATGACTTAAGCCACGACCGCGGGGCCCGGAAACGGCTAACGTAGATGTATTTGAAAAAACAAACAGAATCCGACAAACGTGTTTTATATTCAATATTAAATTTTATTTAGAATGAAACACTAAAAACATTGCCTTCAAAAAATCGTCCACATTCTCGGTTGTTCGAATGTTATGCAGAAAAATTAACTATATGGAATAAACTCGGGTTGGTATCGTAATTATGAGTATACCTTCAATCTTTTTTTTAAGTGGGACAGTACGAGGTACTGAAACCATAGGAGATACAGGGAACCTGTCTTAGGATCATTAAGTCTTCTTCTGTGAAAACAATTTTGGCATAGTAAATGTTTTGGTCAAGCGTGAAGTGTCCTTAAAAATGAATAATATTGACAATTTTTTTGCTTACTTATCGACTTAGCATCGTGTAAGGATCATTTCATTATTTGAAAAAGAAAATCGGGACGTAACCGTCCCGAAGTGGGCCAAGTTTAATAAAGAATTTTTTCATACAAAATGAATAAAATTGAGTAAATTTTCTTAATACTGATTGACTTAGTTTCTTATAAGGATCATTTTAACGTATTGGAAGAAAAAATCGGGACAACAGAAGTTGCTCAAATTTATTAAAATCTTATTATTATCCTGTGTTAAATGATCCTTAGATGACATTGAGACGACCAGCACTAAAAAAATAAACAATTTTATTAATTTTTATGGACAACTCACACTTGACCAAAAAATTTACCACCAAAAAATGTACCAAAATTGTTTTTACATATAAGATGTAAGCAGTTTTCCTTTAAAACTACTGTTGCTATAATATGGCTTTATGTAGATAAGAGAACGGTGTTCGACAATCGTGTCTCAGATGCATAGTTTCAATAGAACATACTGATGTTTGCGGATATCGATTGCCGTCAATCAATGTCTACGTTATGCACGGGTTTCAGAATTATTATTCGTATCAGAAGGCTCTCCACAAAAAAAATATAGAAACTTGCAATTCTCTCATAAAACTTTATTTCCAATGCTACTGATGTGTCGTAATAGGCTGGACATTTAATCACGTTTATGGCGACTTTTAAGCTGCTAAAGCCATTGCTATACACATTCGCGTATATTCATCTCCGTCCGTTCTCAAAAGCCCATTGAAATGGACATACATGTTAATTTGTGTCTGTATGTGTGCGTGCGTGCGTGCACGTGTTTGAGTGCAGCTTCGTATGCCGCTCGATGCAATACAATATCAGTCAGAGAAACTACCGAATGCATTGCGATATATCGAATTTTTCAAATGCCTTCTGTAACACGAATAAATCACGTTCCATTCCGTTGTCTTATTGACTCAAATTGAACGTGTTTCAGTTCAGATCAGTTTTACATTTACTGTTTATTTATTGCGTGTTAAACCGGGTCGGGAAATGCTCGTGTGTTATTTTTAAAGGTTACGTTTGCTCGTGTGTGAGGAGAGCTAAGTGGGGTTTTATTAAGGCCGACGTCATTGCGTCTGTTTGAGATATTGGTGGTTACTTGGCAATTCCGTGCGCGGAGCCCGCGCCTGCGGCCGAACGGCGCGCCGCCGGCAGCGAGGCGCGAGGCGTGCGTGACGCGTGCCGGCGGGCGGCGGGCGGCGGGCGGCGGGCGGCGGGCGCAGTGCGTCGAACACTGACGTCGCCGCACGTTTCCGTCCTAACCCTTCACACATTTTTGAAGTGCGATGGGAAATTATTCAATGTTGATATCGGTACATGCAGTCAATGTAACTAACTTAAATCAAACCTGAGCGACGTCAGACACGACTCCTCCAACACAATATTACGAGTATACCCTGATGTGAGGATTCCGTTCAGTTATTAAAACTTTCAATACTTTAAATTCGCAATGATATCGAGGACATCGAGGTCCGAACCAACAAAAACTACTGTTATCTGATTGTATAAAGTCTGTGTTTTCTTGGGTCACTACCCAAGAAAACACAAACTTTATACAATCAGATAAATAACAATGTATGAAAGATAAACAAAATGGACTTGGGTTGACCTCGCTATTTCCATATATACAAGGCATAAAGACCATACAAAATTATAAAAAAAAGCATTTTACGCTCGTTAAAGGTAACTTGCTACATAACGTGAATGTAATCTATAAAATATCATTAGGTACGTGCTCACAGGCAGTTACTCATTTTTAAGTAAGTAGGCGGCTGTGTCGAAGGCAGCTCACCTTATCGTTTATTGATCCATAACTCGATCGGTCGGTAATTTCCGGGGACGCCAGTCTCTTGCCGACTTCCGTTCAATATTAATATAATTCGTAATTACTAGCATATTAATAAAGTTTATAATCGAACTGGGAAATTGATATTATAAGCATTTGATGGCATGTACCGAATACGTATTGCAATCATTTGGGGCTTTAACAGACAAAAATGAATTTGAAGGTGACATGTAAGCCTCTATTCGAGTTCTCTTGACTAGGATGAAAATATGCATGTTATTTCTTCACCACAGCAGCGGCTTGACAATTGTTGTTCACCGTTTTTACTAGTAGAACATTAAAATGCACGTCAAAAAGACAATCACTGTACCGAGAAACTCATCTACTGCAAAGGGCATCGTTAACCGTGTCATTTAACTCTCGTCGCGTGGCGGCACAGCCGAGGTGAAAGGGTAATTACTCGACAGCAATAAAAGTAATAATGTAGCCAAATAAAGTGGTGATTGTACCACACAATAACTCCACCGCTACCGTACAACGCCAATCCGCCATCTTTACTATCTGCGCCACAATAAAATTTTACAGCGTCCGTGATAAACTTTGGAGCGAATAACAGTTTAGGCAAACAATATGGCCGCCTCCGCCGCTTGCGCCGACGCGACGTCTGCGAATATTAGACGAAGACACGCGACACGCGACGCAAAACCAAAACGATGCAATAATTAGGTCCTCATTTATTTTCGACTTTATGATCTGTGGCAAATGCGAATGTTTTCTTAAATTTAGTAGCAGTAGAGCTCCTTGTGCAAGAGTTCGTCCAGGGAAGTATTGCCACCTTACCTATTTCTGCCGCCAAGCAGTAATGTCAGCATTACCGTGTTCCGGTTTTGAAGGGTAAGGTGCTGGGGACTTACGTCACAGGGTAACGGGCGCAGTGGCAGTGCCCCTCAGATCTTTGTGATTTAAAACTCTGAGTATACTGCAATTGTTATGAACAGGCGTGTAGCTTACCACAGGCGCCCGACTTGATGTTATAAAAAAAATCCTAACACTCAAAAAGACTTTGCACTCGAATATCCATTTGGAAACTGTATGTAACTGTTGTGTAATACCAAGTGACGGAACGAACAAGTGGTACGCCGCGTCACACCTCTCCATAACAGTTGCAGTGCCCAACACTCACTTTAACGATCACTGCCGCTGCGCCCGTCATGCTGCGACATAAGTTGAGAAGCCCCATGTGCCTGTAATTTCACCAGCACCCTTACCCTTCTGAACTGGAGCGCAGTAATATGTTCACATTACTGCTTGGCGGCAGAAATAAGTAAGGTGGCAGTACCTCCCTGAACGAACTCTTTCTCAAGGAGATCTACCGTAACAAAAATTATACTAGTAATAATATACGAATCATAATGTGATCTTGCATGTCATTGACTGCGATGGTTACTCTCCTCAAATTGCGTTGTTATTACAAAATATAATCGTGCACTGATATAGAAACACCAGAGGAAATGTTTATTCCAAACAATTGATTTAAGTCGAAGGATATATTTATTGGTTTACCTCCAAATACGAAATATACTTATTATTTTTTGTTTAATTGTACAGCAAACTATGACAATAAAGTAAAGCTAACAAGTTTTGTATAAATTTGTGGCGACACATTGCGGGCAATTAGACGTCGCGATGCTATCAAGATACTTTACGGCTTGAATACCGCTGCAGAGCACAGGGCCTGCCGCAGGCAATGTGGCAGGCAGTGGCGGCGCCTGTAATCAACCCTCTTTCAATTATTATTATTACATTTTTGTAAATTTGTGGATTGTTTTAAAATAATTTGTTAGAGCGTTGACATGTACCAATACCAGTAGTGCAACGAAGATGGCGAATTTTTTGTCACTTAACGAGCGAGTTGGTCTACAATTTTTAAGCGGCAGTATTCAGCGCACGTTTTGTGTCTAGGATAGGCCTGGATTAAAGTTGTGCCGAACACTTGAGGTCGGTCGGTACTGACAGAATATAATCTGTCACGTACGTTCCGAGAACACGGGTGCTACGCTGTCGGCGTACGCGCGACGCACAGTCTAAACTTAAGAGGGCTCTACATTCCGTCGGCGTCAGTCGCTGCCCGCTGGTGAGCAGCGCCAGGGCTGATCCCACCAGCCAGTGGCTCTTGGATAGCCGTAAATAAATGTTTAAAATAAATAAAATACCATAGGTATAATATAATATATTTTACGTTTAATGATTTTCACAAGCATGTGGATGGGGTTCCAAGTAAAAAACAACGAGCAAGCGTGGACGCGCCTGCTCGTCGTTGGCTTTGTCCGTAGAAGTGTTGGGTGCCAACCTCAATGCCCTAATTGAGGTTGGCATGAATCTTGCAGAATTCAATTATAATAGTAATAGTTACACTGTGCAAAGCTAACCGTCGTACCGAACCATTCGTCAGGCGGTGATTCAGAAAATCCGACAACTAGTTAAGAAAACTTTATTATAGAAAAACCTTTTTCTACATGTAATGTATACAATATAATTATATCGAGATCATTTGAAGTTGAAAAAAGTTACATTGTTGCTTGCTTACACAAAATTTTGATCTTGGCTCTTTGATTCACATAATACGTAATTTTGTTTTTGTTGTGGTCGCCATAATTTTGATAAGGGTTGAATGGCGAAGTTTTATGATTCATTAAACTTTTATGCCCTACGAACTTTTTGGTCAGTCCAATAGTTTGTAATTGAACGCAGAATATAATACTTTCAGAGCATCGTCGCTCTTTGTTTTCGGGATGTTAGCTAGAGTTTGTTCATTACTTGGGCATAGACAGCCAGGGCAGCAGGGCAGCAGGTAGGCGCGACTGAGAAACAGGAAACCTAATTCATGCCGTCGCTTGTGACAGATTACGGACATTAGCAAAGTTTGGAAGTCTAGCCCTCGGGGAGCGCTGGGTTGACTGACACGTCGTTTCACGCCGAGGTCAGACAATACATTGGACATACTACAGAATTTGAATAGACGTGCAATTGGTTACTTGTTGTTGTGTAATAGTTTCTTTTTAATTATAGGTATTATAAATGTTGATGACTGTAGACACATTTCACGTGCTGTCATTTAGCAATACAGGCAAGGGCGCGTAGGGGAGTCGCGTATGGCGAGTGGTTACGTCAGTTTTGTTGTAAGAATTGTGCTAAATGCCATTAGTTTTCCACGGATTTCAATGTCGTGCACCCCGCTCCCCTTCGCCACGCCCTAACCTTCTTGGCTTGCGAGCACATGGAATTCCAAGTCTATCCAGCTTCAGTTAGCCCGAACAATAAACGGATTCCAAGCTTTGAAAGTGGGTACACTCAACCCGGCATTTAACTATACTGAGACCCTCTCTACACTATTAAGCGGACAATGCGGTCAGCGACTTTTCACTTTGTAAGTTAAAGATGTTGCGCAATCATCAAGAACATAAAGACTTGGCTAAGCTGTACACGATACTTCCAGTATGTGCATCTCGTGTGTCTCGTGCTAGCAGTATGTGCATTTTTTTCTGCAATGGGTGCGGGTCGTTAACAACATAACAGTTTCCACACCAGCCACCGCCGCCGCCTCGCCTCGTTCCGCAGCGCCTCGTTTCACCCGTTTACCTTTCCTAAATTGCAACAATCGCTGGTTCTATTTGCACTGTTACACACCTACATATTTTATTCTAGTTAGTTGTTGAGTTTGTTTAGTTCATTTAGCGGTTTTTATTTTATTTTATTTTAAATATACTCAAACAGAATGTAATCAACAAACACATGGTAACAGATACAGTTTGATACATTAATAAGCTAGACCCCATTCCAAAAACAGTGTACACAGCACGATACAATTTGTCTTAGTAATAATTTAGTTTAAAACTACATTCTCCAAATTTAAAACGAAAAAAACAAAAATGCAAATCATAAATTTAAAAAGTGATTATCAGTGATAATAATAACCATACCTAAATATAATATGACACGAAATGAATTATATATACTTGTCCGAGCAAAACCTCAGTGCGGTAGTAAACGTATTTAGGCTAAATTTATGGTCATATACTTAAACAAATTCAAAGACGTCGCTCTACGTTAAAAAGGTTCTTTTCGTGTTTTGTAATTTCTTTTTTCGCGCATTAACTTGTTTAAACTCAATATTTTTCTGTGTAATATCTTTGTGTATTTGCGTACATTTCGCAGCTCCTTTAATGCACAGGCAGCAACTCAAAGTAAAAGTCTTTCCACCTTGGAAAGATGTAAAGTTACATGAATATGTTTATAGTTAACAATCTCTAGTTGAAAATATGGTCATTGACCCTCAATGGTTCATCGTGGATGGAGGTCCCACCTCCGCAGGTACTCATTAAGTCGTACGTCTTTTTGCCCCCCATGAACGTCTACTATTAGCGATCATAAATCCGCGTCGGCGCGCCACTATTTCACAGCGCGACGCTAATAGTGGAGACAAGTTGCTGACGTCATCGCTCCCGTGCTACCGAAACGAAACACCCGCAAGGTCACCTTCGTTTGTCTTTCGGTAAACACCATAAATAAAGCGGAGACTTAGCGAACTGCGATTATATTTAGTTGAAAACTTCTTCAACTATTCCATTTGAGATTAAACTCGCTGAAGACGAAGTTTGACTCGGATTACATCTGTCATGTGTGTTAAGGATCAACGAACAGAGTGCTTAAGTACTCATTCCCTTTAGTAACTTACGAGTCGCCAGCGCGGTTCTCTTGCACGAGATGAGGCGACATTCGGTGAAATGAGACACGGGCTATTGGCGGGGTGAGTGCAAATACGAAAGTCGCAACGGTTTAGCGAGCACATTGTGTGCTAGAGAGGCGATACGGCGCCCGCACCCCCTGCAGCTGCAGCGCTGTCGCGCCCGCCGAGCAGAGCCCCGACATCTACCTTCGAAAGAATAGGGTTGGCTCCGATCTATAAAATGTACTTATCTAATAAAATAGGCCAAAATACATAACAGAAACCTGTGGTGGAATCTGGTGTATCATTTGAACGTGAGGTATGAAACTCGTAAAATAAAATGCACGGGCTCCCTTTCTGGGAATTCCCTTCTGAAAAACGAATTATGTGGAACGAACGTTTGCTGTGCCCACCAGCCCTAGCAATTTCTCTCTATCCGTCGTCGCTGAAGCTACTCGCCAAACACACTGAAGCATTTTGCAAAGTGAATCCCTGATTTTGCACCTCGAATTTCTAGCTAGATTTTAAAATAAAATCCATTCCGGGGTAAAATTTAAACTGGCGTTTCGTATTCGAGAGGCAAACAAAATTGAAGTCGTGGACAGAAATAAAAAACAGGTCGCGGTTTTAGCACAAGCGGGCGGCGTCATTCAATAAGTGCGACTAGTGTTTGTGGACGTGACTTTTCAGCATTTAAGCGAAATCCTGCGCACTTGGAGCTGTCACCGACAGTCTATGTACGATTAAAGTGCAGTCCCGCTTTGACGAAGGTGGACGTGCAACACGTTCCGCCCGTTTCCTGTCAAAGCTGGATTATTTTCATAAATACCTTTCTGCGTAACTACCTGTCGCAATAACTGAAAAATAACTTTTCACTTCACGCTCAATTGCTTACCCAATTAAATGCAGATTTAGAAAAAGAGAATATGATAAAAATAGCGAAAGAAGAAAGGTGATCTTTAGATATTTTGGTTATGGTTCTCATACTTTTCTCATAATTTTTCGTTTGTTTACTTTTTTCAACTGTGTAGCTAAAACTAGTAGATAGTACTTCGCCATGAACCAAATAATAATACTTTCAAATTTGAAATAAATAAATAAAAAGACTCAGGCTAGGCTAACCGCCTGCAGCGGGCAACGTGGCCCGACGCGGATCGCAAGCAAACAACGCGAATTTACTCCTTACGACTTGCCTTCGACTGGGAAATGCCGCATTTTACGTAGAATCGCTTTTTTAAGCACTACAACTCATTTAGGTTTATTTCATAGCAATATTCACATCAAAGGAGTATATTTTTAAATGTTGTTCACAGAAATTCCCTTGTTTTTGGATTCCTGACGAAATTCGTAATCTAATTTGTGTTGTTTATTTTTGGTGCTCCTTTTCAACTTATGTTTAAAAGTAAGACGAAACTTAGCGAGTTACTGTTAGGAAAGAACTGCAGAATATATTTTTAACTGTACGTCTATCCAGATGTACTACAGCTATTACATATAATTTTCTAGAGTTGTATCTGCTATATTGTTCACAATTTAAAAAAAAATTCGTTTGGAGCTTGGCTATAGTACAATTTGAATTTCAGATGTTAAACACTGTCTAACAACTGGGAGTTGTAGCGTCTAAATGCAGTGAGTGCAAATGAAATTCCTCGGCGCCAGTCAGTCGTGGCTGCGACCACCCTTGGGCACTGTCACTTCGCCGACAAATAGCTGGCGCTCGGGGCAACTATTCGCTCATTACCGTAATCTGAAAGGAATTTGAATTCGATCTGCAATCCTTCTCGACTTCCTGCCACGTCTATTGCAAATGGAAAGTGAAAAGTTTTTTGAATCGCACTCGACCCATTCGCCGCCGTCAACCGCCGCGAATTTTTACGTATTAGAGAACGTTTCGCTTTATGTTTCGGGGACATTACAATACAATAGTTAGCTATATTTGTATATCGGAGCTGACTAACTTTTAGGTACTACATATTACGAGTATGAATGAATAGAACGGTAGCGTTGAAACCTATGACGAGTTCTAACGAAAATTGAGTTGGAGCTGCTCAAGTCCTTTATTTAACGTTTCTATATCACTTGGGAGATTAAGATAAATTGCTCATCTGTAAACGGGTCCATTATACGTTCTCCGCTGGTATATTTACTGCCGAAATGCTACCGTCCTAATTGAAAATCCGCTTACGCAACATTTCTAAGCCGAGGTAAGCGTGTGAGTATAAAGGCGACTCTGCGCCATACATATTACGATCCACTCACGCGTTTCTTTTCTGAAAATTATCCTCACAAGTGACATTATTGAGCCTCTTAAATTCAAGTGAAGGGTCGGGTTATATTAAAAATGTAGGTAAAAAATAACACGCGCGGGAGTTTTTGGCCAAAAAGCTCGTTTCGCCGAGTCAATGGGCCGGCGACGATGCCGTCTGCGTCTCGCCTAGCCTAGCGGGTCGCAGCCGGGCAGCAGGCGCACGTGAGCAATGGCGTGCGATTCGTTCCTTTTGTCTTGGAAGAGATCTTCGGCTTTCTTATGATTGTTTATGCTCTCTATTAGCTTAGTGTCCAAATCTGAGCCCAGTGGTGTCAAGTATTCCATACTATTGTACTTGCCATTGGATGTAGTGATAGTACTACAATTGAGTACACTTGACCTATTTAACACAGATATTCAAACAAACAGATTCATCAACGGTATAACGTCCGTCATAGTTAGCAAAAGCAATCACAAACAACGGAACAGGTCGCCCGTCAAGGTGCGCATGTCTCGCGCCCCGCGCGCGGTAGCGGACCCGTGCGTCCGTTTAATCTTATTTACTTTCCGCTTGGTATCGTGGCGCGGCTCCACCCGCAGCTAAGCAAACACCAGCTATTTATTTTGCCCAATAATATACTTGGATTTAATTCGAAAATTACCGCTCGCCGGTCGTACTGGCCTCACACGTAATTGGCTCAACCGTGTGTGCTGATTAACCGATGCGGATTGAGATGAATTCAATTAAAATAATACGCCCATTCCGTTCGATTGTTTCGTTGTGTTTAATCCAGGCGTTCGTGTCGAGCTGGCTTCAATTGAAAGCGCCGGAGAGGAAGCCGCGCCGCGGGAGGCGGGCTGTCGCACAATATTTCCACCGGGAAGTCTTTGTGCTAAGACAATGGCCAATTCGGTCCAGTGTGAGATTGGTGTCTCAATTTCTCTTAAATTCGTTGGCAATAGCAACAAAGATAATGTCAATGTATCACAACGCACTCGGACAAAAGCTTTTTCTATTTCAGCTTCGTCTATCAGTGGAGTTTACTGAACTAGAAAAGAGTATAACCTTAAAGCTTTCACCTTAGTAAAGGTATAATTGCTGTCAATTTAGCGCTGTCGGTGACGTCAAGTACATGTTCGGTGGCGGCGGGGGTGGCGGAGAATGATAATTTTGTCCCTGAGCACCTCCTTTCCTGTCCTCATCACGCCGCCGCGCCGCTCTCTGCGGGTCACTCAAGCGACGGCAATAACAAATCTGATTGCGAGCGAACTTCAGCGCTGAATTGCGAGGAAGATACTTTTAAATGGAACTGTTTTACAGCTCCGGGGAATGTCGTGGCAATAGATCGGTAGTTAAGTTTCCTAGGGGCATGGACCTAATTTTAAATAATATTTTTTTTCAACTAATAAGGTTAATCGAATGTAGCCAAATGTGTGAAGGAAAGACTAGCTCGTCTCCTTTCAAATATATATATAAGTATATACAATTAGTTTTAATGAAAACAAATAATGTGTAAACTACATCGATTAATTAATTTTCTATATTGGCAGTGTATTATGTAATAAAACTGGTACAAAGTCTCTCAAATTGCAAACACATCGCCTAAATATATTGCCTTATTATCATATGTAATGTAAGGGTGCTGGTGCGACTACAGGCACATGAGACTTGTTAACTTACATCTCTGGGTGATATATATATATATATATATATATATATATATCTATATATATATCTATATCTATATATATATATATATATATATATATATATATAAAAAGTATATATATACTTTTTTATAATATAAAAAAAGTATATATATACTTTTTTATATTATAAAAAAAGTATATATATATATATATACTTTTTTTATAATATCGAGCAATGGGCGAACAAGACGTGCGCCTGGTGCTAAGTGGCACACCTATCCATAACAGTTGCAGTGCCACTTAGAGCTTTAAATCGCAAAGATCTGAGGGGCACCGCCGCTGCGCCTGTCACCCTGAGATGTAAGTTGACAAGTCCCATGTGCCTGTAGTCGCACCAGCACCCTTACATTACATATGATAATAAGGCAATATATTTAGGCAATGTGTTTGCAATTTGAGAGACTTTATACTAGTTTTATTACATAATACAATGCCAATATAGAAAATTAATTAATCGATGTAGTTTACACATTATTTGTTTTCATTAAAACTAATTGTATAGTATTAATGAATATTTGCGCAAAAATTACAATTATCTATTGTTATTATTATTTGGTACCATTTTTTTTAATACCAAATTAATCATTGAATTTATTATTAAAGTAATAGTCAATAGAGTTATGTTGTAATAGGTGTTATTAATTAAAAAAATATTTAAGTAGCCCTTCGGAAGCCTTAGATTCGTCCATTGATATACTTCATACTGTTTGGGACATGGTTATATATTTTTATTGGCATTGAGTGAGGAGCGGATGAATACAATTTTAATTTTGAGAAAGGTAATTTCTATTTGTTCTGATAATGATTATTGCCTCTTTCTGCTTTTAATGGCGAATACAGGTAAAAGTATTTTTAATGAACTTACAAGCTTCAAATATGTGTGTACAAGTTAATGTCAATATGTTAAAATTACAACAATAGGATTTACGAGATGTCATTTGGTCTATGTGAGCTATAATAGCTTATGTACTTTTTTTGGAGAACCAACATTTCCAGAATGTTTGTGCAGTTTCTTCATAGGATGATCCCATTGGAGAGTTTTGACTAATCATAAATGTAATAAGCAGAAAGTGCGGTTTAAATTGGAGTAGTTTAGTTTTCTTAAAGTTATTTCTATTGAGCCATTTTGCGATATTGTCTAAGTATCTAAGTAAGGGTCACAAGGAAGTTGAGTTCCTTACTCAACTCAACTGCTACTAAAAAAAATGCTGACTTGACATTGTATCGTACACAAGATATTATAAAGGAAAATACGGAAATAGTACAGCTTATATCGATTACATTTTTAACAAATGGCGTCGGATTTTCTTTTATTTTAAATGCAGTATGTAGTATGCGGTATTTACATTAGCAGCCGTTACATTAATGGGAATAATAATAATTAAATAAATATTAGACAACATCACATGCTGGTCCCAAAGTGAGTAACTAAAGTACTTGTGTTATGGAAATTGGGACCAACGACGGCACTACAAACACCAAGACCCGAGACTATATGTAGTTAATGTTTTACATTGACGTCGTCAGACGTCGATTTTGTCTGTTATTCATCTTTTTCTCAAAGCTCTGATGACAGTATACACTCGCTCGCAAACAAGCTAATTTCAAACCGTCTCTCAATGTTTCTTTTCAACGAATGGCCATACTGCCACTGTACAATGTCCATCGCAGCAACATTGTGCTAAATGCACCGTGATTGATCGCTTCCTGCGGGACTGTACGTGCATAATCGATTATTCAAAGCAATGTCGTGCCAGCATTCATGTGTATGCACTCAAATATAACTGAGGTGTATTGTTCCACTACGGCGAACTCTAGTTTTAATTCATTAAGTAGGCCCTAGTTAAAAAATCTCCACTGTCCTGTCGTTATTGTCTTCGTGTAAACTAGTAAGAACACTTGTACCTCTACCTTCACTGAGCTATTAGGTGTAACTGCGGCGCTTGAAGCGTTCATACTATTTACTCCAGCCGAGGCCTCTCCATACGAAAATTAACGAGACCCGTAAATGCACACGTTGCGTCGTTAATTAACTATACCGACCACAAGTATCAAAATTCTCCGTCGGTTTATAATATAATAATAATAACGCACACACTCAACATAGTCCCGCACTAGGGAAACCCTGTGTCGCGGGTGCCATGGACACACACATAGACAACCACAAATTACACCCAAACTCACGAGAGAAATAAATGTAGGCCATATAAATATTTCTTCCGGTCCAGGAATCGAACCCGGGGACCTCTGCGTGGCAGTCCGGTATGGCAACCGTTCGACCACGGAGGCAGTTATTATAGGTTCTTATATAGGTTTGTCTTTGCTTTGGATTTAGAGCATTGATAAGGAAAGTGAAAGCGATTTGACCATTATTATTTACAAAAAAAAAAAACTGACAAAACACACTCAAAGCAGCGTGACAATATGAGTGTTCACGGACCTTGATCGAACACAATACAAGCAACAATCGCACTAATTACGCCAAATATCTGCTATCCGGACTCAATGGCTGCTCCCACTATTGTCGCCCTGTTTGCGTCCGGCCGTCGCGTAGCTGGTGTGGATTAAATAATCCGCGAGCCCGCGCGGGCGCGTGCCGTCGTGCCGTCGTGGCGTCGTGCCGTCGTGCCGTCGTGGCGTCGTGCCGTCGTGCCGTCGTGGCGTCATGCCGTCGTGCCGTCGTGCCGTCGTGCCGTCGTGCCGTCGTGCCGTCGTGACGTCGTGCCGTCGTGCCGTCGTGCCGTCGTGCCGTCGTGCCGTCCGCCCGGTGCATGCCGCGGCCCGTGCGAAATATTTGGAGCACAAACGCGAATTGAGTCGCTTCCGACTCAACTCGCCGGTGAAGCAGCTACTCGAAACGCTTTACGACGAGAACTCGACGGATTCTCACTGAGCCAATATTCATGTCATATAACGTTGTACATGGCTGTAGCCAAGCTTTAAAGTGTGAACGAAAGTAAGATCAATTGTTGACAGTAATTTTACCCATTGATCATTGTTTTTTTAGCCCTCGTCACCGGCGGGTGAAAATCAATTTTAAAACCACAAAATGGTAGCACGTGGCTAACTATAACAGGTCACGTGTCGCCAATTTCCTCACTCGTTACCGTCTTGTCGTCGAGTTGTCGTCGCGTCCTGTTCAGCTTCAGAGTCTTTGTCGTCGCGTAATTGCCAGCGCTCACGCCCGGCGCCATTCCAATCGTTCACATAAAGAAATACCGCAAAATATCGTTTATTTATATAATCAACGCCTATGATTTTGACCTTAGATTTTGACTTTCGTGGACTGCCTGCCCTTAACGAATGCGTTTAGTTCTTTATTCATTACTTCAAAGCTACAAATGTACCTATAAGTGTATTAATTGTACATGAAAAGAAAATAAAAAATTATCTTGTGTTGCCAAGCCTCAACTTCGAATTGTCACAACGGTAGAGTAACAAGTAGTCTATTTTTTAGCCGCAGTGGAACTCCTTGTGAAAGAGTTCGTCCAGGGAAGCACTGCCAACTTACCTATTTCTGCTGCTCTGCTAAGCAGTAATGTTAGCATTACTGCGTTTCGGTTTGGGAGGGTAAGGGTACTGGTGAAATTACAGGCACATGGGACTTGTCAATTTATGTCTCAGGGTGACGGGTGTAGTGGCAGTGTTCATCAGATCTTTGCGATTTAGTGGCACTCAACTGTTATGGACAGGAGCGTAGCTTACCATCAGGCGTACGATGTCGTCCCGTCACTTGATATTATAAAAAAATGTTTATAAAGCGATTTATTTCGTCAAAGTGCCGCAAGTAATTAAGTTGATTTCATAATTTGTATTAGCGTGGCGTAGCGGGTGCAGTCTAGAATTAATTAACGCGGGGCCTTTGATCCGCACGTCTTTATCCGATCTTTTATAGTAAAACGAGCTCCAAATTTACCTTTAATATTCACCGAAGACGTCGTCACTCGCCGACTCTACGGTGCCGTTCCTCTACGACGCGGACATCTTTATTACCTTGACTAAATTTGTCAATCTTCACTTTTTATAATGCTTCTAAGAAATCTGTCGTGCCTTATACTTAAACATATACACGACTATGGTTCCCCTGCGGTGCTCTATTGTCTTTAATAAGTTTCTTTCGGTATTGTTCGTAATCTCCGCATTGGGTTTATTTTCTGTGTTAGTGGTTCTTTCCATTCGTCTCCAGCACCACATCTCAAAGGCTTCCAAACGTTCTTTGTCTTTAAGTGCCATTGTCCACGTGTCACTAACATATGTACTTCTTTATTAGTTGTTTTGTGGTCCTTTTTGAAATTTTTGCTTTGATAGGTTTTTGTTGTTGATAGTCATTTTAGCCAAAAAGAAATATCGCCTAACTCTTAAATAACAGTTATTTTGAGTCAATTGTATATTATACTTTATATTATGTAACTCAAAGTTATTTCAACAAGTGTAAATATATGTAGTAGTAATTATACGTACACAAAACAAATGATTACTATTGGAACAATATTACTGTAACGTTGTCTTCTTAAAGATGGGTAATTGTCACAAAACATACATAACTTTATCCTAAACTTCGTCGAAATCAGTTTATTTATTTATTTATTTATTTCAGACACAATAACAGTTCACAAACCATGTAAGAAACTTGATACAAATTTAAATATAGAACACTTGTTAGCTTGGAACCAATAACAATTGTGCACAACACTTAATTGACTTTAGTTTGTTAAACATTTAAAAACTATTAAAAACAAAAATATAATCATTAAAAAGAAAAATATAATTACTATAATTAAACAAACAATTTATAACTATCCTATATATATTTTAAAAATGGAAATTTGAAAAAATCATATTTGAAGAGAAAAACATATTTAAACAAAATCAATAAATCTTATTTACAACACTTTTTTTTTTTTGACCTAGCTGTGAGACCTCAGAGACACTATAAACGATTCCATCGACTGGTGGAATATGTCTACCTCAGTGCTAACCATATTGTAGTTCCTACACATACGAAGCAAAGGATCATTGTAAGACACATTGTATGTTGTTAAGGGTACATAAAAAAGTTTTTGAGTGCGGCACTTTCCAATCATAAGCCTAACTTCCTCAAGCAATTCACTAGTATCCCACTCCGAATTAACTATTTTGTACAATATGGCAAAGCTATGCGAAAACCGTCTACTTTGTAGGGTGTCCATTTTAAAATGTCTCAATCTATCTTCATAGGACGGAAGCTTACGCCTTAAACCCAATTTACAGCTTAAATGTCTCAAAAATCGCTTTTGGACCGACTCGATCCTATTTTTATGTTGATCATAGTACGGTGACCACACTACCGAACCATACTCCAGTATACTGCGAATCAGTGCATTAAATAATATAATTACACTGCCCGGATCTTTGAATGGGCGCACAGATCTCATTAAAAATCCCATTGCTTTATTACATTTTGACACTATATAGTCGTAATGCTGTCTAAATGAAAGATTGGAATCAATGAATAAGTTTTAATATTTTGATGGTTAATTGTGAAAGTACTTATAGTACTTATTTTTTGAGTGACAGAAGAGAAATACGACCTAATTGGAGGTCCGCTATTCTCTCAATGCCATCTTCAATCCAATCAGATCTATTCAATTGGTTCCTGGAAATAGCGCTTTTCTGTCATGTTATCTTTATTGGCAAAATAGAATGTCAATGAAAAGTTAGACCGTCGGTGTTAGCTTATTGGTCACATTGTTGAGATTAGCAATCAGAAAATGCGTATTATTGAAGAGCGTTATAAATGTCATAACTATTTACGTTAATGCAATAAATATTTCCATTTCACATTTTGACTCGATTTTAAGTCGTATTCGGCGCAACAGCTCTTCAGGGTATATCCTAAGGAACAATCCAATCGCTATAATATAACCATCGCTAATATTATGCTTATAATCAGGAAATCTTGATCACAAACGTTCTGTTATCTTTTGTAAAGAGAAAAGCAAAGAACGCATACATCATTTCGTTGGGAGAAAAGTTCAACAAGGCAGAGGCAAGACTTATATTGATCGTCAAGTCATCATAAGCTGCTTCACATAGATACAAACATACAAAACTTCGCACCGTCTCCCGCTGAGGTAAGCAAAGGCAATGGAAATTCATTCGATACGATACTGATCCTCCTCCCTCTCTCGCATCACTCTCTTTGTACATGCAAGCTCTTTCTTGGTACTTTTAACGTTGAGTTTTTTAAGAAAATCCTCAATCTGATCGAGATGTGTAAAGACCAATGCCAAGTTTCATACACCTGTCCTGGACCAGTTAAATAACTTGACGACCATCAATCGCAGATACATGGTCTCGTTGTGTATTTTCATATATAGTTTCTAATTATATTGGATTTATATTATTTTAACTAGGGAACATTTATTTAGGCAACATTTTTTTGAGGTTATGTTAATAATTAAAAAAAAGTTTTAGTAATAAAACTCACACTGCTGCACGAATACGACATTTTTGAACAGATATGAATAACAGTCGACCTTAATGCCGCGTAATTATTTCGTGTAAATCCAGCGTGCAAAGCGAAAAGCACAAGTGCAACGGCAACACGTAGCCGACATTTCTCAAGGGTACAATGCGAAGTACGTATACCGATGCTAAGCATTTTAGCAACTCTCAAAATGCAAACAGTGCATCGGCCTGGCGGTGAGCGGGTCGCGGTGTAAAATTAGCTTCGTCCGAGTGCAAGTCCCATCAACAATGCATATCCACGAATAGAGAGAAGTGCAAGCGGAGCGGTTTACGACGAAACGGGGTAATGGAGCGATTTCTGACACCTAATTACAACTTTATATCGAATAGTACGTTAGGGTAGTTAATACCATTTTAGTAATCCTTCAATGGTTTATCTTCAAGGGTGTTATTGCAATTTTTTCAATTGCAGGTATTTGGAGACCTCCGTGGGCGTAATGGCGTCCACACCGGTTTGTGGGGGATACCCGGTCGGGTCCTTGCAGAAAAACGAATTCTTGTATAATCATTGTCTCGGATTTGAGTGTTTGTGGTACCGTCGTTGTTTTTGATTTCCATAACATAAGTGTTTTAGCAATTTACTTTGAGATCAGAGCAACGAATGTGATGTTGCCTAGCATTTTATTTATTAAAGGTTTAATTGATAAGTATTCTCTTAAGTTATCTTAAATCCGTTTCGAATGGTTGGTTCATCATTAATACCTATATAAATCCCACTGCTGGTTATGGGTCTCAAGTACCATTTATGACGATAGTTTTGTTCTGTTCGGGCGCCAGTGTAGAAGCGCTGCTGGAGCTGGTGGCGGTCTGTGGGATAATAGTAATGTAGCCTGGAGAGTAGTAGTAGCCTCCGCAGCCTCCACAGCATCCGTACTTAGTAAGTTTAGTAGTTCAAAAGTTGAAAGTCCAGTTTTATAGGTATTAATTCAGGTTTAACAATAATATTATGATCTTTAAAATGTAAACGGTGTAAATATAACTAATAAAAGGTTCAAAAAGATAAAAAGAGACGTGTTTGCTGCCGCGATCGGCAGGGAATGACGATGGAACGAAACAAAATCAGAATGGGAGGCAAAGAATGGAACTATTCAAAATTTGAATCTAAATACGAGTGTGAGAATAAAATAAGAAATTTAAATGAAAAGGTGGGATGACGATCAAGGAGGTCACACCGTCACAGTTTATTGTGCTTTGGGGACTTCACACGTCTGATGTAAGTGATCTTTTCTAATGGAGTTTCTTTCACAGCTGAGTTTCTCCCGACCATTTTAAGCGAGTTTAAGAAACCAAACTGATGGCCTGATTATTCGAAATGTTTCAGTACAGACCAGACCCCGTTGAAGGTAACCGTTTACGAAGGGTTGACCCACAACCTAATAACTCAAAACACGATATTTAACAGCAATCAAAACAGAAGTTACACTGCGCAGATCCTCCGTACGTGTATGGAATAATGGGGCATTATGCGATTTTAATATATAAAACGTTTTTATTTCATTCGTAACCAAACTACGCTTGAAATCATCAAACTGGTAATAATAATAATAATAATGCGGTTATTAGTTAGATAATCTTCCTGCTTTACGTGACAAGGGTTAAGTTGCAAATCCACATATTTTGTGAAACTCAACTAGTGGAATGATACATTCTGGCGGGTGTCCAGGCACAGCAGGGCATCAATAATGTGTGCACGATTGTTGTTTTAATTACCGCGCCGGTTATTTCCCCCGGGCCGCGGCACAGGCCGCGCGCCGCAGCGGGCCGCGGCCGCGGCCGATACAGCAACATTTAGCTTACAGTGTGGCAGCTTTAACATTCCATTGTTTTGCACTCAGCTAACCGACTTTTCGATTATGCATGGAGGAATATTTTATGCAAACGAAACCTAATGAAAATGGAACCTGATGGGTGTTACTTATTAGGTATGTACATGTGAAACCCATTTTTAGCCAATGTGGTATATACTTTTACACAAAGGAAGTCTCACTCTTGAGCAACCATTTCCTTTTTGGTTCTTTCTCATATTCTTTTATCTTGCATAGCTGGCGACCCTAATACCAATCAAGTGTGGCCACTTTGCTCTAGTCGGTAGTGACAAACGGAGATTAAATAAATAGTAAATTGCGTCACTCGGCAGCAAATTCCTGTATCTACGGCGAGGGCAATATATTAAATCCACACGGAAGGATTCTAAAGTGGACTCTTGAGCGCGACACTGTATTTTTCATCCCCCCTACCAGGGAAATCAATAGAAGACACTTTTAAGCGCAGCCGACGTCACATTAGCTGATTCGTCCTATTTTTAAACAATCTTCTCCCAATTTTGTTTTAATAATTTTGTTACATTATTTTAAGAAAGTTTTACAGCTGGCAAAGATTCCGACATTAAAACAAATGAAATAGTAATTTTTTGGAATAAGGTTTAAATTTACGTGAACGCTCTTCGACTAGAAACCAATTAATTCCGACTTTTCGGCCGCCATTTCTTTAAATGTTTTATAGCGGATTTTTGCGAATGTGTGCGTGTGTTTTGAATGAATGAAATAGAACTCGCAGATCCACTGACTTGCCTCGCGCTGATTGGATCCGATGCATCGCGACATGTTATTATGCGTTTAATAGTGAATATTTTGATATGTTTTTTAAGTGGTGGGGTACGCTCGCTGTTTAATAATCTTTTGGTAATACGCGGAAAATTTTAGGCAAGACGGTGGGAATCGTGTTATGTGGACGCCTCGTTACTGCTGTCCATAACAGTTGCAGTGCCACTCAGAGCTTTAAATAGCAAAGATGTGAGGGGCACTGCCATTGCGCTCCTCACCCTGAAACATAAGTTGACAAGCGCGATGTGCCTGTAGTTTCACCAGCACCCTTGCCCTTCAAAATTGGAAAACAGTAATACTCACTTGAATATATAGGTATGGTGGCAGTACTTCTCTGGAGGAACTCATTCACAAGGAGCGCTACTGCTATTTTGTAGTCACGATTTATTGCCAAACATTCCGTTCATGTTCGAAATTAAAATGTTATTAAGCCCTAGACTATCAAAGTAAACAATGGCATAAGGCGGTCTAGTGCGATTAAATTAAAAAAAAAAAATTATCTCTCTCCGCCAAATACGGAAGCCAATAAGTGGAATGAAATCATCAAATCGAGAAAGTATCTCACGCATTGGCTTATTACAACCCTTTCTCGCATGTTTTGGTCATAATGATACGAGGACCGCAAAAGAATGTTATTTAAAAATACTTCTTTTCATTTTCCTCTGCAAAACAACAAACGTGTTTTGCTTTTCTTTTTTGCGTACTATAATTGAAAAACAGTACTCTGTGGAACCACTTATGTTTCCGTTTGGCTTTTATATTTTCTGACACAACTAATTTTCGCTGGAACTAATTGACATCGCGAGTTGAAATTGGCCCTAAAATAAAATTTGGTGGCGCAATTACTTACAGCCTGTCAAATTGAAAGTAAATTTTAATTTTGAAAATCAGTTCGGGAGCAAAACTTTTGGGAATACCTTAACTCATAGCTAGTAAAAACATAAGTTACAAAAAAATTTAATACTTATACAAATTTAGAGTTAATCTATTTTTAAATATTAATATCTAGATATATATCGTCGTTCTTCAAAAAATAATAAAAATTGTCTAAAAAATTCTGTAATGTAACATATTATAGTAATTATTACTATTTTTATTTTGAAAGCAAGCCATATCCGGACATCAGTTACGTAACTTCAACTTGCACTTGTCTGGTTTATTAAATTTGCATTTTTTTTTAACGCGAGAAAGAGCAGTGGTAGTCCGGTGAAAGAACGGTTGCTTTTCAATTGCTAGGCCGACGGTTCCAATCCCATTCATGGCATGAGGCGATATCTTGTTGTTACATACATCTATGTATGTTTGTAGTAATACTTCTTGCTAATGGTAAAGGAAAAAAATCATGATAAAACCCGCATCGGGTCAGCGTCTCGGACTATCGTCTAAACACTGTCCTAAGAGCAGACCCGTACTCACCATGCTGAGTAAGTGTGATGTGTAATGGGTTGAGAGTAATGACAATTTTAAGGGCATCGCGAAGACGCTCCGGGACACAACGGTTTCGATGCAATTATTGTTTTTTTATTGCTGAGAAATTTACTCACGTTCGATGTTTTTGAGCCACAAAATATTATTTCCTTCGGTACTTGTGCTTTTGTTTATCAATGTAACTTTAGTGGAAAAGCGCTTTCTTTACAAGGGAACCAACTCAGCTAGGCTTGGAAGTTTAAATATATAAATTAATAAAATAAAGGCCCGCAGTGATTGCTCGGGCTGTGCCAATGACTGCGGCAATTCGGCTTGCGCAGCCTTCACGTGTACTCGGACACGAGTAGGAATTCTTTGAAATCGTTCGAGACTTGTCGATGATTCGCTGAATCCGCTCCCGCGACTTGGAGATTAACAGAAAAGAAGCTTTTCGCTACTCATAGTTTAACTCTTTACAAGAAAGTATAATTCGGAAATTAAAACGAGGTCTGAGTATAATATACTAAAGTTCAGTGGAGATGGCAACAATGGATCGCTTCGATTCACGGTCACGCGCGACAGGAGGGCGCGAGGGCGCGAGGGCGCGGGGTGCGAGGGATCGCCCTCGCTGTTATGTAGGTTAGAGCCTCAATCAGTAGGCGACAGGCCTCTCCGACGCCCCCTAATTAATTTATCAGTGCGTTAGTTCGTTATTAACTTAATAATGTTAAAAACTCGCTGCCGAAGTCAATTTAATTCCGCCGCGCCAGAAGTGGACGCTGTAGATAATTCAACACATATTCACTGACAATCACATCAAAACCAATACGAAACAAAAACGTTTAAAAAAATATTTAAAAAATAAACGTAACATGCGAGGAGTTCGCGACAGCGCCGTCAAATAGACGTTAGGCCGCCAAAAATGCGTCTACCTAAATATATTAATTGTACACGTAAACAAGTTGACGAATGAGTCTCCGATCTGCCCAATGCTCAAAGTTAGGCCATTCGTCATTAACTTTAAAGTAATTCAATCCGAGATGGAGAAATAAGTACAATAACCGAGAGGAGCGGAGCCCGAAACTCAGCAAACAAGAGTTGAGAACTCCAATAGCGACGCCCGTATTTGCTCGCGCATTGAATTTTGACGTTTGATGTAGTCAGAGCAGTGCAGGCGAATCCGCTGATATAGGTTACAAGGCGGTGCATGGATGCAGGAACCAGGTCGCCGGCTGAGGCTGCGGCCTATCGATTGTTGGCCCGCGCAGACGCACCGCTCGCCTCATTTATCGCCTATTACATCTTCCACTGCCGGATTTGTGTCAACTTCGTCCGGCAAGGGCGCGGTCGAGCACGCGATGGATGGCGAAGTCAGAAAATTACCATTTCACCGTTGCGAGTATGCTATGGTAGCGGGCACTCGGCGACGACATCCAATGGTGTTTCTAATGTGATTCAGCATCGATCGTGACTCATGAGCGGCGATGTAAAACGAAGTAGGGTTCAGCTGAGAACTGAGGAGGTCATCTCATTTGTATTGCTCGAGCAATTGAAACCTTTTGTGGTTTTAATTGTAGGGAGCAGTAGAGCAATACTTTTAGTACGTGTTTTAAGTCGCATTCTTGCCGTTGACGCTTGTGTCACAGACTTTCAGCAAATGCAGCTAACGAAGCAGCGTTAAACAGGGCGCTGTTTGAATAAATGATACGACCGCCGACCTGGCGGGCGGTCGTCGCTGCAGTCCAGTTCGATTGACCGCAAGCGCTTTAATGTCCTATTACTAATTATTGCATGTTTGAATTGCGTTTGAATTTCGTGTAGCATTATCTAAACATGAATGTTACTTATTTGTACATCACCAACTTTTCCTAGTTTCCATATAACCCGTCTGGCTAGTGGAGTAAATCTTCGTAATACTCAGTGTAAAATGGAATATTATTCGTCACAAAAAACAAGTGTGGTACGGCGTGGTGCGACGCGGTGTAGACAATAAGACTGATCGTAATGGGAACATCACTCAAAGAAGCCCCGCAGCTCCAGCACTGCACGCCGCTATTGCGAAGGCGCTGTTAAGAGGGTTTCCTGCTAAAACTAAATGTTTTAAGTAAATAAAAAATAATTATACTAATTTGGACTTGTAAAACATTACGACATTTTGTAAAAAGAGGATTGTTACCACAAATATACATTGCTCTTGTAGACACTTAACAAAAAAATTTGTAGTGGTAGAGCTCCTTGTGCAAGAGTTCGTCTAAGGAAGTACTGCCACCTTACCTATTTCTGCCGCCAAGCAGTAGTGTGAGCATTACTACGTTCCGGTTTTGAAAAGTGCGGGTGCTGGTGAAATTACAGGCACATGGGACTTGTCAACTTATGACTCAGGGTGACAGGCGCAGTGGCAGTGCTCATCAGATCTTTGCGATTTAAAATTGTGAGTGTGACTGCAACTGCTACGGACAGATGTGTCGCTGAACAGCAGGCGCACGACTTGCATGTCCTGTCACTTCGTATCATAAAAGAAAAGGATTTTTGTTGTACTACATTCTAGTGGCGGGAGGTGCGTAGGAAACTGAGAAGGTTCTAAACCTTTCGATAATGATGTGCGCCGTATAGATTTTCCATAACAGAACTTTACGGTTTTAGTAATGTTTTTTCAGTAAGGAATTATACATGTTCCACGTGGACTTTATAAGTCGTGGTATTTGACGAAAAAGTACTAAATATCAGAAGTGACGATACAATAGCTTTTTCCTAATTAATTAAAATAAATTTATTTTTTATCTTTGATTATCCTTTAACTAGTTGTGCTAGATGCTAAAAAACCTCAGGTAGGACGCCTACCTATGCAAAATGTAAAATTTGTTTCTTGATGAACCTAAATAAATAAATTCAGCTACTTCAATATGCAGTTCATAAAGTTTAAAGACGCGACAGACGTCGCAAGTGTAAAATCTAGAAGGAATCTGCCATGTTGCGCCGAGCGCTGGCGCTGACGGCGAGGCCGATCAAAGACTAAGACAGCAAAATTGTTCGGTTTATTTAGACATAAGTACAAAGTCATCAACGTTTTTCCCTTGTTTTGAAAGAAATCACTCTACCGAGAGTTTCATGTACTTTGTGTCTCTAGAACGATGACTAAGGTTACGCAAAAACGCATGCCTCCCCTCTCATCCCTCATCGCCCTGTCTCCCCACGGTAATTAATTTCTCACTAATTATAATTAACACAACCCCAACAGATAAAACTTAACGTATGAGCGCCTTTGACAAGGAGCAAAAGGCCTGCGTGAATTCGTCCTCTTTTTTAAGGTTTTCACGACTTGTTTTTATGGTTTATGTTGTTTTGTTTTTTATTTGTGAAAAATTTGTTGACATTCAGTCGTCACGTTCCGAGCAAATTTAGGTCAGTCAGTTCATAATTTATCTAATTAAAAAAAATACCTTTGAGGAACGAGCATGTAGGCATAAATGGCTACAAGCTTTTCGTAGAGGCACATAGAACTTAATTTTATTCAGTGATAAATGTGGTGGAAATTTTATCTGATTGCACAATTAATTATATAGAACACAGTTTGCAAAAATGATGTAACTTTATTTTTAGTTGATCAATATAATACGATAGAGGAAGTATCTCGGGCAGTACCAAGCTCAAAAGAAAATAAACACAAAAACAATTGGAATTGTGCAGAAGTCTCTTCCAAATATATGTGTGTACAAAACTTAACTTCGTTGGGTCTCCTAATTACTACTGTTTTCTGACACATAACACCTATACTGCAATACGTTACCACATTGAGGCCTACGTGAGGTTCTTTTACATCCGCTGAGTGGATGTGTTTTAGCTGAAACTCACTCGTGCGGAAGCGGGGGGGCGAGGGGCGGCGAGGGGCGGGAGTTGGGGCGCCCGTACGGGGCTGCAGGGGTACTTTCCAATGTGCGAACCACTGGACTCGTTACCGGTTGCCGTCGTTCCGTACGCGATATACATACCACAGACGTAGGAGTGTCTACTGCCTAGGAAACTATTTCGGTATTTCTTGTAGAACAAAAGTTCACTCTGTGTATAAGAAACTCAGTGTACAAAGCAAACGTCTCTTTCTCTATTAGAGCTTTCGTCGAGAAGTGAAACAATAAGAAGTATGAAATAATTAGCGCAGAACTAATGACTTTAACAAAGACCATTGCGTAGAATCAATTGTTAGGTTTAAATTTATTATGCACGATTGTGAGCTTTAAATCGAAACGACCTGAGGGGCACTGCCGTTGCACCCGTCACGCTGAGACATAAGTTGACAAGTCCCACGTGTTTGTAATTTTACCAGCACCCTTACTCTTCGAAACTGGATCTTGGAGGCAGAAATGGTAAGGTGGTAGTACTTCCCTGGACGAATTCTTTCACAAGGAGCCCTACTGCTGGTATTTTTTTCACAATACTAAGAGATATGTATATAATTTTTTTTTATACAGAATTTCCCTCAATTAGTCACGGACGGAAGCCAAGAATGCGCACAAACTTATATGTTTCTGCCAAATATTGTGTAATACTGTTGAATTCAAATTGGAAAAAAAATTGGAAGTATGCTATAGGTAACGAGTACCGAATATTACACTTAAATATTAATAGCATAGGCTAAAAGGCTTAAATATATAAGTAGAATACAAAATAAACGCATATTACATGAGGTGTCTGTAGTTAAACAAGTTTGTTTGAAATCTCAAAAGCCAACCAAATTTTAGATCATTAAAATCACGACCTAATTAGCCACGTCCCATCTCTAAATATTTCATCCCGCGATTATCATGAGGGCTATTTATTCAGCCGAGCTTTGTAGTATTAGCGAGCGCTCGATGGGCTCGCGCGGCGCTGTTCACGTCCCACACCATCCGCGTTTCTGGTAAACGAGTGACGGTAGCAATTTCCCGCTATCGGTGAATTAAAATATCGTGACGAAAACTGTATGTTGAAGAAGTTTCACAACTCTAGGAAATCGTGTATAATTCTCAACCCATTTAGTGGCAGTAGAGCTCCTTGTGAAAGAGTTTGTCCAAGGAAGTACTGCCAGTTTACCTATTTCTGTCGCCAAGTTGGAATGTCGCCGCTACAGTGTTCTGGTTTTGAAGGGTAAGGGTGCTGGTGAAATTACAGGTACTTGCCACTGTATGTCTCAGGGTGACGGGCGCAGTGGCAGTAGTGCGTCTTAGATCTTTGCTATTTAAAGCTGTGCGTGGGACTGCAGCCCATGTGTCCATAAGGTGGAAAGCGTATCGCTTGCGCACGACTCGTTCCCTTCACTTGGTGTCTTAAAAATACCCGTTTTGTGTCAGCGTAGAAGAGATCCGTCCCTACCAGTGGCACATATAATGCGTTGATGTTAATGACCATATATTAAGCTATAAAATAACCGTGGACCAAAAATAAGGTTATAAATACGCTAGTTAACAATTAACTGCAGCGGAGACAAGTAGTTCAATGCTTAATTCATTTGTGTAGCTAGGCAAAACCTTTTCAGAATATAATAACTCAGAGACTAACGGTTTTCGTTTTCGAGACCTTCACGGGTCTTTGTGATTACGTAGAGACACGTAGGCTTGAAACATCATAATTCTAATCTTACAATTCTAAAATGTGAATTTCATGGTCCTTAGTAATACCGTGCGATACGCACTGTAATCTCGACAGTTGTTCTTATTGCTGTGACATAACGGTGATAATTATGCAGTAATGTTCCCAGAGTGGAGGGAGTAAATTGCGTCAAACTTGAGCGATGTAGAAGGTAGTACCTACTTGCATTTCTTGCGTGGCGCAACCGTACAGGAAAATTATAGGGGACTTGGCACTAACGTTGTTGAATCCTCAGAGTTCCGATTGGAGTGCAGCACTACAACCTTCAGTAGCACCAGGACTTCAAGTTCCATAGACTAGTCGACTGTTGCGGGGCGGTGCCGATGGTGCCGCAAGATTCCGCTGCAATCGTGTGGTAAGTAGAGTCGTAGATGTCGCGGGAGTCGGCGCTCGCGTTACGAATATCTTTCCGCACCATAAACCGCATCGCCACACAAATTAAATTATCTGCGCCCGTTACCATCCGTAATTGTGACGTCACACGGTGATGATGCCCCACCCCCTGCCGCACTCGAATTCGCAGTAATCATGTTTAATGGGACCCCCTCGTGTAAAATTAATTTCGTAATTATGAAAATGTTTTGTCATATCCTGGCAAGGCTCTTGATTTATTTGGCGAGCTCCTAAAAGGGCACAAGTCCTGTTTTGTCTGCTGTCTGCGTTGGTAAAGATTAGCCGTTTCTTATTCGAGCGGCAATCATTTTATGTACTATATTTATATTTCTGCTTGCACACTGCACTATATCTACTTTGTAACAGCTTCAAATGGGAAAATTGTGGGCTAGGTAACATTCTTGGTGCTATTTTTAGCTGTGTGCAGAATTAGCAACAGGCGTACAATGAAGTATATTGTCAAGGGTCCTCCACGAATAAATCACTGTTCACATTTCGTGTTATGTTATCATCCCTTTCCCGATTCACACTAGAAGCCTTTGGGTTGGTTCATTAACAATTATCACTCCGTCGGAGTTCAACAACTTCAACCCTGCGCAAAACTTGTTTAGATGTTTTTAATTCGCGAGAGGCAGGCTGAGGAATGGCAATTCATCGGCCGATACAAATTGCAATTTCGCGTTCTCCGACGAGCGGGCGCAGAGCGCGGGCGTCGGCGCCATCGAGCGCAACTCTTCCTAACTCCAAAACAACTTATTGGTTTCGTGAAAAGTTATGTTTTGTGCCTCGTTCAAACATAGTTATTAGTCAAGTCATTTATTGGAAAGTTAGTCCAGTGATTTTGTACGATCAGCAGCCTTAGTATAACATAGACGTAGCTTGGGTTTGCGTAGCGAGAGGTATTTTATAAATATAAACGACGATTATATCATAATTACAAATGTATGCGTGCATTCAATAACAAAGCTTTGTCCAGAACTCTTAGATGTCCGTTTGACATCAACACTATTACTCTTACAATTCTAAATACAAAACCTAAGCTGCCTGCACTACATCCCTCTTCCTCACAACCGAAGGGGTGTACATCCCTAGCTAGTGCTCTACCTATGATAGGCAACATCCATATGTGATCAGCCTTTACTATAGGCCAGCCACACACTGCTCGGAAGCTATCACTTACTAACAAGCAATACCACCGAGAAGGCTGTGGCTTTAATCTGTCAAAAACCTATCTAAAAGGACAGACTATAAGCGCATCCTAATCAAACAATCTAAATATATTTATTAGCTATCCTAGCTATAAAACCTTAATTATTTATTCAAGCTCTCTACCTAACCAAAATTCTACCAGAAATAATTCCAAACAAATAACAATCCTCTTCGTGCATGCTGTTACGACGACATCACACACACAACAATAAATGTTTCTGATTTCTGATTTCACAGGCTTGAGCACCCATCGGGCGACCACTGGGGAACATCAATATTGGCCTCCCAGCTGCCTCCGTCCTCATCCTGCAGCTATCCACGTTCCACCAAAACTTTCTTACTTTCTTTGAACAAATTAAAACAACACTGTCTATCTGTCTACCAAACTAGGAGTAGATCTAGTTAACCTAAGTTCCGCATATCATCATATCTCCTGGACAACAAATCAACTCCTGTTCTGACCGTGTACTTCCTATCTGCTCTTTGTGCGAACCAATCAAGGCTGCTCGTTTCCAAAAATTATCCCGTAAATTTTCCGCAACACTTACACAACCACGTTTAAAATTACTATTTTCCGACTTATATAACTCAGGCGTAATTTTATTTTCATACGAACTACGCAATCTCGGCAAAACATATTTACAAAATTTTTTTAAGGAATTACCCTTTTGAGGCCATTGACCCGTCTTGCCACTTATGTTAACTTTTTTCTTTATTTCAGATAACCGAGCAGAATGTATATTTTCCGAGTTCTGTACCGCCAAGTTGTCAGAACTCATTGATACCGGCCCGATAGAAGACTTTTCTTTTTTGACCCGATATCTGTCACGGACTTAGAAGAAATTTTATTGTGAATTTTCAATTTTGACAACTTGAAATTATATTCCTTTAAAATATCCTGGCCGAGGATAAGAAATTCCTCATCACCTTGCTCAACAAGCAACCTCGATAGGTATTTATTTCCATTAATTGTCAACGACACTTTGGTGGACGCCTGCACTTTTATTGGCATTCCGCCCACTGTACGCAATGGAAAACTCGGAGTATCATCAATCTGCAAATGTAACCTTTCTGCAAAACAACGAGAGATTATTTAAACCGAAGCACTAGTATCCACCTTGGTGGAAAGAGGCCTTGGCCTCGCACCTTACATTATTAACAGATATAAAAGGTATCCAGATATCTACACTAAAACTATCAATTGTATACAAATTTCCTAAATGTTCAGCCGCGCTTTGTTGACATCCACGTTGAGGAGAACCCGACGAAGATCCACTACTATGTGCCCGTAAATATGCTTGACGTGGTATATCCTGCTGCACGATTGACGCCCGTGGCACTTAATATTCCGACTGTTTAGACTCGGATCCAACTATCGGTGTAGAGTCACCATGTGTTTGCCAATAGTGAGAGTGCTCCTTATGAAAATATACTGGCAATTCAATATTTTGTCGACCCACATCATAACCGTGATTAAATACATCTTCTACTTGCATAATTGTTTTTCTCAACTCCTCTTTCGACAAATACAAATTAAAAACCAGCATCCATTGAAAACTGGGTATCAAAGACTTCAAGAAATGTCTAATAAACTCTACATCTTGAATCTTCGCTTTCGTCGCTGACTTATCTAAACTATAATAATAATTTGTCAGTGATTCGTTAGGCAACTGTCGCCTATAATAAAACTCTCGGACATAGTCTATTTGCGAGGCGAATTCCACTTTTAACTTCTGTGCCTCTTTTAATTATACCATACGTCGCGTATGCGGAAAAATTAGTTTTATACCATTGCAGAGCTGGCCCCTCCAAATACAATGCAATCACGTACCCTTTTGCCCATCCGACCAGTTATTTATCACGCTGATCGCCTCAAACTGGTTTAGAAATTCATTTACTTCATTCAACCCCGTAAACTTTTGCGCCGCAATACAATGCATATTCTTGCTTGCTCTTTTCACTTGCACAAGAATTAGAACAATAAAATAACTAATATAAATAAAAATTACGACCTTATATGTGTTTCCTCTATCTCTCTTTGGAGATTTTTCGTAAAATCATATAAAATTTTTCCACATTGGAATTTCCACGTAAGGCGGTCTCCACCACTTATAGCACGGGAACGTAGATTGGGCTTGCGTAGCAAGAGGTACTTTATAAAAATAAACGAAGATTATATCATAATTATAACTTTATACGTGTATTCAATTTCAAAGTTTTGTCCAGAACTCTTAGATGTCCGTTTCACATTAACACTCTATTATTCTTACAATTCTAAATACAAAACCTAAGCTGCCTGTACTACAGTAGCATGACGTTATATCGCATGCGATATGTGATCGATAAATATATAACGAGAGGTTCCCTGTGATATATTTATCCCAGTTGACAAAGCCATGTTGCCATTATTAAAATTATTTTTTTATTGCGAATACTGAATCTGTTAAATACAGCACTAGTGTCATTCGTTCTTTTGTTCATTCGATAAAGAACTTTACTCATGTTATACGTTTTGAAGAACAAGGATAAACATGAAATTGCGTTTATAGCTACTTTTGTCGTTTAATTAAAAAATTGTAATTCGTTTAATTTAATCGTTGTAAAACGACGAAACAAAATGGCGAGTTGTTGTAGTTACAGTTTTTACATAAATTAAATTTTTAGTTAAAGTATTATACGTTTTGAGTTCTTTAATTATTTGTTACTGTTTAAACTGACTGGCTCTATAGGCAATGTTCAAAAAATAAATATTAAAAAACGTCGGAAAACTTTTAAGCGCTTTCAAAATTTGCAAAATTCAAACACAATGTGAAAATTGTCGGAAGAAACCATCTCGGCTTGTTATATATTTTTCTTCACTCGTTTTTCTCATCCTCTCAACATTTTCACTGAAACATAATATAGGACACTCGCTACACAATTTTACATTACATTAGTCATTATTTACGTATTTAGTATTTCAAGTAAGTCTCATATATAGAACTCTATATAATGTTTTTCTCACACTTTTCCAATAATTAATATGTAACAACCTGTTTCTTTTTATTACTTTTGTCTGTCTCGTTTATCGCACTCAATTTTTACGTATATTCAATTACTGTGACTGTCAAACTGTCAAAATGTTTTAAAATCAGCCGTTACTTGCTGCCATGTTTGGTACTGCGACATACTTTCGTGGCCATAGGTCGCTGCGCGCACGATGCGATAAAAATATGACGTCACGGTGCTTACCATGTTTCCTATTGTGATAAAATTTCAAAATGGCGGTTTCATCACTCGAATTTGACAGCTAAATATGGATATAATGGTTTTATCGCGGCGGCATGCTACAGAGGCTGATGTCTTATGATAAAAGATCAGAATTGACAGACTTATTTTGGAATATTTCATCATAAATATTATTCATCAAAACACTATTTTATATCCCTGAGCCCTAAACTTTCGACACTGTACAATTTTTTTTACGAGGGATTTTTATCGAGTTTCTTGCAGATGCATTAGATAATTTTAAGACGGACATATCAAGAATACTGTTTGCTTTACTTCAATATTATCATACAGTGAGGGTTTCCGCCATTTCTTTTATCGTTTGTCATAATAATTCTAGATTACCAAATAGGGAAGATTTTCGAACAATTAGGCGAGTGAAATGTGAACAGAGCTCGGGTACAACGAAACGAATGAAACTTGTTCTCGAAAGATTACGAGCGCTGTGGAATTTCTTCAAGAAATACCAAATTAAATTCGCAAATGGAGTTCCATGCCGAGCGCGCGGCGCGCCGGAGTTCGACGTATATGAAACAACTGTTACAGGGAGGGCTCCAATCAGTTGCACAAACGGGAAAAAGGTCCAACGTTTTTCATCGCGAACTCCTAGCTGCCTCGAAATTCAGCACTTCGAACTCATACAGCAAATCAAAAGGAAACCTGAAGTCGAAGTAAAACAATCTGGCAGAGCCAATTTAAACAAAGGCAAATACATCGTACACCCCTAAATAAAAGGGCACTAAGAATTTTAGACGAATGCGTATAAATTCGGTTTTATAGCAATAATCAATTTTACAATATCCTAATATTGTTTCATGTATTTGGGAGTGTTAACGACGTGCCCTACCTATGTTAAATCTTTAACATTCTACTCAGCAAGACGAACGACCCAAAACTAGGCTACATGAAAGTCCTTCAGCGGCATTCTACACCGACGAGACACTTGGATTTCAGAGACTATTTGAGTATTAGTGTGTGATAATGTTAATCTCTATATTAACCATTTGGCTAGTACCTAATTTATAACTAAAAAAATTATTTTCAATAACAGTAGAGCATATTATCTCCTGCCAACGTCCTCTCCCCTGTCCGTCTGCTGCGTTAGGTCTCAATATAGTCGGTATCCATTACTACTATTTATAATCATTATATTATTTATTCGTTATACTTATGGGAATAGGTATATGACTTTATAGGGTACTTAGGGTGATAGGCATACACCTGTGGGCGCTAGGTTCTTCTTGCCCTGTCTTATAAAGTTACTCCTATACAGACAGTAATAATTGGCAAACTGTACACTCTCTTTGGTGACAGCGCGTGACGTGGATTATCGCGTGCGCAACACATGCGGAACCCTGATTACAAATTTTGTGGTTGGCAAATATTTGCGCCCATATAAATGCCACTGGTTAAACGCGAACGGGTGTACGCCGCTCGATGTTTGACGCAAGCATCAGCGCCGGAGCCGCCAAGCTGAGTTTCATTGCTCATTTGTCGAATTGAGAGCTGTTTTATAGCGGAGCGAGGAATGGCTGCGCACCTCTTACTCCTAATCTTTATGTTCGAATAAAGCGAAACATTAAATGTGCCTCTTGAATAATGCGAACATTCGGGCCGCGACGGTGCACGGAGTACCTACGTGCGCTACGTATGTCACGTCACGCCGAGGTCGTCCGTTCTATCCATGGAGATGGGATTGTTTGACACGAATTAACTCATATAGATTTTGACACATTTCTTGTAGTGTGACATAGAGCAGGCTCGTCACGTTGCAGATAACGACGGCTGAGCGGAATTTATGTGTGCGATCGACGAGGCCGGCGGATGAGACGCCGCCGAGAATAATGATTGAGGAAACAGAATCCATTATCACATCGGAGCCGCCCGGAAACGGGACCTCGTCATCACATTTCTGACATGAACAACGATATGTACAGTTCGTACGACTTGTGGAATACTTATATTGTTAACATTTTCTCCAGGCGGCACGAAGCGGGTCTCACGTCGCAAGCGCGCACCAGGCGCGCACCCGGCGCGCCGACTTGTAGCGCAATACGAAGGATTTTTAAGAAACATCTAGATTTTTCGACAACAGTTATTCAAAATCCTACTCGAGGAACGGCTTTTAATTAAACTAGCAGACGGTATGTTCTAAATAGACTTTGTTTTATTAACTGAGTAAGCGGTGGTAGCTCAGTGGGAGAACGGTTTATTCTCAATTGAAAGGTCGGGGATTCGAATCCCTGTGACAGTAAAGATGAAATAAGACATCGTGATAAAATCTTCACGTCGAAGAGGGTTCGCAACCATTGGGAAGCTTACGAAGTCCCCAACCCGCATTGTCTCAAACTCTCTCCACAGAGGAGGCACGCGCCCTTCAGCAGGACGTGTAGTAATAAAGCGTTCGTTTTACGGCACAGTTGAAGTTCCAGGATCATATAATTGGTATTTGTAAAAAAGCATATAGAAATTGGGGATTTATTCTACGTACAGTTAACGGTTTTACAAATATAACAGCAATACAGGCATTGTACAACACCTTGGTTAGAAGCCATCTCGAATGTAATGCACTTATTTGGGCTACTAGTGAAATTAAATATAATATAATCTAATGTTGGAACGCATACAAATATAATAAGTCTCAAAGTGGTAGTGTTTGTAGTGGTGCTTCCGTGTTTCTATAGATACAAAATGTCCGAAACCATGTATAGCGAGAAGATCTCCTAATAAATAAAATTATTTTGTGGTAGAAGGTACTAGTAGTTGTAATGTCCATAGAATATAGCTAAATGGTAAGTACCCAGCGAAAATGCGAGAGATAGCTACCTCTTTAGTTTGTGAATGGCTGTAAGCCGCAATGGAGATTTGGACTGTCATATTGCAGCGCACCGGGCGGCTGAGGAGAAAGCCAGGGAAGGAATTCTAGAAGGAAATCATCGAAAAGATGGCAAAAATCTATTAACTTATTTTGTGCATGCTTTCTGCTTGTAATTTTAGTGAAGTGAAGTGAAAGCCGCTGAATATTCTTCCACTCCGCCACTCTGACAATGTCATTTGCGTATGTCAAAGAGGAAGTCAGCCCACAAGTTTGATCGCAACACTCACTGGCGCATAATCAAAAGCTACCCGACACGGTCCAAATTGTGCAACTCCTTTCCGGATCCGAACGCCGTCCGCGGCTAATTAATTCCGGATATCCGGAGTGCGACACCGTCCGGAATTATATCGCGGTGACGTCATCACAGTCAACCCTCGTTAGGGAGTGAACTCGCTACGACACCGAAGCTACTATGTAATTTGAAACTAAGCGAGTTTGGCTGCAGTTTACTATTCATGCATCTTTTTAATTGATTTTATCTACGCACGTATTACGACCAGCATAAAGATAAACTGTTTTGTAAGAACAAATGTCTTATCTGTGAAAATGTTATTATCAAATTCGATTTTATTATTACATTCGAATTTCGAGCATCTCAGAAAAACAAAACAAGTTGATTCGACCTCAATTCTAATATCAGTCGAGATGAAGTTTTATTCGATATGAAATGTCAATAGCAAACGATTTTGACAAATCTCACACGTTACTTGATATCGAACGATATGATAAATGGGGCCGACTCTAGTTTGTGTATGAATTAAAAAGAAAACTACGATATCGTGACATGCTTGAGAAAAGTTTTTATTTGACGCCATTTAGTTTGTTTTGTTGTTTATCACGTCATAGAGAGCTTATAATATGTGTATAGATAAAGAGCGTATATGTGTATAGATAACGCTGATATATAATTAGGCGTTAAAACACTCGTGTGATGTTTTAAAACCCATATTCGTTTTTCAATGCCTTTCATTATGTAACACTCATATAAACTACTATATATTTCAAATTAACGAACTTGTATTAACATTTAAATTCGGTCTTTTAAGATACTGGCAAGTTAAACTAAGCATAAAGTTTGCATGTTTTAAAAGATTCAGAGCAGAGACGCAACACGGTCAAATAAAACAAGCGCTACTTTGCTCGCTGCCCACTTAATATTTTGTGAAGGTCCGTGTCGTCTCGAATTTCGAATTTTCGAGGACGTGATACTTTTGTGTTGTACAAATTAAATGCGTGTACATACGAATATACGTAATGATTTCTTTATGTTTACTACGTGACGACATTCTCTCATAACACTTTGTTCAGTTGAATCAAATAATTGCTTTAGACTTTTGTATGTATGTTACCTACATATTATTGTATGCAAGAAACACGATTTGCCAGGGTAACATAAACTATAGCCAGTCGTTGAGATTTACTACATGCGGTATGTATTGAACTGACGTTGCCGAAGTTTGGATTGCTTGGTCAGCGGGAGGACAGCCGCAACGAGTTTACTTTGCAACTGTTCTGAGGCCCGGTATTTAATATCCGCAAGTTTCTGCGTTATATTGGGGGTAGTTGTAAATGTATGAGGTATTGAGGAACTGTAAACATTTCGGATGTTTTAGGGAATTCATGTACGATCAAACAAAAACATATTTTCATTAAAAAATCTATTTCTGTCCACTGTTGCTCAGAATTTTTAAATCGGTTAGCGCTGCGGGCGCTAGATGAGAAGGTTTTGGGTTTGATTCCAGGTAGAACCAATATGTTGGTAATATATTAAACAATAAATTAGTTCTAGTCTGGATGTTCTGGGTATTGAGAGAATTCCGTTGCTCTGGTAATCATGGCAGTGGGAATTCCTAAGTCACTTGGTAAGGTTACTCCTTAGTCACCAGGCGATTGGCGTAGTTGCCTCGCACTTTATTATACTATATTACTATGTAAACACACTACAGAAAATTATAGCCGTCGTGCAGCCAACTGCCCACTATCATCAGTTCAACAAAAAAAATAGTCCACGATACTGTTTTTTTGCGCTCCATTGTGGCGTCCGAATATAAAAAAAATATAATTTTAAAAAAGCGGCAAAATAAACTAAATACTTTATAGTACACCTTTGTACTTTATGTTCCTATACATTACTATAGGACGCCCTGCTACTGGAGGGGCGTACAACCTGCGGAAGACGGCCGGCCGTGGTGTGTGGCGAGTTGGCGTGCTCTGAAGGAGGCTTATGTCCAGCAGTGGACGCGTGATAGCTGATATGACGGTGATGATATAACTAATATCAACGCGCCTGAAAAAACTATAACTTGACCTTTCAGCTTTTGTCCTAACATGTCAAATATAACATTAATTATTTAGGAAAAGAAACTATTGTTTTCAAACTCTAAAATCTAAGAACACGGTATTAATTATTTATTTTTATTATTGTTTCTTACAAATCTCCTTTGATTTTTTAGACATCTCGTATCGTTGAGAAAAGTGCTGTATATACCTCAGCGGGAACGGCGATATTTAGATTCGTATAAAACAATTGTAACTCATACTCGTCAGCCATTCTTCGACTTCCGAGCCTCTGTAATAATCAAAGATCGAAATTTGTTGAGCAGTATTTATTATCCACACTGTATGCATTATTTCCGGGAAAATTAGGTTAATGTAGTTACCCACTTAGCCTGCCTGTTCTCTGGTATTGATTAAGGGTTATTCGCAAAAAGAAGTCTTCTCTAGGTAGGCACAGCTAACAAGTTTTATCTAAAAACCAAACAATATTGATGGGATGGCCTTTGGAGGAGGTATATCGTTTTCCTTCATTAAAAGTCCGCAAAAGACAGGCGATAACCGTCACGTTACGAGACAATGGCCTAGCACGACTAGCGGAAAACGAAATCAAAAAGTACAATAATAACGTTTGCGAAATGGACTGAAAAGTCCAATTGTTCTGAGGACCCCGTTTGGCTGACTTAAACGACAGTGAACGTTACGCCCTCGTTGTTAAAGGTGGAGTCGGTGGAGGATATAAAGTGGTGGACGGAAGGACGGTAATGGTAGGGCACATGGGCTGAAGCAATTCATTCTACATTAGAGGGCAGGCTTTTTATATTAATTGCAGTGCTCGAGTCAGGGATACTTAATGTATGTAAAGTAACGATGGTCGATCGGCGTGGACGCCATTAGAGCCGCCGAATTTAACAAAAGGACCACCGCGAGTGGCGCGGGGCGCAGGGCGACAGATAAACTAGATTAATTTGCATTATCAAGTTCAAGTTGACCATAATACATGATTGAGTAATGTGTTTATAATGAAACCAGCAATCAATAGTCAAAAATAATAGCCAATGAGCATCTTATTACTTAATTTACTTTGTATACAGAGACAAAATAAGTAAATTACGTAATCGCATTTTACATTACGTTACTGCATAGGATGTTGGTAGGAATATAGTTATAGAGGTTAGACTAAATATAATTTTGCTCTAAGCGTTTATAACTGCTATTTAGAGACAACGCATGTTGGGCTTTACTCTTCTGACTTGTTCTTGTTCTAAGTGGCATGAGTGGAATTGAAACTGACGCGTGAGCCCGGCGCGCTGTGCACAGCGAACTTCTCGTAAATATATTGTTTCTGGTACGAGTATATTGTACTACTTAGGTCTTGTGAGACAAGAAACACGGTAACAGAATATCATGCTATTTGCTATTCCTTTTTACGAAAAATATTACAATATTACCAGAAGATCTAGCACGACATCTCTGGCAGTTTTATGTCGCTCATCATATTAGCACTACTGAGATAGGAAGGGTAGGCACATTTACCTAAACTTTCCGGAAGTAAAGCAGATATTGTGGGTAATACTTAACCATACTTTATCTATTCTTATTATCTTTGATTAATACAGAGGCTCGGAAGTCAGAGAGTGCCCGACGGGTATGAGTTACAATTGTATAATACGAATGTAATAATTCCCGTTCGCGCCGAAGTATATAAAGTGATTTTGTTTATCAATGCGAGGAAAAAATGATGGAGAAGTTGTATAAATGAAGAAGTAAATAAATATAACAATAATAAAACAAATAACGAATGTTAAAAGAAATATTTGCATAAAAAATAACGGTTTTTGGAAAGATGCTTAGGAGTTATAATGTTTTTACAATTTCGGTTTTGTAAAATGGTCGGAAGAATTGTGACTCGCCAGAGCGCAAAAGGCATTTTAGGCCGTTTAACAAGGCACTGTGCCCAGGAGGCCGACGAAGTTGTCCCTTTGAATAGCTAAATATCCTTTGGTGGAATTAGTTGCCAGCCTTCTGATCACCGGATGCCTCAATGAGGCGGTCCGAAAGCTCGTTAGATAGGAGTTTCCTCTGTGCCCTCCAGAGACATAGGATTCCCACGGCAAAGGGTTCAAAGTATGTAGGTACCTAAAATATTCCAAATCTAGCGATGTCCTATCCACAGGTCATATCACCGTCGCTTTACCGCCGTGCTGCATGGTACGGGGTTCTTCAAAGGGGCATAATGTAGTCAACTTCTCTTGCTTTGAGTAGCGTCATAGCTCGTAGATAAGAAAAAGTTTCTCTTTACACCAACGAGGTGTGGTCGTCTAGAACATTATTATTATTAGAAATAAAACTATAAAATATGAAAGGAAACCATTCAACGGCTTACTTCAGAAAAAACTCCAAGTTTATCATTTGCAGGCTTAGCACGAGGGTTGGAACAGTGTTTGTTCGTTTCAACCTAACTCTTCTAAACAATAACTGTTCGACTTTTAAATTAGAAAAAATATTATAGCGACGTTAAATTTCACGCTTATTACCAGTTTGACTTTCTTGCTCATTCTAAGGTTGAAAACGTAAAACTTTTATTCTCAGGCTCTTAAACTTTTATACGTTTTAAATAATTTATGAAAAATATCGAGTTCTCGTAAAAGCGTCATATTTCTACGTCCATGAATTACAAATATCCAGGTGAGTGCCAAATAACCATAAACCAGATTCATCGAAAAAATAACAATAATACTATAATATCAGGTATCGCAATTCCGCGTATTGCATTCCATGGAAATAAAACTACCGGCAGCTGCTCGCAGCGGCGCGATGAATAGAGCGGCAATCAGCCAATAAACGAGTTATCCCCATGGGGCTATACCGAGAGAAAACTCTGTTCAGTGATTCTTTTATACGTCTCAACAGGCACTTTAAAAATAACCAATTTGTATAGTACTAAAACAAGCAAGTCCAAAAAGGAGTACCTGCGTTTAAATCTGCATTTGAAATTGTCGATATACGAGTAATAAAGGAGCGGTGGTAACATAGTGGGAGAACAGTTGCTTCTCAATAGAGAGCCGATGATTTCCATTTCTAAGTCACATTCCTCGCGTTAACGATGAGGAAAAACATCGCGATAAAACCTGCACGTGGAATGTTCACAGCCCTCGGAAAACTTGTAAAGTCCCCGACTCGCATTGTGCCGCAGTGTAGCAGATTATGATCTGAATCTGGATTTTTAATGAGTAGATGATGATGATGAACACGACTGCGCTGCAAAGGGTATTATTATTATTAGTCATTATTATTAATTTCCGAGATACAATTAATAGCCTCTATATCTAACAATTTTAACTCGAAAACTTGAAAGCATATTTCGATACAATAATGGATCTGAAGGTTATCAATTTCAAATTGTTTTAGAGCCTATGACTCCGGAAGGTCGGTAACTTGACAATGGATCGCGGCAATGGTGAAATTACAGGCACATGGGACTTGTCAACTTGTGTCTCAGGGTGACGGGCGCAGTGGCAGTGCCCTTCAGATCTTAGCGATTTAAAGCTTTGAGCGGCACTGCGACTGTTATGGACAGGCGTGTAGCTCACCATCAGGCGCACGGCTTATTTGTTCCGTCACTTGATATAATAAAAAAAAGAGAGAGGTTTCCAGGCATCCTTTTGCACCGCAGGGAATTCAGAGATACGTAAACAACGACTCTGTACTGATTCACACGGGCGTCAGCGTCACTTATGGATAAGGCTACGGCCGACTTGCATAAGTGAAGAGAACTTCACGTTGCAACGGTTTTATTTTGGGTCGTGTCGACAAAATATTTAATGGAGTTAAGCGAGAGGCCCATAACAATGCGACTCAGAGTTTAAATGGCAAAGATCTGAAGGGCACTGCCACTGCGCTCGTCACTCTGAGACATAAGTTTGACAAGTCCCGTGTGCTCGTTCAAAACCGGAACACAATAGTATTCAGATTACTGCTTGGCGGCAGAAATAGGTAAGGTGGCAGTACTTACTACCCTGGATAAACACTTTCAAAAAGAGCTCTACCATGAATTGACGATGATCGGAAAAGTTTATAAAGGAGCCTAAATCGACGCTTCCTGCTCTTAAATACGAACCAAACAATCAATATAGTAAGAATATAGAAAGAAGAAAAAAAAACAATATAGTAAGTATGAAGCTACCGATAAAAGCGAGGTCAACGTATAGCTGTAATAAATGGTAATTATTAACATAAGCAACCCTGCACCCACCACACGCAAAATAGGCGCCTTCACGTCGAGTTGCGGACACCAGCCCGTTACACCAAGTACCGAGTACCAAACATAAGCAAAGAAGTCGTTAACTCGGCTTCTTTATTCGCGGGAACGCGAGTTAACAGGCTCGGCTTGGTTAAACAGAGGCTTGATTAACCCACATCAAAGTATAATTTAATGTAATTGAGACTAAATTGAAAACACAATTTATAGAGAGGAACGCGAGGCGCGTAGGGAGGAGAACTCCGGTAACGGAATTAGGAAATATTGTTTATACGAGTAGTGTCGATTGAGCCTGTTAGATTTGCTTAATGACACATAGTTCAAATTAATTAAATATTACAAACGAATGCTTTCTTGAAAATTTGTTGTCTTTGTCTGGTGTAATCATTTTAGTGGGATTAACACCCTCCTCTTTCGTTACTTGTTGCAGGCAGGGTTAGAAAAGTTACCAAAGCAGTTACTGATATAGAAAGAATTGCTGCTATTCATTGAACAAACCTTACAACAGTCGTCTAATTGTCATATACATATAAAACACGTTTCAAAGACTACGTCAAAAAGGATGTAATTCTTGGAGTTACTCGTTGAACGTGGTAAAAAAAGTGAAATTATATTCGTGAAGACATCGCATTATATACTTTATCTAATCACTGCGTTCAGAAATTGGCATATTTCAGCAACTGAAAATCACACAAAGATCACAATATTTTGTGTTAATGTTGTGGGTAGAATACTGCTGCGGTGGATCATGCAGCACAGCATCGCATTGCCTGCCGAGCACCGCGGGAGAAAAAGCTATGGAAGTGCCTTAAGCCTCGATTATCAGAACAACTGTCGCTAAAACTCACTCATTCATAATTTGAAACACTAAGATATTTTTCCGGATTTCAATCGCGTGTATTTGTTTTTTCAAACAAACCGATGTTTCGGGCCCTTTACAGGTCCCATGGTCACGGTTGACTGAGGTGGTACAATCTTTAACCAGTTAACTGGTTAATTGGCATATTGTTGAAAGTTCAATTATACCATCAATATCTACTATTGCAAATTACAACGTTTTGGTTTTGTATTAAAACTTCAATCAGTATGCTGCCATCTAGCGGTTAATAGATGAACGACGACGAACTCGAGATGTTTATTTAGTTCTCCAAAAACGAAGCGACCATATTGCAGCGATATAAGATTTCCTTTCGTTTCTTGTAACAAGCAAATTACAACGATAAACAGAAAATTTAAAATTTATTAAAATTAAATAAAATAAGATTTAATGATAATGCGCAACACCACCATATATAATATTACAAGTGCGACTATCATTTTTGCACTCCAAAATAGCGAATATTTTATTAAAAAAATAAGGTATTTTTCTACGATTTTCGAGGTTTTGCACTAAAAATGTGCTCGTTTACGGAACTCTGCGAACTGTAGGCACATACGTGCCACAAACTAAGCGCATCTACTCTACTTATTGTTCTGTGCTTAGCACAGTGCACAGGGTCATGAAAAGATGTGGTGTCGTCACCATTACTGTGCTGTCATGAACCTTCAAATTAAGTGTGAGCTTCAATTTACATTGAAGGCAATTTTGTCACGATGTATAGTAACAGTTGTAACAGAACAGACGTTTTGTTTGCAGGGCAAGTGGGAAAGGAGGAAAGTATTGTGTTTATTTTTAAAGTAGTAGTGAGATAGGGATATTAACTTTTTAACCTTTTTATTTCATTAATCTTGTTTACAAACGAAATTCGGAGTAAAATTATCGATAAAACAGAATACAAAACAAAGACACACTTATCTCATTCAAATTTCATTTTAACGGGCAATTTTATTTCTCTCATAAATATGTATGAAGTTCAAATCAGATTTTGTAACGTATTTAAAATGAGAATCGTAAGAGCATTGTTTGAACAGTATCAGAATTATTGATGACAGCTTATTGTCATATTAGACGTTATAAATTCACACAACAGCGCGTTAACAAAATGAGCGAAACCTTGCTTAACTGCTTATACAGAAATGTTACTTGAATTACCTGGCCCTGTTAGTGTTTTTAGTTTTAACTCTATTTGTTGCAAATTATACAATTGTATTAGGCATTTATTCCATCAATTGCCAGACATTGTTGTTTGGTCTCTGCGTATCGGCCATACACGCCACACAATAGTATGGTTATGATAGGTACTCTTGATTCGCCTATAGTAAACAAATACAGGAAACAACCAAATAACCACGAACAAAAAATAAATGGGTTCAAGTTACTTCTGACACGCACTGAAGTAGATCTTAGGTGCGTAGAGTACCTATTCATATTCATATTCATTTATTGCAATTCACATGTATAGTACAGGTTAATTAGCTTAAGATTATAGTAGGTACGTACACATGATACCCTGTAAGGGCGTAGCAAATTCAACTAATAGTTTAAGAACATTTCAACAAATTGAACTAATTATATAGAAATATTTCAAAACTTAAATAATCAATTGACATAGACGTTGCATCGTCATTTCTATAATAATTATTATATGTATATACTGTAGGTACATTTATGTCTTATTATAAATTTAATTACAAGTAGAGACAAATAATTAATTAATTAATTAATCAAACACTTTTATCGTCAAAAATTCAGACAAATTATAATTTTTTTATATTGAGGAAATCCTACAATTTTTTTTCGAAGGCCATATTTTATAATTATAATCAGGGATATGATTATATATTTTATTAAAGATGAAAATAGTCTTAAGTTAGAGTAAGGAAGTTTAAATTTATTATTATAACGGTTATTACGTTTTATTAATTTTACTAGAGAGTATAGGTCTGTATGTTTTTCGACGATGTTACAGGCTTCAAAAATATATAAGCACGTTAGGGTGAGTATGTTCAGTTTGGCAAAATAGGGTTTGCAGTCTGTTTTGTCTATATTCGTTAGTATTCTAATACATTTTTGTCGAAGGACAAAAATTTCTACCTATTTCCATTGTTTAGAAGCAAATCTAAAATGTTATAATTACGTCAAATCCAGGCCTCTCCACACTGATCATCATTAAAACCTCGTGACAGTGGCAATGACAAATGACCTCGAAACTTAAGGAGTGCAAACTCGAAGTTTATAGCTGCAATAGTGTCCTTCGCGTCCCAGGCCCTTTTTTAAACAGATTTGAGAAGTGAAGATCCTAAGGAAGGTTGTATTGGTAACCAAACGCTTAAAAAACGGCTGTCCATTCTGTTCGTCCATTTGGGAGATATGACGCCCAAATATATACATACCCAGACATAACAAGAAAAAAAAAACAGACAATACCGCCAAATTTATAACAATCCGCTTGTTTTTTCGTCGTTTAACAGAATAATGACGATATTAAGGCAGACTGTAACATCCGGACATCGAACGCAATATTACACGTCACCTCGCTACGCGCGATGCGCGACATCCGCGCCGCGAAGCGCAAACAAATTAAAATTTATATGGACAGAAATAAGAAAAGTTTCCGCGTCTCACTTCAGATTGGATAACTTTTCAACTTCTTTTGAATCGCTTTCAAATGTAGCCAGCTCGTGGAGAAACGAGGGGTAGCTTTTAGTGGCATAATGCGACACATGAATACTTACACATTAGCTTTTAATTTTCTTTATTATTATTATACATTTTATTATACATTTAAATCGTCCATTATAATTAGTGCTTGGTAGATATATTGATCCCCCACTTTCATAAGTATTCGTCGAATTTTCGTACGAAAGTTGTGCAGATTTTCAAACAAAAGTCTATTGTCATCTGGATACCGGGCCTTTAACTTCTCCAAATACTCAACCTGCTGACCTGGGCGACAATAGCACGACGATATAGATATCTGTGGCAACGATTAGCCCCCAAAAGGCTCAAAATGGATAGTGGAGAAGCGTGTATATAACGTTAAGCCAGCACAGCTAACTAAAAAGATAAAACTTCATTTAGTGAAGAGCGAACAAAGTTTGATCTCAAGTAATTTAATAACGGAGATTACAAACACGTTCTTATTCTTTTGCACGAATTATCTGGCGCAAATTCGATATTGGGAAAAGGAGCACCATATGTTGAATATAATTTTAGTACTATCTATAATTGATGGATAATACATAAGAAAGCGAGATAGGGTGAAGGCGCTGGTCGGCCAGTCGATTCATATGCTAATTGAGCCCGCGTCTTGGCCAATCACCGTGGCTGCCGACGATTCGGATGTGGAACATCTTTGATATATGCGAGGATTGTGTTCGAGGCGGCATTCTGATTAAATTAGATGGGAGTTAGCGGTATTGTCCATTGCGTCTTGTTTCGAATGTCTCCGTGTTTATACAGCCCACGAGTATTGGAAAATAAAAGTGTCACCAGGTGGTGCACACGTTTGTACAGGTACTGTAGACTTGGACGTAGCTCGTGTTGCGTAGCGAGAGGCACTTTTATAAATATAAACTGGGATAATCTTCAAAACTTGGTTTATTGAACTTTTTTACATATTTTCTTACTGAGGTTACATCTCGAACTCTCATGACGTTCTATTCTTTCTAAACTCCTATTTCAAAACACATTCTATATAAAACTATATTCACTCAGCCAGTAATTCTACTCATAGAGTAGAGCCTAGACTACAGTACACGCTCGGATATTATAAAACTATTATAGTACTATAGATAAAATAATATCCAAAGGCCAAAATAATACAAATTTGTAAAAGTTACCATTAGTTAAAAAGAAAACGTTGATACAACGTATGTAGGTAAACGCAGTAAAAGGAAGGTCAAGAAAGAAATACACGTAGAGTAGCAGTTATTTTAGTAGTGCTGTTTTAAATACCTACGCCTTATTGTAAATTTGGAATGACCTTCCACCACCGTTGCTTAAAAGGATGTCCCTCTATACTGTTAAACTATACTGTTAAACATATCAAAGACCCAAGGATAACCACGGGAATAACGTTAAGTTACAACTTTCAACAAAGAGCTGTCGTTTGCTGAGCTCTCTGGCTACTCACTTATTTTATATACATATTTTCACGATTTAACCTTCACTGGGTTCGACAGCAAATTAATTTATTTCCATTTTTATACTCATGTTATTATTATAATTCTATTTATTACCAAATTTTAAAAAGCACTAAAACCCGCTCCTTCATCGTACAAAAACATTTCTACGTGTAGAGTCTGCGTTCGTGCTTGTGTTTGTTGACATTCCTCTTAGTGCACGAGAGAGTCGATAATAAAGGGTGTCACTAAACCTTGATCCTTGTATGTACATCTCATCGCTGAACACGAGTCTCTTCTAACAAATGGTCGTGAACAGTACTTTAACATTAAATTTAAAGTTAGTACCCACCCATGTATATTGTTGGTTAAAAATTAGACAGGTATAATAATTTGTTTATTTCATATTAGTATACATTAAAAAAAATAATTATTTCGTTTAGGTTTGACGTTTTTACAATTTGTGGATATTTTTATTGCTTTAGGAATTTCGTTTATTAGCTCGGGGGACCTACCACAACCTCTTAAAACAATATTACTTTAACCTTACAATGACTTATCGTACCGGACTATTCATTCCCTCAGTTCGTACCATGACCCGACTTTAACATTAAAGTAATATTGTTGTTATGTCAAATTTAGCAATCTTAAAATAATTCCTCAGACGCAGTGGAAATAATATTATTTTCGAATATATTGTTTTAATATTGATTTGTAATGATTAGAAGTTAAGTTGAACTTATTTATTTACATAAATATCTTCAATATTTTGTTTATTTTTTTATTTAATAATACATAGGAAATCATTTCTCGTTAAATAAAATACGCGATGTTTATTTCGTAAAATGATGACAGCGACATCTATATGCTCCTTGGCGACACTAACAGTTGACACTAGACTATAATTCCGAATTCACAACGAGACTATCAATACTCAGCTTGCTTTATTTATATTTCTTCATGAAAATGCAGAAAAATAACTGAAAACAACGTAATTTTAATAGATTTTATTGTTATATATTTTTCTTTTTTTAACAGTTAAAATTCTCTGAATGTAAATAACATTAAGTACTTAAACATTAAACAACGATAAGACGATTCGGAACATCAAAAATGAAAGAGATGGCATTATGTAGTTCATATAGCGTTATTTCTTTCCTATCTTTGGTAAGGAATGTATAGACAATATTGGGAAATCATTCGTTCTTTCAATCACTTTAGCAATAATACATTACTTGGTTGACAGGTTTGTCATGGTACGAATATGAGTAATATTATAATAAACTTACTTTAGCCTTACATTGTAATAAATTTGTTTTTATAAAGGTTAAGGCCTACCTTAATTATATAATTGAAATTTATTACGTATACGTAATAATGTTTTATTTTATTATGTATTTAATGGACGCTTCTCTATTAAAATAGCTTTAAATTCTAAAATAGGTATATTTGTATATGCTTATAGGCAATCCCTCTCGATAACGGGAAAGCAGAACATCGCAATGGAAGCCGCGTGTCGAAAAAGGTTCACAACCTTTTAAAGACGTGTAAAATCTCTCTCCTTAAGTGAGAACCGTGCTCAACAGTGCGATGTATGAGGATTAATGTTGTTGTTGAGTATGAAAATAAATCGCTCAAATGTTGGAAATAGTAATCAGTGTACATAACTCGTCTTCCAAGGTCAACAAGTAAAGTAGAATTTTGAGACATCAATTGTGAACAGCGGATTGTTTCGCGACCCGAGCAAGGCGTGGTGTGTTGGCCTAATATCGCGACGCAGCTCCGCTTGGCGAACGGCGCGCTCGCTGCCATATACATGTAAATAGCTGGACTGCTTTGTGCGCCGTATGTGAACTGCTCATCTGTTATGAACTTGTCGTTTGCAAATCCCGGATATCGCTATACTGGACTCGGACCACAGTCAATTCTTCGGAAAAGACAACTTAGCTTTAGTTTGATCTGACAACTAAATGTGATTGGCGCCTAAAAACCTGGAAGATTGTTTAATATTTAAAATTCCAAACATTTTCTCATTTTGAGAATTAAATATCGAACTAATGAAACAAAATCGTCCAAAACAAAGAGCAATTAGTGTAAGAGCGTCTAATTAAAATCATTAATTAGACTCTTCTCAGCGCGCGACCTTTGGATTTGCATACAAACTGTGCGAATTACTCTGCTCTCCTTAGTATCCAGTCGAAAGAAACATTTTAGACGTTGTTCATAAGTAGTGGAAGCGTAATTTTGATCAGAAAGGTAACGTGAAAAGTATGCTACAGTAGTTTTTCTATTTCACCACACACGGAAACACGGCTCCATTGTTTCAAAGTACGTTTTAAACACAGCCTTAAATAATAGAATACGAGACGATTACAATAACTATAATGTAGGTTTCATATAATTTGGAATCTTTGTATCGTTAAACAAAGGTACATACACACATTATACTCACGTCTTTGGATTTTTATTAGTCCTGGCAAACCTCTCTCGTGCTGCATCAGTCTTTTCATACAAGCCCTCTATTCTCCTCAATATGTTGTTCAACCTTCGTAATAACATTCTCGATTCCTTAGTGGCCGTCCTCTTTCAATGTTGCCTTCTACGTTGGTTGTATATTATATCTCTTTCGCCGCTCCACTTTCATTCATCCGCTTCATGTGGCTTAACAACCCTAACATCCCTTTCGCTTTTTTTGTCACACGTCCTCTTTTGATCGCAGATCACAGTTTTTCAACTTCATAATGAGCGAAAACAAGTATACAAAGCTGGTGCTCGGTTTCGTAAAAGTGGTTTTAAAATCCGGCGCTCGCTTTGTTCGCGAAGAGGCAACTTTGTCTTGCTACCACTCGAGTCTTTTGTTATCGCATTGGCCATTGCCGGTTTATGTTCGGGCTTTAATTATGTGACCGAACGTCGACGATAACATTCAAATGAAATGATTTTATTTGCATAAGATATTATGGAGATCTTATTTTCGCGATTGTTACACGTTGATCTACTAGTGGATGACTTGACCATCGCAGTCAGCCGCGACTAAGCGACCTGTAAAGGATCCGGAACGTCGGTTTGTTTGAAAAAACAAATATACGCGATTTAAATCCGGAAAAATAGTTTCATTTCCTATTCCTACACATTTGTTCTAAGTGTTGCCATTTGTTCTAAGTTATTTGGTATTTCACTGAATATTTTAATAAACGTTGTATATTGGTATAGTACGTTGGTTGTACCAATTTCTTTGAAATAGTGCTGTCTGAGAATCTGAAATCGAGTGTCTCCTATTGCAAGAATTTATTATAATTGTTTTTTAATAGTTTATACTTTGCTTTAATAATATTATTAAAATGGCATGACTGTATAGTAACTTCACTAAAGCCCTATATATCTTCGGCTATTGTATTTCATACTATAATGTCTGCAATATGTTTTGTAAATAAATGCTATCGACTATGGTTTTCTGAATACATCTGCTGAATAGTGTTCCCATTTTACCTTCAGTTCTTTCACATCTTCCTTACAAAGACGAAGGGCGGCGAATAAAAGCAATCACTTAATAGTGTCTGAACGAATCGCGGGCGGCGGAGCGATGCCAATGGCGCTGGTCGCCAGATCGTAAATCCTCAGCGCTAAGTGTTATTGTCTCTCCTCACTCGACGTGGATCGAATGGTAATGAACACCGGGTTCCAATTTAGTGAATATAACTTTTTACAAACGAGCACAAAGTATGCTCTCAGTGACTCGCTGACGTTCGCTGCTGTAAGCACGTCTCCTCAATAGCCATCGGTGCAACTACTAGGGCCGATCTGTAGTACGCATCCAAGCGTGTGGTTACCATTCGAGAGCCTTTCATCTTTCTAGATCAGAGGGACCCAATTTGATCTTCTCAAGGGCGCTTTACAAAAAAAAAAGCAGCAACAATATAATGTAGCAATAAATCAAGAGCACGTCAATCTTGACACTTTGGATCCTTCTTAAAGATGAATTTAAATCTTAAATATCAAGTTTGACGTGTTCCTTACTCTGAACAACGATTATAGTATTTTCGTCTGATTAAACAGCTGGATGAGGGACGGCTAGCACGCTATTCTCTGAATACAATAACCCCATCATGCACCCATCTCATTAGTTATTGACCAACGCTTCAGTATGTAGGTTTTCATTCTATTACTTTTCGTCCCATTGACCATGATGCTGTTTTATATTCTTAGACGCACAAGTATCATTTACTTAAGTACGCGGCTTGTTCCTGGGGAATGTACGCGTCCTATTAAATAAGAAACTGTTCTAAACATATATATGTATATACATACTTACACTGAGTTTTTTCAATGTGGCAACATTCAGGTTTCGACGACTTACCTGAAACAAAGCATCACCAATTTATACATTTTAATATCTGAATAAAACCTTAAGTAAGTCGAGCAAGCATCTTAGTTTGTAGAAATTTTGTCTTTTGACCAAAGATTCAAACTTGCCACCTGCAGGTAACTATTATGAACAAGTTGAACGGCGAAAAATCCACCGGCGAAGCACTCAGTTTTAAACCAAATTAGTTTAAAGTGTTTGTTTACTCTTACTAACTACGTAAGATACATTGTTGTTGATACTGTGGTACATTGTTGCATTACACAAGATATGAAGTGTGATTTTTGTTGTTGTAGAAGAAATTTGCTGCAATGTGTTTTTCTCTAAAAAAGGTGTCCACTTCCAATCGAAAATTTTCTTCATCAAACTTGGAATGTCCAGAAAGAACTTGACGGAAACAAGTATTCGTTTAACAGCGTTTGTAATGGAAACAATCAGTTGTTGAGAAAGTTTGAGGCAAACATTAATCAGAGCAGAACAATCAGGTTTCGAGTTGGCAACAACTGTTACCGTCGGCACAAGCGACGCTTGACGCGTCGCGAGGCCGTACCGGCGCAGCAGTAGCGCCGACGCACTCTGGTAATCAGAAAGTTTGGGAACTCACAACACAAACAGAAAAAAGCTGCCTGAAATAAAAGACTCAATTAAAGGAGGCGCCTATTGATAGAGCGATATGCGTTGGCTCATATGATCAGAGTATTGTAAACGTAGTCTAGAACTGAAGGACAATTGTCCACGAGCGGCGGTTTTTTCAAATCGGAAATCGTGTGTCCGCCCGCTACTTAGTAGAGCTATGGAACGGAAAAGTCGGGCGCCTGGTGTTAAGCGACAAACTTGTCCATAGAAGTTGCAATGACACGCAGAGCTTTAAATCGCAAAGATCTTGAGGGACACTGCCATTGCGCCTGTCACCTCATGTGCCTGTAATTTCACCAGCACCCTTATTCATCAAAACTGGAACGCAGTAATGCTCACATTGCCGCTTGGTGGCAGAAATAGGTAAGGTGGCAGTACTTCCCTGGACGAAATCTTTCACAAGGAGCTCTATCTTCTGTAACTAAAGTGGTGTTTCATGAGAAATGTCTATGTCCAGCAGCAGACAAATCGTCGGACAAAGCATTGGAGCATCTTTACAAAGAAGGAGAAAAGTCAAGGCGGGCAAAGCGTTTTTACAAACAGTGTTTGCTGAATGTCCGCAAACGTCAGCCTGGCAGCCTGCCGGTGCCACCCTGCAACCCGTTGTTGAAATATCGCCCCCGTTGCGAAATAACTCACAAACAACTTTGTGCCTATATCTCTGCATAAAATGAACCGAACGAGCGGACGGTCAGACAAATAGCTCCAACTAGACACTAAGCGTAATGAAATTCCTTTGCCTAAATTGGAAAGCGAAAATGGAAACAAAACTAGCTAACAAATTTCATTACTAAAATGACCATAATTTTTTGTTCCTCAAGCTGTGTCTCGAACCGACATCCAAGCGTCTTGGATACTAATATTTGTGGGCAGCGAGTTTGACGTAATGAAAAGCCGCGCGAAATCACCGTAAGTGGCGTAGACGCGTGAGTTACGCGGCTGTAAAAAATAACGCGATTATACTTGTCCCGGCAAGCAGAATGTCACGGGAACGCAAGATGGCGGCCTAATGGGGCGCCTTCAAATTAGTTTAATAGCACAACAATTATGGGAGATCTTCTTCGCTGTTGCAGCGGTGCTAATTTCGTTGCCGGTAAGCCAGCCGCGTCGCGCGACCTCTGGTTCCATTAGATTTACTTATAATAAGGTTTTTAGCGTAATGGGCTTTTCTTGCAGCTTTTGTTGCGTACGGATAAGAAGGCGTCATGAAAATATGATGAGGGAAAAGGTTACGGCGTAAGTTGCGCGGGTAGACTAAGTCGCTACGCCAGCGGGTTAGTGGCTCGTCGAGCGGTTCGCTGTGTTGGGCGTCCCGGATCGATGCCCGCTGCCGCCCTACGTCTAACGCTAACTGCTGCCTTACTCATAAGTTTAAGTGCGTTGGAAAAGTTTCCTTCGAAATAGTTTCGATGGTTGTTTGGGGTCGCTCGTGACGCATTTCTAAGTGGCCAAAGTTGTTAAGTTATACGCTATTAAAATGCACGGATAAGCAAGTGGAGTAGCGGGATAAAAGCAGCCGAAAAAATCCTATTAAGGTCACCATAAAACTAGTCACGATATCTCCATGTTTTGTTGTGTTGCAAAAAAAGTGGATTAGTAGATATGTCAGCTGTACATTGCTCGCCGGTGACGGTGGTGGTCGCTTTATAAAACTTAAAATAATGGCGAACAGTAAAGCGACAGTCGACGTAGGCGCTACATATTTGAACAAGTGTCGATGCAGTCTCATTGGCATTTCAAGGTGTAGGTTCAGTCGGATCGGCGTTGCAACGTATTGCTTTTATTCTTCAATATCAAGGCGTAGTGCGCGCACTCTACTTTAAAGCTATAATGACTTGGATCAGCAAAACGTAAAAAGAAAATTACAAACTAGTAGTTTAGCTACGTTTTCTTACTTTCTTATTCTTTCAAGGCAATAAAAAGCATGAGAATTGAACAAGGTGCATAAAAGCTGGGAGTCTTCCTCGCAACACTTACCTAACTTTTATCTGATTAATAGTAATAAATCATTGAGGGAGCAGGAAATTAAAGAGCTAAGATACAGGAGACGAATGCGGGATCTTTCGGCCGCTGGGAGTACGGGACGTCGACCGCGGGGAGCGCTGGGGCCCTAGTACATTAATCAAGGGACTTTGCTGGGATCATCCCTATTATTGCTATGAAATCTATATTGCTTCCACGTATTAACCAAAGGGTTAAAGTATACGTACATCAATTGGCAAATTTGTATAAAATATATAATATTTGGATGTTTCTATTTTTATATTAAAATATCAATTAGCTAGAGAAAGTACAAACATACAACTTGTATAAACAATTAACAAGCCTTAACTAGTCTAGTAATAATAATCATAATAAGGTCCGTAAATGCGGTTCAAACCTGCTAACAAGCTGAGAAGAATAAAGTAAATAATAATAATAATATTTATTCAGTGAAAAATGTACACCATTACAATGCTAAACTAGACAAACATAAGTACAATAATAGGCTGCTGAATGTACTCTTCAATTAAATGAACCCACTACAGTCACACTAGGAAATCCTGTATCTCAACATGTAGTGCGTTTCCCTTCGGCAAATGCAATGTACGGGCCCTTTGCAGAAGGAGAGTGTAATGAATTAATTAATTTAAAAAAAAGTGCGTTGTAAAATGGTGTACGCAAAGTGTTTCCCAACTTCTTGAGATAAAGCAAAGTAAACGGTTATGTCCGTCGACATTGTTAGCCCGGACAAGCATAACAATCACTATGCAGGAGCATACTGCGGCTAATCCTGTTACGAGAGGATCGGTTTGCATATCAAATTGACCTCAGGGTGGCCCGAGGGCCGCGCTCAAGGGCACGACGCCAGTTTAAAGGATTTACATGGATTGGGCTACGAGGTGCAAGATGGCGGCGGTGTTCTCTTCTGTATAATTTAGGTGGTTCTACTCTCTAAGTAGACGCCCATGAGTGAGATTAATGGTTCTGGTGTAGTGCTAGTATATAACTGAATATATTTGTATTTACAATTAAGATATGGTAAATGGAATTAGATTCGAAGTTGTTAAAAAAATTGTGCTCTCTTCTAAAATACTTTGGCTCTTTGGTGTGTCCTTAAAGGGTCTGTAATGATTAATCTTAGTTCTACCTACTTTTGTAACATTACGGTATGTAAGTATAGAATACTAAATATAATAAAGTTTCGTTCTTAAAAACAGACAGACTTAGAGAGTTATTCACAATATTTGCACCGTTAATGGCTGGACACCAAGTGCTACGAATGAGCTACGAATATGCTACGAATGTCTGACGAGCTACAGGAAACGATGCTATGGCTACGAATAACAATGTTGCAACTATATTTTCAAGTTTGTGAATTTGAACACTTTTCTCAAGGATATTGAAATTCAAATGTATTGGTCGAAATAGGCTTTAATGATTAAAGAGTGTTCTTTCATACTCAAATTTAGAATAATTTAACTCAAATGATATATTAGATAAAAAAGCTTGAGCAAACGGCGCTTCAGGGACCTCTTAAACTTACCCTTAGTTTTGGGTATCTTTGAACCTAGTGATTTTGAACAGTGAAAATCCTTCTACATTGATAATGTAACTGGCATGGATAAGATTATACTCGTATTTTGAAAGAAAAAACATAGATCTATCAAAGTAAATAAACTTGTCAGCGAATAATTGACCATTCATTTGGGAATATCATTTACCAATTAGCAGGTACTAACGGATATTATATTAACTGCCTCCGTGGCCGAACGGTTACCATGCCGGACTGCCACGCAGAGGTCCCAGGTTCGATTCCCGGGCCGGGAGAAATGTTTGTATGGCTTACATTTATTTTTCTCGTGAGTTTGGGTGTAATTTGTGGTTGTCTATGTGTATGTCCATGGCACCCGCGACACAGGGTTTCCCTAGTGTGGGGCTATGTTGAGTGTGTGCGTTATATAAAAAGAAATTGAGGCAAACACACACACTTTTCACTCGTTGAACACCGCTAACGGAACAACGGCGAGTAATTTTCAAAACTTTGATGATAACTGTCAATATACATATAAGTATGTCACATTTGACATGTACAATATTTGGTTTTTTCATTTCACAAAGTCTTTGACTACAAATTTCTTGAAAAAAAAACTTCATACCAAATTTTATGTAAAGTAACAAGGAAATATAAAGTTATCCAACTTGAGAGTGCTTTGAAAGTAATCAATTAAAAAATATCGTTGCAAATGCTTGTGGTTTAGAATTTGTATAGCGTTGAGGAAAAACGCTCCTAACGCGCATTTGTATAAAGACGGTAGATAGCGGTCATAAAAGGCGCCGGCCCGCTTCCGGTCACGGGGCGCTTTTGTCGTGCTGATTCGCAGGTTATTTTGATGGATTGTGAACTTGATGCGCACCAGCAAAACTGGAGATTTGCCTATTTGTAAAGGGAGAGGTCCCAACTTAATACTACCTTTTTATGTTATTTTTTATAGGTTTTTATATAGAACAAGTTGCGTGTCATACTTGGGCCAGGATTACACAAACAGTGACTATATTTTATGACTGACGGGGGTGTTCGTAAAGCTCCGTTATATTTTTACTAGGACTCGTGACTCAAGAAGGGACAACAAATACAGTAAAGAAAAACTGTGTGTGACGGCCAGCGAAGCGGAAAGCGTGAACACTTAAGGTGAGTTTTTTATTACTAAGTGATGGGACGAACAAGTCATGCGCCTGATGGTAAGCGACACGCCTGCCCATAACAGTAGCAGTGCCACCCAGTGCTTTGAATTACACAAAGTTCTCGGGAGCACTGCCACTGGGCCCGTCACCCTGACACATAAGTTGACAAGTTCCATGTGCCTGTAATTTGACCAGTACCCTTACCCTTCAACACCAGAACGCAGTAATAAGTTCACATTACTGCTGGGCGGCAGAAATAGGTATGGTGGCAGTACCGTCAACGCTTGTGTTAGTTGGTATTGAAGTATATTAGTGCAATACAGAGCAAATTAAAATATGTACATTTGTGTGGTACTATTAATGTCACAATATTGCATAGTAATAAATAAGTATTACAAAAAAATCAAATATTGTCAAAATACAACAAGTTTGAATAAAAATAGCGTTACAATATATTCGAAAGAAATTCGTCACTGTTTAATAAAAGGTGATTCATTCGGGTGTAAAATATTTAGGGCATTTTACACATTTTAGTACATTTAGTTCTTTTTGTATCAGTAAAATGTACCCCATTGTGGGGGTGTGCCTTGGGACACTGAACATGAACACGCATACTTTTCAAAACAACGAAATGTATAGCTTCAGTAAATAGATCATAGTGACGAGTACTTCTCCGATTACTGGCCAGGCCGCGCGGCCTTTTTTGCTAACCAAATTTGCTTAAAGCTAACTTTAAACAAAAAAATAACTGTTTGTTTTAAATATCCCACTACGGTAATACTGATGCCCGGTACCTTTGGTTATGCATACGATAGCACAGTGATGAAGAGATGTTATGTATCTAATACTCCTTTTATACAATATATTTTCTTGTGATTAGACTGGTTTTTCTTTATTACTTTGAAAATGTAATTTTCATGTAATTATTGAAACGAATAGCGATCTTGTCAGTCGATACTATAGTAATGAGAGTTTTTTTGCATGCCTGTCTTATTTTTCGCGAACTTGTTTGTACTCACTATATTACTTTGTTATCCTGACCACCATGTTTGTCGCTAATAAATGATTTGATCGTCTTTGAAATTTCATTATTCCTGATTTGCCACAACTCCGTAATTGAGTTGTTCATAAACATATCTATCTTGTTCTAATTGAATATGCGGCGATCGCGCAAACTTACAAATTTGATTAAATCTGAAAAAATACTACACATAATTTACTTAACAGACTATCTAGTGGAAATTGATGTTTCATTGGACAGAAACTATTGTACATTGTACATGTATTGTACATCGCACTGCAATGATTGAGTTTTTCACTTATACAGGTTATAAACTAAAATAGTGTTTCTTTTTCAGGGTATTCTCGTAAAAAAGCTAAATGATATCAACGTAAGTTAATAAGTCTTGTCAAGGTACTAAATTTTTTATTTAAATACCATTGTTTCAACAGGCAATATAAACATTTATTCGCTGTGCTTGCTCAGCGGCGTATTTAACCGATTATATAACAGCGCTTAAAACTATCCCACCACCCAAAGAAATGCTACAGGTGGTAGTTTTTCAAGCTATAACGGCTTAATAAAAATACATACACTTACTCTAGTCCCGATTAGCCCCAAACTGCAGTTTTTGGGAACCACAGATGCCCCGGCAGTATATCCATTACTTTATTACATACGTATTAGGAAGGAGGAAGCAAAGCACATAGTTCGAGTGGGTTGTATATCAATGGCATATTGGAGTATTCGGGACTTTCTAATCGATCTTAAGTGGGGTCGTAAGGGAATAACTAAATTGCAGTCGTGCGCACACTGTCCGAAATGTATCGGATGTAAAACACACAAGTAGGCGACTTTTTTGCGATGTTCGAGATTTTAAGTTTCGATTGCTTAAGAAAATCACAGCCAATAAGTCCCTCTGCTCGCCATTTCACTGAGTTTCTTTAGGCACTTTGGTGTTAGCAGGAGTATTAGATTCACAATATCTCGTCATCACTGTGCTATCGTATGCATAACCAAAGGTACCGGGCATCAGTATCAAGCCATTGATGTTTAGGAAGAATATACTTCTCTCTCTCTTTTTCCTGTTAAAAGTATGTAAGCATAACCCGCAAACATGTTACTTATTCTTGTCGGTCCCACGCGACATGGATATTACCACACAATATTATAAAAAAGCGATTCACTCCCTGGCGAGGAGCACCAAGACATATTATCACATAATGGAACCGGACTTGTATAACACGCTGTCATTGTCCTGGGGTGCACCCAGTTTACCCGTTTTGATAGATTTTTAAGAGTTGAATTATATTATAAATAATTTATTTACTTGTATTACACGGTAGTCAATAATTGTTGCAATATTTTATCGTAAGTTTTATAATATTACCTATAATTATTGAACAGATTATTGAAGAGACAGAGACAGACGCTTTCACTGTCCTACTTTCTCTCGCACGCTCGTGCACGCACTCACACGCACACACGCGCACAGGCCCCCCCACCTAATACTCTCTTAAACATACAGCACAAAGTGTAATATACGTATTGTTAGATTATGTAAGTAACTTAAAATTAGTTATGTCTGTGGTGATTGGTTATTGTTTTTAAAATAAGCATTTCTTTTTGTTATTTTTTGTATTTTACTCTTTTTTAACTTAATTCTTGTTGCTATAAGCTGCTTTGTTATTCGGTTAATCTTACCTGCTTTGCTTCCCACGAGACAGGCGTAGTCTAGTTTTGGGATCATAGTTCAAATATGTGATTGTTAATTGTAAGTTATGGTAAATAAATTTATTATTATTATTAGATTGTAAGTTTGGTTCGAACCTTGCACAACATTTCAAACAGATCTTTGTCATGATTACATTACATACTTAAAAGATATTTATCAATAATAATCCAAACTTCTAATTGAAAAATTTAAATATAGGTAATAAAATAACGCGATAACGGCTACAGACGCACAACGTTGATTTAACCCCAAAACGAGAAACGGCCGAGCAAAATCCGGCTTATTAATAATTTCCCATTGATCTCTGATTAATCTACGCAATCAGCATTTAAGGCAACTGGAACACGGTTTTAATTAAAAACGTAATTATTTCGTCAGTATAATCAGCATTATCTTTATTTTGTGTTTGTTTTTTTTTGTTTTTATCGTTATTTCCTTTTAATGTTACATTTTTTATTTTAACGACATTTTGCTCTTCGTAAATTTTAATTAGTATAACATTGTACCATAATTAGGAGGACAATGAAAACGGACAGAGGACCGACACAAACTATTTAAAAGAAAAGAGGAATTTACGGAATTCACGCGTCCTGTCATGCGCTTCACAACCATACTAAAGAGATCAAATCAAAAGGTACGGCAGTAATACGACGTATGAAACACACTACTAAATATTGTATTTGACTGGTTTTTGCTTGCGACAGACAACTGAAGTTTGTTTACTTTTAATTAATTAGTTCTAAACCTTCACACAGTTAAGCTTCTCCTTGAACCTTAAATGAATAAAATGTTATATACATGACTGTCAATTATTCATCTAAGTGGGTACCAGCTTTATAAATTACCGCATTACATGATTGAGTATGCCCTTCCCCTCCTTGAGCTTTCGAACCGGAGCTAGGTATAAGCCGACAAATTTGAGAAGTTCGTGTAGTTATAAGTACGTGAGTAGCTGAATCATCTTTATATCGTAGGGTTATTTGCTGTGAATAGAACACGGTGAATTAGGTTAACATTATATTTTGTAAATATAGGATTTGTAAAGAAGTGCGTATAGCTTAAACTGTTACGAGTTCGTTATTGCATGCTTTTTTATACGTGGATATTGATCAGTAATACTATTTCAATTTGATCTGACTCTCACTTTTCGGGGTAGATCTGTCGCTCTTACCGACCTGGAGCTCCTTGGCATAACATTGAGACGCTAATTTTGAATCTAAGGCGTATGCTATTGCAATAAAAAAGCTGGGTATCCTTAATAAGGTTAAGCGATATTTCGCGCCTGGAAAGCTATTAATTCTGTACAAAGCGCAAGTACGGTCTTGCAGGGAGTATTGCAGTCACCTGTGGGATGGCGCAGCGAAGTACCAACTTGAGGCTCTTGATTCGATTGAACGCAGTGACAGGAGACTTATTGGCGACGATTAGCTCGAATCTAAACTTCATAGTTTAGCCCACCGGGCGCAAAGTTGCCTCTCTGTCGGCCCGCCCGCCCCCTTTAACCATCGGACATCCACTGCACGGCGGGATATCATCCATACTTGGTCGACATTCCTTTCAGGCGTACTAAGCTCTTTTCGTCATCTTTTATTATGCGCACAGCCCAGGAACAGAATTCCCTGCCTGCAACTGTGTTTCCGAGCTCATACAACCCGAATAACTTTAATATGCGACTGGATAGGCATCTTCTGGGCGAGCTCGTTCCATCGTAGATCCTATCTTTGCTCCAGAGCTAGATAGTGGTCAAGTCCATTAATTAAAAGAAAACTAAGTAACGTTGCACCTAGTATTATTGTTGTGTTAAATTGTGTTTCTTTATTATATGGCAGTACAGAGTTAACTAAGTTTATCTATTCCTTAATATTGATGAACCTTTTTTTATAATACCAAGTGATGGAATGAACAAGTCGTGCGCCTGGCGGTAAGCGACACACCTGTCTATAATAGTCGCAGTGATAAACAAACGCTTTAAGTCACAAAGATCTGAGGGGCACCGCCATTGCGCCCGTCACGCTGAGACATAAGTTGGCAAGTCCCATGTGCCTGTGTTTTCACCAGCACGCTTACCCTTCAAAACCGTAATACGGTAATGCTCACATTGCTGCTTGGCGGCACAAATAGGTAAAGTGGCAGTACTTTCATAGACGAATTCTTTCACAAGGAGGTCTACTGCTACTAAACCTAATCATTAACCCTTGTTATATTGAGTACAAATTATTCATTTTGCTTAAAGGCAGAGGAAGTTGTGAGAAAGTGCACTATAATGTTAATCTTCGACGTTTATGGAAAGAAAAAGCATTACAATGTAAATGGTAGTAAGTTTAGTAAGAAGAGGCAGGTTAGCGAGTCCGAGAATATACCCACTGTTGCATTGTGTTCATTCTGGAATTTAGACAGGCGGGAAACCCGTGAGTTGTGGTCTAATAACTACATCATATGTGTCCTGTACTCTATAATTCCAAGCAATCCTATAACAGTTACCTTATGACACACCAAACTTGTGTGAAAAACCACAATTATATTGATGTTTAAAGGTTCCCCATACACGGTAAACGCGATCAATTAGTTGCTGTTATAGTTGTTTGTTTGTGTAAACCCCTTTCGAAATCCGCCTAGTACTAGAAGTATAAGTATTCGGAATGAATAAGAAAAAAGTACTATAAAGGTCAGAAATGAATTTATTGTTTCTCAAAATATTCTCCGTTAGCGTTAACGCACTTTTTCATACGAAAGAACCAATTTTGAAAACATTTATGCCACTCCTCCGTGACAATCTCTGAAACATATTTTTCATACTCTTCGACAGCCTCTTCAGGTGATGAAAATCGCTGACCATGTAACTGGTTGTTAGTTTTTGGAAATAAATAAAAGTCACAAGGTGCCAGGTTGGGACTGTACGAACGATGGCTCATAAGGTCAACGTTGTTCACCTTCAAAAATTCATTTGTCTGTCTGGCCGTGTGAGAACTGGCATTTTTGTGGTGCAAGATGATATGGCGTTTACAGTTATTTTTACGGAGTTTGTTAATAACTTCCGGCAAACAAGTGGTCGTATACCAATCACTATTCACGGTACAACGATTCTCAAAAGCAACAGTAGCCATGTGTCCAGTTTTATTAAAAAAAGAAGCAATCATCCGCTTGGAAGCACTCTGCACGCGCGCCACTTTGGTTGGTTTCGGCTCATCTCGAAAGACCCATACGCTCGATTGCTGCATTGTTTTAGGATCGTAACTATACATCCATGTTTCGTCACCTGTTACTATGTCCCATACCAAAATTGACGCTCCTTCGTTGAATCTGTTAAGCATGGCATTGCACCAAGTGACGCGATTCGTTTTTTGAGCCTAAGTCAAATTGTGTGGGATCCACCGAGAGCACAGCTTTTTCACACCCAAATGTTTGTGTAGTATTGATTGTATTTAACTCATGTCTATGCCTAAAGAAGCCCGAATCTCATGGTATGTCACATGCTTGTTTGTTTTGATCATACGGCGCACATCATCGATGTTTTTGTTGCTCACAGCAGTGGACGGGCGACCGTCACGAAATTCGTCACTGAGATTGACTCGACCGCGTTTGAATTCTGCAAACCAGCTATAAATAGTCGTCTTGCGTTTTGTCGCCAAAAGCAGTTTGAAGCCGAGCGAAGCTCCGCTGAGTTGTTAAATTACACGTAAAGTCGTAGAAGATCATACTACGAAAATTTTCACGAGTAAATCCAAGATGACGTAGACAACCAATTTCTAGAAAGACGCTACAATGTAAAAACAAGTGACAGTCAGATGAAACAAACTGTATTCTACAGCCAGAGTTCCATTTTCAAATGTTGTAATTACTTTTTAAATATTGTTTATGTAAGTGGCCAGTTCCGGAAACTTATAGTGCACCCTATGCAATACAATCGTTTATGGCAGTGGATTGTTTGTTCCCATTAATGTTTTAACTCGCGGAACATTGGTTCCCTTTAATAGCTGATAATTATGCGATGCGATGAAACGCAGCGATGACGAGGGAATGTGATGAATCCATTAGAGCCTGCATTTACTGAGATTCGATAAATGTTGCTTGGTAATTGTTTGTAAAGGGGATTTCGGACAGGGGTTTCGGAGAGACGATGAGCCATACCAGCCATGTGAGTACACGTCAAACGCAACAAAAGTTTTTGCGTGTATGAATAACATTTTACTATTTCTTAATTCGCGTAATTATACCAACACTTACATGTACGGCCGGTGGACGTGCTACTTTTGCACAATTGTGACAATTCGTTTCTTACAATGCAGCTGAACTGTTTGACTTCCATTTGCAATGTTAATAGTACAATGGAACTCTATTACTGGCTCGGCTCAAGACCCACTAGTTCAGGAAAACAATGTAGCCACCCGAAGGTCTGCGACAGAGCGATGAAAGACAAACGCTCGCGCCACCGCTGTTACCGTCTCGATTTACTTTTTATTTATGTATTATTGCTAACATGTACACTTTGTGGTAAATTGATCTTTAAGATATCACAGTGTTGGTCCATATACCCTATTGGGGCACCAAAATTTATAATATTTCAGAGAGGTTCATGCAAACGACATAAAAAATTTAAATAAGTAGTTGACAACAACATTGCATTCTTATTAAAAATTAATGAAGTTACGAAATTTATTTTGATATTTTCAATCTATGTATAGATTAGATCGTAAAATAGTAAGCATAATAGACATAGAGGTACTAAGGACTATATCTAAATAATTCAAATCTTGATTTGGAAACATAGGGGAACTTTGTTTGTCTATGTCGTGCAGCTGCGGGCAATACAAGCGAACCTGTACACGAAATTACTCTCGAATACAAGTTACCAAATTACGTGTCTGGTCCCTAGAAATTGGTTACAATTACACAGCACAGGTCGACGAGTGCCACCTTAATTAACTACCCTCGCCACGAGATAACACTGAGCCGGCCTACTTGTATTTTACTTGGCAGCATTTATGTGAGAACATGCTTCTCGAGATGAAACTTTTTCACCTCCGCACAAACGCCTCCTCGTTTATTTAAAGTAATGGGCAATTCCAGACTTACTAAGGGATAAACATTTTAGATGGAGCAAATTCTTATATAAACGCTGCGTCGAAAACAACACAGAAAATCGGGAGATGTTATGTTTGCCACGAAAATGCTAATAAATAAAATCTAGGCAAGTTTGCGCCATCTCGCTCGTTTTATGTGGAGTTTGGGTGTGGCTCATCCCTTTCGCCGTAAAAATAGGATGAAACTTTGCGGATGTTGCTTCCATAGGTGGCGCAGCGTCGCAAGGCGGCGCGGGGCGCGGGGTGCGGGGCGCGGGGCGCGAGGCCGCGGTGAGCGCGGCTTTCACAACAATTTGTTAAAGTTGTGTGTCGGTATGAACGGCCGCTTTGATGTCGGCTCTCATTCGCTGTGTCCTAAGCCCATGCAAGATAACAGAGTACACAAAACTTTTATCCGACTCCTTTATTCTCTGCAATTAATTAGGTGATGGTTCGCTCGGGATTCGGGAATTCCGCGTCAGGCGTGTATTAAAAGGACTTTAAAATCTTCACAAAAGTTGCGCCGTGTCGAGTTCACTTTCTAATTAGTTTGATGAGCTTTAGGACCCGATGTTTGCGGGGGCGCGGTTGTGTTTGTCTAACAATTTACTCGCGTAGCCAGACCAGCACATTTGTCTGATAACGATTTCTATCGCTTATCTATAACAATGATACGATATGTTCACAAAAAAATAAATCACTATTGCGACAATGTGATCTTTTTCAATTCTAAAATAAGTTACGAAGATTATTCTAGGCACTTACGACGTAAGCTTGCGTCAGACCTAAGATTACGTTTAGTAAACGAACCCAATGCTGAGCGGTGGCTTTAGACTATCTTTCGACGGACGATCAATCTGCGATAGTGCCTCGACATATCGGCTTGTATCTTCGCTCCGTCTTCGCCTTTAGTGCTGTTTGTCGTTTCATATCGATAATATAATTTTGATGTTCGATAACTGATCGGATCGGTGTAGCAGTAGTGCACTGAATTTACGAACTTCACCGAGCTGTAACTCCATTACATTACGTATATTGTGACGATTATAAGTTTCGTTTATCCTCGCTTAAATGTAGCATGTGTCATAAAAAATAATTGTGAAGTTCAACTTGCGTGTGAGTGTGCGTGCGTGCGTGCGTCCACAAAAATATATACTAACAAGCCTGGTCCATTAGCAGGTATATTATAATTATATATAAATTTTCTTTAAATATATACCAACAGCATAAGTATATGCACAAAAGTACAAAAGGGTTATGGTACGGGGAATTGTTCTTAGACTTATTTGTAAAATACTAACAAACTTGCAGGACCATATTACTATAAACATCATAAATAACAACTTTTGTTCCATGACTTTTAAGAATTAAATTCGTCAGATTTTACTCTCTCACAGAAATAAAACTATTTAAATAGATGGCTCTAAATGGTGATAACCCTGTGCAAAATGCGGGAGTCGTCGGAGAGGATGCGCGTCTGAACTTACTACCTTACTACAAAATTCGGACCTAAAAAGTGTCAGAAAGTACAAAAAAACTGAAAAGTTTGTTTTTGGAATATTTGTCATGTTTCGTCAAAAGCCACGGAACAAAGTTGTTGTTATGATGTTATCATATAGTATGTATATAACCAGAAATAGAAACGAAATAAGGGCCATCCATCCTTGGCAACTCATCAGGCAAATGGCAGAATACTTTTCAAACAAATTAAATGACATTTTGTCTCTAATTCTGATTATACACTTTTCTTTTTTTTTATAATAATAATAATAACGCACATACTCAACATAGCCCCGCACTAGGGAAACCCTGTGTCGCGGGTGCTATGGACACACACATAGACAACCACAAATTACACCCAAACTCACGAGAGAAATAAATGTAGGCCGTACAAATATTTCTCCCGGCCCGGGAATCGAACCTGGGGCCTCTGCGTGGCAGTCCGGCATGGTAACCGTTCGGCCACGGAGGCAGCAGGCAGGAGGAGACACTATATGGATGTTACTCAATACTAGTAAGCTAGTCCTGCAAGGTTGTTAGTATTTAAAAAACCCAGTATATATAAATTGTGTGTAATAGGTATATATTATATAAAATTTATATTGTACGTGTGTATGTAAAATATAATATATAAAATGTACAATTCAATCTTTTTTCAGCCTCACATTAGTCGACACCTTTTATCGACGATTGACAACACTGTCGAACCGCGTCCGTTACTATCCGATCATTTGTCTCTGTGTTTGTCTATTTTTCAAACGAAGCGACGATTTCTCTGCGACTCGCGTAAGCGCGCGGATTTCTCAGACTGTCAATACGATAACGGCGCCCGCGCGTAAACATATGATCCATGAATACGTGAAACGAACCATTTCACGCAGTATTGTGTCTCGTAAAGAAACGCTGCTGTCATTGGTCAATTCACAATCGTCATTTGAAACTTAGTTTGTATCAGGTAAAATTGAGAATGTCTAGATAGATGGTAACACGTGCAATGCGGGTCTATATATAAACGTAGTTGTGGTTTTGTACTACAGCACTGGTGGACATATTCTAAAATTTTTTCTTGTTATTCTTTAGAACAGATGTCGATAAAAATATTTGAAATATTTTTATTCAATTAAAGTTAATCAAATGAAACGCTTTACACTTGTTTTATAAAACTTTGGTAAACGAAAAAAGTATAATTGGAACATGAAACTTAGAGATAACGCGCGGCTGGAACCAAACCTAACATTTTTAAAACAGAATGTTAAGTTTGCAGAAAATCCCCAGAAACAAATGCGAAGCGAGCACTCCATTGCAACAACAACAAGAGCAAGAGTTTAAAAAGTTGAAATTTTAAAAGTCCTCCTTTAAATTCTGGCGAAATGGTGGAACGTGCCGGGAGAAGCGGTAAAGTGCGGGACACACCTGCGCGGGACACGCGATGCAGTCCCGTAAATCCATACAACATACAACGTAGGGGACTGGTGTCTTTTATAATATGGAGGCGATTTCACGTATATGCCAGCTTCGAGAAGGCGCAAATAAAATCATTTTCCATTAAAAAATACCCCAAAATTGACACATACACTATCTTGAAACTGAAAAACACTCCCTTCAACAAAATGAAGCTGAGTTGTGTCGCACAGATCGTAGTGAACAAGGAAAGGAAACAAATGCATTCATAACGATTTTAACAGCATTTACATACTAACGGGTGGTGTCCCGAAGTTTCCATAAATTCGTCACACGCGGTCTACAGAGCCTGCGCCACCGTCGCCAGTCCCTGGTCTCATATCGTATGTATTGGGGGAAGGCAGGGTCAACTTATATCTTAATTCCACCCCCTTTCCACCCCTACTATCAAGTAGTGGGTATAGGGATGGGCCAAATCAATGTGGTGTTGGGTGACATGTTTACATATTTTTGATTACAAATGTATAAAACTATATAAACAAGTCAACTGTTTTCATTCAAATCTATTATATATGAGAGCGGTAATATTTCAATGGGAGAACATTAATTTCTCAATTGAGAGGACGACGGTTCGAATCCCTGCGACAGCAAGTGCCTATGGGTTTAATTTCTAAGTAAAGTACATTGTACAAGTACATCCCAGCGAAAGACAGGCGTGATGATAATACGTATGTACACTTATCGACATATATACATAGTGGAACGTTAAAAAAAGGTTGACTTAAGATAACAATATCCTCTTGAACCAGTGGCCACACCATTACTTTTAATTTGAGTTTTTTTTTGTTCCAATTCAGCGTTCTGTTATATGTGGCCAATAGTTTATAAACGTTGTTTCTTTTTTCACACACTCATGGCCCCGTACTAGGGAAATTGTTTCGCGGGTGCCGTGGACACACATAGATAACCACAAATGTACACCAAAACTCACGAGACAAATACAATGCAATACAATAAATGTAGGTCATATTCATATTTCTCTCGGCTCAGGAATCCAACCCGGGACCTCTGCGTGGCAGTCTAGCGCGGTAACCGTTCGGCCACCGAGGCTTAAATTATAATGTGATAATTTAACCTTTTTTTATGGTTTCTTCAAATATGTAGTTTTTGGCAGTAGAGCTCCTAGTGAAAGAGTTCATCCAGGGAACTAATTGCCACCTTACCTTTTTCTGCCGCCAAGTAGTAATGTGAGCATTACAGTGTTTCGCTTTAGAATGGTAAGGGTGCCGGTGAAATTACAGCCGCTTGAGACGTGTCAACTTACGTTGTTAGGGGGACGGCTGCAGTGGCAGTGGCCCTCGGATCTTTGCGATTTAAAGTGAGTGACACCGCAATGCTATGGACAGGTGTGTCGCTGACCGCCTACCGCCAGCCACACGACTTAGTCGTCCGTCGTTGATATCATAAAAAAATTAAAAAGATCCATGAGTATACACTATATCGGAATGTTTTAAAAAAATAGAGTCGTACTGTTGCGTTTTACTTAATACGTTTAGCTTAATTTTTGGAGTTCGTTTGTTATTTAACAACCCTAGCCGGCGACTAAATGAAGCGAGGCGTGGGGCGAGAGAGTGCGCAGGGGTAGACAGAGGGTACAATAGGAATACTAAGTCCCGATTAGCGCAATATGATTGTCGATAAAGTAAACATCGGCTAATTGCAATGGCAATTCGATAATTCGGTTCATTGATTGATACTAGAGTATGTATTATAATATTCATTACCTGGTGCGATGTGCGAGCTGGTTTAACGCAGTGGGTCCCTTTTTCATTAATCGTCATCGGCAAGCCATTACACATTCAACTGCTGGCCACGGGGCTCCTCTACGAAAGGAGCTTATACGTTCTCCGAGACTTGTAAATCTTCATGCAGATTTTTTTACGATGTTTGTGTACATAATGTAGGCAAGTGACTAATTAAAGTCACAGATATATAACGTCAACGGGATTCGAACCATCTACCTATCAACTGAGAAGCAACCGTCCGTAACCTTTAGCAAACGTGTGAAGTGTTTAACGGTCATTAGGCCAGCGTGGCTTACTATAACCAAAGCCCGCTAAAATAGGTCGATGATAATGAATATAGATGCTATGAATCTAATGGCATAACACTCGTATATGCTACATGATAAAAACCATGATTGTTATTGAACAAAGTACGAGTATTTTTATTACACTTTGGAGGAACAAAACAGTCCATGACGAATGACCGTGGCGGAACACAGGGAAACAAATCGTTTGGTGAATATCCGTAGTACTGTATCTATGCAAGTCTGCCAGTTACTCCGCCAAATGGTAAGTTTAGCCATCCAAAGTCCCAGACTGCGGTGAAATTGTCTGCACTAAAAGCGACAGCAAAAAATTAATACTTACTTTTATTATTTTTATGATATCAAACAAATCGTCCGTCACATTGATACATACAGTACGTATTAGGAAGGAGCAAAGCGCTTAAGGGGTGGTATATCAATGACATTTTTTTCAAAAGGTATCTAACGTAAGTTAGGTTTTTTTATATATATTAATACCATTGTTGTAAGTAAAATGTTTGTACTTTCTACGTTCTGTGTTGCATAACAGGCAATACAGACATTTGCTCGCTGCGGTTGCTCATCGGCGGATCGAGCGGAAAAACGGTTATGTAACAGTTAACGCTCAAAACTATCCCGCAACCCAAAGAAATGCTAAAGGTGGTGTTTTTTAAGCTATAACAGCTTAATAAAAATATATACATTCACGCTAGTCTCGCTTAGTCCCAAACTGCAATTCTCGGAACCACAGACTTTCTAATACTTTGCCATACGTGCTAGTAAGGAGGAAGCAAAGCATATGGTTCGAGTGGGTGGAAAATCAATGGTATGATGAAGTGTTCGAGACTTACAACTCGACCGTAGGAGAAACGGTGAGGGTGGAACTAAATTGAAAAGTGCTTGCGCACATCTCTGAAACGTGTCCGATAGAAAACCGATAAGCAGGTCACTTTTCCGTGGTGGGCAAGATTTTGTACCTTCGAATTCACAAGAGAATCCTCGATATTAGGTTACTTTTCGCTCCGCCAAGTCCAAGGCAGCTAACTGGTATCGGGCAGACCCGACCCAAAAATGGCATCAATACTCTATACACGATAGAACCTCTGCTTTATAGAGATTTAAAAGTTGTAGCATTGCATAGTCATTAATTACTTGCTTCAATTGACGTATTGTTCTATATTCTGCCCTTTCAACCATCGTTACTTAGTCATAATGTGAAAATCTTCACATAGACGCATGCAAAGTTATCCATTTCGCGGCGTTTACGTGACAGGCTATGCGTTGCCGGGCTCAAGTGTGCTTATTTTACAGCATTCACTAAAACTGTGGACTACGAAATAATGCTAGAATAGTGGACCGCAAAGACGCGTCTTATCCATAATGGTGTAAGTGTAATCTGAGAATATCTGAATAGTAATATACATAAAAACCGATCATTATTACTTTTGAATGTTTTTCAAATAGGTTATAAAAAAATTATGCTACAAAATGTTACGCCAACGAGATCGTTAAATTAAAGTTGAAAGTGACATACAACAAGGTCCTTAAAAACCTGTTTCGGTGTTGGCGAAGCATGATATATACGATAAATAAATAGAAAACTTGATTCTCTAAAAATAGAAATAGCATTATGTCCACAGACGTTGTAAATATGTATGCCCTGTATGATCTAACGCTTAAATGAGTGCGAGCTACTAGGATAGGTTTCCTCTACCCTACACATCCTAGTAGCTGAGTGGAAATATTAAGGATGTTATAATATTTCGCTACGTGGAAAATGATCCAGGGTAAACATGAGTAGGTAATTCGCGGCTGTGTAAATGTTTACATCGCGTATGCTTCTATATACAAGCCAGAAACGGAAATGATAAAAGTTGTTATAATGTGAACGTTGTTGTTAGAACATATATTTATGAAAGTCATGTGCTTTGTAACAAAACGTAGTGACAAAATTAAAGAAACTAAGGTAAGGTAACGAAGGTACAGTGGCGAAAGAGATATATAGAGCCAACGTGGAAGACAATATTAAAAGAGGACGGTCACTAAAGGCATTCAAATAAAGAAAAAAGTCGAGAATAGTGATAGTGGGAAGAATAAGAGGGCTTATAAAAAAAATATCGATGAATTTATGTGAAGCAGAAACGGCGTAAAACAGTGACTGTGTGTAGGCACACACGCAGTGGGAATTCAAAGGCGTGAGTACATGAATAAATAATTATTATATTTTTTATAAAGATAACTTTAGGGTATTCACGTGTTATGTAAATGTACATACAAATCCCACTAGTAACCCATACTGCAACTTTGCCCGTCCACACTGTCACACTATGACAGGTATTGTAAACATTACGTTGCTACATCCAGGTGTCGTTTGTCGCGACAGTGGGGCGGCTGTCAAATGCTGCGACAAAACACGGTCGCGATCTGTTTACACGTTTGCACAAGTATTGTTATCGCGGCATGTGCTATCGATTGCGGTGCTTGTCATTTCAATGGCCGTCAAACATTTTGTGACCACATTGGCGTTTATATTAAAATGATCTTCGCGTGAAATTATTAATTCAATACGATGCAGTGCAACCAATTGGTGTAAAATTATACTAATTATTTTTTTTATATTAAGCGACGGGACGAACAAGTCGTGCGCCTGATGGTAAGCTACACGCCTGTCCATAACAGTTGCAGTGCCACTCAGAGCTTTAAATCAGCTAGATCTGAGGGGCACTGAAACTGCGCCCGCCACCCTGAGACATAAGTTGACAAGTCCCATGTGCCTGTAATTTCACCAGCATTCTTACCCTTCAAAACCGGAACACAGTAATGCTCACATTGCTGCTTTGCGGCAGAAATAGATAAGGCGGCAGTACTTCCCTGGACGAACTCTCTCTCACAAGCTCTACAGCTACTAAAATTTACTACATAACAATAATAATAACGCACACACTCACCGGCCCGCACTAGGCAAATCCTGTCACTCACTAGGGAAATCGCGGGTGCCATGGACACACATAGACAACGACAAATTACACCCAAACTCATGAGAAAAATAAATGTGGCCTACATTTATTTTACTAACATTTCTCCCGACCCGGTAATCGTTCGTCCACGGATGCAGTTACATACACATATAACAAACGTACTTATAACCTTTGCATTTCCATTGGTATAGACAGAGACAATAGATCACTTCTTCGCATAATCCTGACACAGTCATCTTGCCACACATACATTTATCGATTTTTTTAAATAAGCCCTCCGGTTCTTCTCACTCCTCATTTCAGTCGTTTTAAAGACATTTTTTATTTGATCTGAGATCGTCCCTCTCGGTCGTTCCGACATATATCTTTCGCCATTCTACTTAAGCCCAAACCACCTCAACATACCTTTCTCTATTTTCGTCACTACATTTTCATGAATACGTAAGCTCATGCCCTAGTCCCACAGAAGGGGTAGACAGAGACCATGGAACGCCACTTTACTCTATCCTGACGCAACTCTCGAACCTCACATACATCAACTTTTCATCCTTTTTCAAATCACATATATTATTATATTTTACGGATCACAGTATTCTTCACTCTGTTACATAATAAACAAAAGCAAAGCGTGTGAATAAATACATTAAGTTACAACGGAGTCGCGCCACTCGGTTATTGGATATACATATATCTTGAACGTTGGACAGCAGGGTAATACAACCATGTCATTGTAGACTCAGCGGGGCAATAGTGCCGCGGCGACAAATTAACCCGTTCGCCGCCAGTGACGGGCTTCGCCGGCGAGCCGAGCGCTGCTGCTGCGGCGAGAGCCAATGCGCCCGCTGGGACGCGAAGATACAATTGTTGGTTAGTGGATTATGAGGTTTAGATCTTGAAAGTAAGTTTGGAATTACCGCTTTTGCTGCTATCGTAATGATTGTGATTTGGTACCAGCCAAACATTAAATACCTTATTTGCTTACTGCTCAATTAAAACCTGAATATATAATACAAAGTGATTAAAACATGCGGTAAGTTGTTGCATACTTAAATTAAACAGATTTTCATAAAATACGGGAATGCTACTGAACAAAATCTAGACAGTTAAGATAAGGTCGGCGATAAAAGAACGGTCGCTTCTAAATTTAGAGGTCAATCTCTGAAATTTATGTGAAGAAAAACATCGGTGATATTTGCTTGTGGCACAAAATGTGAGGTCCCCAACTCACACCGGCCTAAAACTTTGTCTTAGAAGAAAATCATACCCAACAAGAAACGTTTAATGGGTGAATAATGTTAAAGATCAACGATAAAGCGAGTTAGCTTCTTTGTCATATTCTTGAAATTATCCGGGTTTTAAGCACACGACAATTTTTATTTGTTTATTTGTATTCAGGGTATAAATACATGCCTTATAAACTAACATACGTAATATTACAATAAAACACTCATGTAATATATACCTTAAGGTTGAGCGTACATACAATTTGCAACTAATCTACATGAATTGCACTTGTCGGCGACGTGTGGCGCAATCTGGTGTCAGGTAACAATACAGATAGGTCACGTAAATGCAGACTGGAGAAACAACAACAGCCGTCATGGGTGTTATATATTGATACTACATAGATAGACATATATGTATAGAAAGATGACATTTTATATTATGTATAAATCCACGTATAGGTGCTCGTAAGTTCTCGGCTTTGCCAACAGAAAAGATTAATGCGCGATCATGCGATTCGAACAAACTTGGCATCACCTTTCTCAAACGTTCTTCCCGTTTCTTTTGTCCTGCACGGAATGTCGCAGCGATGACACCGTGAAGGCAACGCCTCGGCGTTGGCGTCACATTTCTGCAACTATACTACATTATAAATCTCTATCCCCTTCTTATTTTATAACTTTTAGAGTGAAACCTAAAAAGAAATGCTTACAGCATTGTGGAAAAACTTCTCATGCAAATTTGGGTAGCATAGAAAGGGGCATATAGAAAACGATTTCTTCAAAACGACAACATAACACCGGGTTGACAAATCTGCCGTCCGATCTTGCGCGTGGCCTATTATAGGGGACGATCGAACGGCGGAAGCGAACCAACAGATCGTACGTCTAACACATATCCATCTGTAAAATAAATGTTGCGATTTTGATTCAGACAGCATTGTTGTTTTTGGTAACTCTATACTAAACAGTATTTCTCTGAGTAGATAAACACATCCTAGTACTTGTAGGAAATAAACGAAATAATTTATTGATAAGTTACAAGTAAAAGGTCTAAATAAAATGAACGTTACATTTCATTTTTTGATTTAAGGAAATGAGAAAATCTTTAACGTCAATATTCTTTACGTTGTCATTTTGTCAAATCCGTAGATGAATGCTGTGTCAAAATATTACATCTTATTCGATTATTTTTCGTTGTCATTGCATATTTTATAGACGTTAGTTAGAACGTTAAATTGTGTTGTTATACAGTTTCATCACGCGTGCTTTGTTTTCTGTTTCTTGTGTTCAATTTAATCACGTTACAAACTTTCATTTGACATGCAGAACTTCTTATAATCAGCGAAAAAAAAACGTCGAGTGGTAGTGGCAGTGCGAACCCGCGTCCGCCCACCGCCGCCCATGGCATCACGGCGCCGCCGCGCGCCGGGAGACTTGAACGCAGCGCAAAACAAGAAAAAAACGTTTTGCTGATTTACAAAATATTAGAAACGGAACACGGACAGTTTTTAATTTTTGCAAAATTAAAGTCTAGTTAGTACCCAGAAAACACATTCGTACCATTACGTAACATCGAAACAACATGGACTCGTGATCAACTGTTTCTAGCATTTTAATAATTGCGTTCATTGGAAAGAGTTTAAAATGTAAAAATAACTTATCATTACTAGAAATAGGGTGTCCAAGTTCATGTTTACGTGAGCTTGACTTGACTTTATGTTGAGTGACCACTCGTTTGAAACGGGTCAATTTACTATCAGACCTGATATATTGACAGGATAGCGTGAATACAACACACCCACATTCCATCAGTTCACTAATCAACAAAAAATAATCACCAAAAACATTCCAATCCTTGGCTCCGACACAAAGTTTTAATAACATTAACAAACACAAAGCGCCATCTGGCGATAAGTTGCTCTTCTCATCGGCGAAGACAATGGCGGAATTATTGCAACATCGGGACTGCCCGCGAATAAAAAGTTAGTAGGCCTTATTATACGGCGAGTAATTAAAACTGGAAAGATTCATCCATTTGATTAACATAATAATGAAACAGGGCGTCGGGCCATTAGGGGCGCGAACTTCGTACAATTAAGACAAACACATCGCAGGCCGAGCGTTAATCATTGCGAGAAACGTTTAAGGGTAGCAAACAACGCAATAACAAACAATAAACAATATGAGAGAAGCATAACAATAGATCTTCCAGGAAACTTAAAAAAATACAATAATGTTGTAAAGAAAATGCGAAAATGCGCTGGATCTTTGTTAAGAACTTTTAAGTTGGAGGTGCCAGCTGCTCAAACGTTTACAATACAGTCATTGTAAGGATTTCCATGAAGTTTGAATTGGTCCAGAATTTAGGTCAAAACATCTTCATCAACGTTAACGATTGTAGCATCATCTTCGAGCCTATTGCTTTCATGGTAAGATAACATAGCTTAAGCAATACGGAACTCTCAAAATCTGCCCTGGTAAAGCATAGTCTGGTCCCTGTATTAACATTATTCATATCGCGCAATACTCCCGCGATCGAGATGATTAAATTGGTCGGTGAATAAATAAGCCGCCTAATTACGGCACACTCGAATAGCTTGCAGTGTGGCAGCCTCGCCCCCCGCCCCGCGCGTCACGCACGGTATCCCGGCTTACAAATAGTCCCTCGGAGTGCGAACATTAAAATTTGTCGACTAAATCCCCTTTATTACGTGATATCGAGCCTAAATCTACTTTATTGCCATGAAGTACGTAATATAACGTCTTAGGAACGACATTGAATAAGGACGTAGGTATCGCTACAACCAGGTATAACAGAACATCCCTACACTTACATATAGGCACTTGTCGTTTTACAAATTCTCGCTAAAGTTAAATATACTGGTGTTAAGCCAAAGTAATCCTTTACTAGTTTTGGCATGTTATTTATTTCAACTTAGGATCGCACCCCACTTGAGCGCTTGGACTCGCACCGCGCTCATATTAAAACAATGTTTTAGTACGAGAACTATTTTATGGCATATCGTTGTCTACACGTAAGCAGGCGCGCGCCCTTACCAGGTTAGCGAGGTCCAATTCTTAATACCTTACCTTAATAATAACAACGATGTGCTAGACTACCACGCATCACTCAACTTGCGTATTCCGTCACTTGGTATCATAAAAAACCTAGACCAGAACAAATTTAGAAAAGTTCTTAGGTTTTCGCGATTGTTACACATAGGAAATGAAACTATTTTTCCGGATTTAAATCGCGTATATTTGTTTTTTCAAATAAATCAGTCAACGTGACCATGGGACCTGTAAAGGGCCCGAAACGTCGGTTTGTTTGAAAAAAATATATACGCCAATTAAATCCGGAAAAATAGTTTCATTTCCTAAATTTAGAAAATTTTTAATTCGGGACTTAATCACGTATGAGACATATTTTATTTGATTTACCTCGACGTTTCGGACATATTGCAACGTCCATGGCCTCGAAGGGACTGAAGAGACGGGTGTCAGCATCTTCTTTTGCTGGAACCAGGACCAAACTACTGGATTGAGCTTCATAATCCCAAGATCCTTTCTACAGAACGTCATCACTATAGTAGAATCGTACGTGAAGCTATTGAAATTAAAAAACACCGTAATTTCAACCGAGAAGATGGTCATATCGAGTTCTTAGGTTTTCGCGATTGTTACACATAGGTAATGAAACTATTTTTTCCGGATTTAAATCGCGTATATTTGTTTTTCAAACGCGTATATTTGTTGTTTCATTTCTACGAGAAAATGGTTTTAAGCTTTCATCGTCATCTTTATTATATTAAAGTGTATATGTCAAAAGCCATTTTGTCAATTGTAGTTTAAAAGTATGTCGTTGTAACAATTTAATTTCGTTTGGTGATTTATTGTACACAATTATACACATGTTGAAACAGTTATTCCTATAAATTACTTTATTGCAACGAGTTTGGTATAAAAGATTAATAATCTTTGCTCTAGTTTGTCTTCACCGCGTGTTTTAAAATATTGAGGAGGATAGTTATAATCACAACAATTCATCAATCTAAGGTGACGACAGCAAACGTTTTCATATTACAAGCAAATTTTAGAGTCACCAGTACCCTTACCCTTCAAAACCGAAACACAATAATGCTCACATTACTGCTTGGTAGCAGAAATAGGTAAGGTGGCAGTACTTCCCTGGACGAACTCTCACACAAGGAGCTACTAAATATTATAGTGTCATAGACCTTGTGAAAAAACAAAAAAGCATTCAGATCTGAAAGAATTAATGTCGAATTGATGTCGAAGAACTTGGCAACTATCATACCAATTACCTGATTATATAGATAGATTAGAAAAGTTGGTTTCCCAAATGGATCCTAACGGGAATCGAACCACAGGCCACCAAAGTAGTCTCATGAACACTATCAGATAAGTAACAAATAAAACCTCTAAAGTCGTGCATAACCTGGCGTCAACAATTAATTAACTTTTCCCTTGTAACTCTGTGCTCGTAACAAAACAAAGACGGTGACACGCTAAACAGTAGTAAACTTCCATTTAATTGAAAATCCGAAAAAATTGGAAATGTTTATTTTGAAGCTGTTAAAGTAGAATGTCGCGTGAATACCTTCGCAGCGCCGTTCACACGGTGCCATGCGAGCGCAAAGTTAAACTTTTTATTCGTCCCTAAAACCAATAAATGTTTGGCCACAATGCGCTGCCGATGTGTCCCGTGCACGGCACATCGCCTGACTACACACACTGATGCATAATAACAATCTCCTTATACGATACACTGTGCATGTAGGGTAGCTATAATTTATAAGAAAGATGTTGAAATTTTCTTATTATTTCTCATTCAGGAAATTTTTAATGAGCAATTATTCCATAATAGGAAAGTAAACACATTTCATACCATTTTAGTACTAAAACTGCTTGATTGTTAAAATAAATAGTTAAATGATGCACGCACGGTGGTAACAATATTGACAATTATAGATTGTTATGTATACATTAATAGTATTCAATGCATAGTGTATTTATTGAAATACTTCCTTTAGAAGTGTCTTTGGTTGCACCCTCTTTGCAACTCCTAAATTGCTACGCTAAGGTTGCCTTGAAAAAAATATTGCAATATTGGGGCATGTTTTACATTAGCTTATTCTGTTATAGATACATTACTGTTTAATGTTGTTATTGCAATTTTCTTATTAATTAAGTCATTCAACTGTTTAATATGAAACAACACAAGTCCTATAAAATTGGTATTGGCTGTGCCTCCAGTCGCATGGAGCAAGGAGACGTTTCGGCTAGTCCTTTCCCCTTCTCCGCGAGGCGCAAATGACATGACGGCACGCACGGCCTTTGCTAAAATGCTTTTAGGCAACCTAGAATAGAATTAAAATTATGATTATCTGTATTATACTTTAGTAGAGAAGACAGAAACCATTTATTTGCAAGAAAAGTAGTTTTCATTTCACCAGGAACTATTAATTGTATAATAGAAAAAAAACTAATAATATGCGTAAGGGTGACTTAAGAAAAAGTGAATGTAGTTCAATTAAAATAAATACAATAACCCCAAAATATGCAAAAAGGAAGTTAAAAATATGCTCAGAATTGCATTTTACGTTTTAGTAAGTAGACGTGGGTCAATATTGTAAATAGGTAGTTAAAAGTTATTGAGTGACTAAGATATAATGCAATTTCATTTCAAATAATTTTTTAAGCAATTTTTATTATGTAATGTTGAATAATATTTCTGGATTCTACACTTGAATATTAATAATACTTCATGTTATTATTCTTGAACACTGAAATATTAAAATTGCCGCCGAAATTAGGTAGAGAACATTAACCTGAAAATGATCGGTAACGTGCACAGCGAAAGCGGAGCTAACTTTTGAGGTCGTTTTTTTTTTTAATGAAAAAGTTACGAATGTGTTTCTTGTATTTTTGACATTTGAATCTACTTGTTGAATTATTGCACGAAATTTTGCAAACAAAACAGGACAAACAAATTTTTTATATTATTAACTAAAACCGCAGGGCAATGTGGTACATATTTAAGCAACAGTTCTTACTGTACAATAACTACGACGACGACGACGACGAAGTAGACGAGAGACGCAGCAGTTACGATATTACAAACATACGTATTAATAATACGAGCACCACGGACCTACAACACAAGAAGACTGCTAATCTCGATACTACTGATCGTAACTCTGAAATGGTTCTTATATATAGGCGCACTATAAGTTTCCGGAACTGGCCACTTACATAAACAATACTTAAAAAGTAATTACAACATTTGAAAATGGAACTCTTTGGCTGTAGAATACAATTTGTTTCTGACTGTCACTTGTTTTTACATTGTGGCGTCATTTTAGAGATTGGTTGTCTACATCACCATGGATTTAACTCGTGAAAATTTATAGTAGTATGATTTTCTACGACTTTAAGTGTAAATTAACAGTTCAGCGGAGCTTCGCTTAGCTTCAAACTGCTTTTGGCGATGAAGCACTATGCAAGACGATTATTTATAGCTAGTTTGCAAAATTCAATCGTGTGAATCTCAGTGACGAATTTCGTGAAGGTCGCCCGTCCACTGCTGTGAGCAACAAAAACATCGATGCTGTGCGCCGTATGATCAAAACAGATAGGCATGTGACGTACCATGATATTCGGGCATCTTTAGGCATAGGCAGGAGTCAAATACAATCAATACTACACAAACATTTGGGTGTGAAGAAGCTGTGCTCTCGGTGGATCCCACACAATTTGACTGAGGCTTAAAAAACGGATCGCGTCACTTGGTGCAATGCCATGCTTACCAGATTCAACGAAGAGGCGTCACATTTGGTGTGGAACATAGTAACAGATGACGAAACATGGATTTATAGTTATGATCCCAAAATAAAGCAACAATCGGGCGTATGGGTCTTTCGAAATGAGCCGAAACCAAACAAAGTGGCGCGCGTGCAAAGTGTCTCTGAGCGGATGATTGCTTCCTTTTTTAAATAAAACTGGACACGTGGCTACTGTTGCTTTGGAAAATCATTGTACCGTGAATAGTGATTGGTACACGACCATTTGTTTGCCGGAAGTTATTGGTAAACCCCGTAAAAATAACCGTAAACGCCGTATCATCTTGCACCACGATGATGCCAGTTCTCACACGGCCAGACAGACAAATGAACAATGAATAACGGAAAATGTTTTGAGAAACAATAAATTCATCTCTGACCATTTGTAGTATTTTTTTTTTTATTCAGTCCGGAAACTTATAGTGCGCCCCACGTACTAAGATGGCTATTTTCTTAGATCAATAGCCTGGAAGTAGATTATGTTATGTAAATGGCCGTGGGTACCATTAATTCCTCTTTAATATGAAATATAAGTAGCCAGTTCCTTTTGTTTGTAATATTATTGAAATATTGATCATCGAAGTTTATCATTTCCTAAGTTTAAAAACTACATTAAAAATATTTTGATCGAAAAATCATATTACAAAATTGAAGACTACGTGTTAGATAAAGATGTATGGAAAGACGACATGGCTCCAGAATCCACACAAATTTGATTCAAAGTGTATTCCATAGCATTTAAGTTTATTTGAAAAGAGCAATCCCTAGAGTTTCTTGCTCGTTCTTCTCAGGGAGGTCAGCGTAGTGAACGAGCAGTAGCTTAAATGTGACGATTTCAAGTGTAAATTTATTTTACCTATGGAATAAATAATCTTTGACTTTGACTTTGACTTTGACTTTGATCACGACGACGACGACGACTCACTCAAATACAATCTATGTCACGTAATAATTCTCATAATCGCACAGGCCGCCTGCTCTGGGTTTCGTAATTTCTGTGAGACTTCTCTGAAAGCCAAACTAATTTGCGTTTTGGGATAGGAGGGTTGACTGTGTTCTTCTTGATGTTGCTATTGAAATTTGAAATCTTTGATAGTTATTTTATGTTATACGTTCATTATTATTAAAACGAATACTTATAAACCCTGTTTCAAGATTGTGAATGTCTGTTCGATCCCAAATCTCGCATGAGCGATTATTTAATCTAAAAAGAAATAAAAGCTCTATTTAACAATGCCCACAGTGGGGGGTTCTGTGGGGGAGGGGAATACAATGCGCTCGTTAGCTGTCACTTCACCGCCATATTGTCTCCGATTTCTTACCGGCCTGTCTTTTTGTTGCGAGTTTGGGAAAGTTTTATTTCTCTCATTGTTCGTTTCGGAGGCTCGCAAATCGCAATAGCTGACAGTAATTACAAAGGTATCGACAAAGAAGTTACGGTATGGAAGTATTCTAGTGAACATTTATATTTTAACGAATAACGATTAGGTTGTGGTTTATAGACTTTTATGTCGTACTCAAATGTTGATTTTTTTGCATTTCCAATTCTTCGTGGCCAAACTCTATTGAATTGAGGAAGTTTGTTTTTGAAGAGTGTTACGTTTTACGTGTCTGCATTTAAAAAGTTTTCTTTCCTTTTGTCCTTCGATGTTTTCGTTGCAAAGATTGAATGAAACATGGTATTTAATAGGGAGCCACAGACAAAATTAATCTCAGGTGGCGCCACCATGCTCAGTGATCGTCATCACTTGCCTTTAACGGTTATCTTTATTGGTCTTATGTTTTGAGGTATTAAACATTTTCAAATGTAAGGAATTTTTGCGGGCCAACAACATCGGCGATCGTATATCACCTATGATGATGATGATGATGATGGTGGTGGTGGTGATGATGATAATAATAATAATAATAATAATAATAATAATAATAATAATAATAATAAT
>NW_020653851.1:24184463-24393141 GCF_003589595.1 Hyposmocoma kahamanoa | reverse complement strand
ATAATAATAATAATAATAATAATAATAATAATAATAATAATAATAATTAAAATAATAATAATATTTATTACAAAAAAAAATTCAAAAACAAAATTCCATTTATACAAAACATGCAAAATTAAAATTAAATTAAATTGAATTTAAATGAAATTAGAATAACTATAATTTCAAATTTAAATATGCGTTTTAAAATTTATTGGAAAGCCTATCTCTAGACGTAGGCCTCCTCCATCCTTTGGCACTCAGCCCTGTCCGCAGCCAGTGGCGTCACGTTACCCCCGCCACCTGGGTGATATCGTCCCTCCAGGGTCGGCGCGGCCTCCCTCGCGGCCTACGTTTCAGTCGTGGATACCAGTGGAGCACCTTCTCGCTTCATCTGCTGTCGGTAGACCTAGCTACATGTCCAGCCCATCGCCATTTCAGACGACAAGCCATTTTTGCCGTTTGTCTTCGAATAGCTGCACCAGTTATTCTGTGTTTCATTTTTAAGCCCAACATGTTTCTTTCCACCACTCTCTGGAAGATTTGGATTTTGTATATTGTTTCTTTTGTTATAGGCCACGTTTGAAAGACATAGAGCAATGTGGGTGTCACGATGGAGTCCATTGCTTTCTTTTTGAGGGAAAAGTTCATATTAGACTAAAATATATGTTTATTCGACCAGAATGCACACCAAGCTTTCTTTATCCATCTCTCCACTACTCTTATGAAATGCCCCTTAAAAGTAGTATTTTTGCCCTAGGTCAAAACGCCTTGTCAGAATTCATCTCCAGATCACGTGCTCAACTACTCAGGTCCAATGTATCAAGCATATATTGCAACTGTTGGTGGTTTTCTGTTATTTTAACCGCTCACGCGATACATGCAGCTGTAGACGCATACCACAGGTGCCGGTGGTGATTTTATATCGATTTATCGGATATCGAAGTTATAACAGGTAAAAGAACTAATATTAATTGCTATTTCGGTAACTAGAGTAGTTACCATAAAGTTTTTAATGCCTGGGTCTGTCATTTACAAAAAGTAAACAACTTCAAAAATACGTCACGACAATCGTGTGTGTTATTGTTTGGGCTGATGATTTCGGTGTTTATTTATTAAAACTTACCGTAAGTTGCGTTTTATAAGTTTACCCTGAATATAAATGTTTATAAACTATACTTTAAGGAGTAATTTCATGGTAAACGTTAGAACCACTCAAACGGAATATTATCATATTTATCCAAGGACATAAAAAATTTCATTAGTGCTTTTTAAGTGCAGGATTTGCGGTGTGTTACTGCAGTTTATTTGAGATGTGTGTTTGTTGGTAGTACGGAGGGTATTTATTTAGCAATGCAGAATAATAATTTTTATTTATAAAAACTTGTATTTAAACTGAATGCTTTTCTAATTTGCGAAACCAAATAGCCGCCATTTTGCGGTAGGAGGAGCGCATCGCGTGAGCGGATAATGATATCATCGGCGAAGCAAAGGTGATTTAAATACTCTCCGTTGATGTTTACACCTAGTCCTGTCCAGTTAAGAGTTTTGAAAATTTGCTCTAAGAGTGCTGTAAATAGGTTTGGAGAAATTGGGTCGCCTTGTCTTACACCTCTCTTTATGTCAAACACTTTTCAGTTCCTCTCTAGCTTTACTTTAGCTTTACTTATTTGACATATTTCTTTTAGAATATCTATATACATCTAATGCACACCTTGTTTTGTAGTGCAGTCCAAAGCTCTTCGTGTGATATAGAGTCTAATTCTTTTGAATAATCTACAAAAGCTATTCAATCTTCTGTGTATTTTTCAATAATTGGTGTTAGAGTGCCTGCAGACTTGTCGCTGAAAGTTATAACTTGGACCTTTCAAGGCGAGAGTGAATATTTAGGTGTCCGTGCTCAATCGTCGACCTCATCGTCACTTTCCACCAGGTGAGATGGAGGTCAAATGCACTTATTTTTTATAAAAAAAAAGAGTGAAAATGTAATCCAGAATGTAAGTGATTTCGCTAAAAACCTGCATGTTCTATTGGTTGTTCGAGTCCTTGTTTAATTCTTTGTAATACTACATTCGTAAAGAGTTAGAACGTTGTTTGTATTAGGCTGATAGGTCTGTAATTATTTATGTTTAATGGATCTCCCTTTTTGTAGAGCAAAGTTATTATAGAAAATTCTACAGGTATTTTTCTTTGATCTATTATGTCGTTAAACAACCTTGTTAATATAGGTTCAAGTGGTTCTATAAAAGCCTTGATTACGTCGTATGTAATTTTGTGTTTGCTGGGACTTTTATTCGTTTTAGATTTTGTATGGCATACCAAATTTCGCTCACAAGGAATACAGGTATGCTGTCACCTTGGCTTATTTTAATATTTGTTGATGCAAGTTTCCACCCTGATGAGCTATATAGTCTTTCGTAGAATTCTGTAGCGATGTTAACAATGGTTTCTATTTGTGAATATCTTTCCTGTGCTATTTTTTAACGTTGATATCCATTGTTTTGTATTGTTTATGCATTTATTGCCTCTTTTGATAGAAACCCGTTTTTTTAAGTCCTCTTCAAATATTTACAACTTATATTGTTGTTTGTTTGTCTTGATTAGTTTTCTTATTTTTAAATATAGTTTCTTTGGCTTTTTCTTCACTGTAATGGTCTTATGTCGCGCATCTTTGAGTTTCTTTCTGATATTAAATGTTTTGTGTTTTCGGATATTATATAGTGCAACTTGTTCCTCGCAGTTTTCTGCGGTATTCTATTGACACTGTCTTTGATTTTGTAGATTATATTGTGTAAATATCTTGTGTATTTCGTGTTCTGACCAATGTCGCAGACAACTCTTTGAAATTTTTATTTAAGATTGCCTGTTCGGAGGGTGAAAGTCCTATTTGTTCAAGTCCAAGTGTTCTTCTAGATATCTTTTGTTTTAAGTTTAAGGCATAAGTCGCACGAAGCATTCAGTGGTCAGTGGGATGTGAGGTGGTAATTGTCTCTACGTTCTGTACTATATGGAGGTTTCTTGAGGAAATCAATTTTATTTCTTGTTTTACCATTTGGCGACCGCCAAGTCCATCCATCCATTTGTTTAGCTTTTTTCTTAAAGTACTACCCAGTCATGATGTAGAATCGATTTTCGGAACAAAAATTTATTAAGGAACTTCCTCTTTTATTTCTGTTACCATATCCCCATGGGCGCAATACTGTGTTATCTCCCAATTATATAGCAACAAATTACTCATGCTTTATATTCGACGACAACTTTTGTGAAGCTTGCTGTTCATGATGTCAGCTTTATAAAGGTATACTTGTATTTGCTCAAAAATACGTCAAATTTCGCAATTTGCTTTGCCTTTGTCGACATTGTCCCACAAACATTGTGCTAGTTGTGCAAATATAATCGTCGCCGCCCGCTTTCACACTTCACGAACAAACGAGTAATTTGCTTGATGAATTTCACCTATTCTTGTACCAGAAACAAAATTGACTTATCATTACTCTCCATTGCTCGTTGAAAGCGATTCGAGTCTTATTCCGCTAGAAAAAACCAGGCAATGTAAATGAAACCTTGAGACCAACACCGTCGTTGCAAGTCACTTTGTAAAGGTTACTAGTGGAATGGAGCAGTGTTTTGCTTTATAAGTTTGACGTGGGTTTCCGCAAGGCAACACCTCGGATAAATATTTGGTTAGGATGACGCCGTTGCGGGCACCTTGTTTAGGCACGGTTAGCGAAATACACTGTATAATAGTACAGGGGCTGTGTATTTGACTTAATTTTCTGGATATCTTCAATGTACACATTAGTGAACTTTGTTGTTCGGAGATTGTGTATAAACGCGCGTAGGCGTTTGTTGGAAGAGACATACCGATGTAAAGGTTTATATCTTCTGGATTTAACTCATAGATAATATTTATGTGTGTTTAAATTTCTTAAGTTTATATTTAAGTAACAAACTCCACTGTTTACTTTAGCAAAGTCGACGATTGTGCCGTTGTGAAAGACATGTTATTTGTTCTTGCTGTCTTCATTGTTTAGACAACTTTGAACATGTTTGTAATGTCCCGAAGGAGCAGTAGTTGGAGCAATCTCCCGACGTTTGCATTTCTTTATACGCAGTCACGGGTGTTACATTTGCCCCTAAATGGAATACGTCCTCATACATCACGCGTTCGCCGCGCCGTCGCCGCGTCGGTCCCGCGACGTTCCTGCGCCGCCCTCGCCGCAGCCCCGTGCTGTCAGCTGTCACTCTGCCACTTATTCGCGAAACACGCGCTGGCATTTTTTCATCTTGTTTGTGCGTGTGTATTATAAAAAATGATGTCAAGTTTTGCCTCAAAGCGACGTCTGATTCAATAAAGCATTTTATCACACACATATAACCCTAAGGTTTCACATACGCGTACCGAAAGCAACGGAAACATATGTTACAACCATATGAATACACGTAACCAACTATACCGGCACTAGTTTTTATACGCCTTCGTAGTTTATAGGCATTGTTAGGTGTCGTGATGTAATAGGAACTAATTGCAGCCGCGTGACACATTTAATTTCAATTAGGCGCATTATTGAAGCGACACAATTCGTTAATTAAGCCTGGAGCGATATTAGTTGCGGTTACCTTAATTACGGTTTACTCAAATCCAACAGATTTGCATGTTATGGACAAACAAGGAGTGTAACTAGTTGTTACAAGATGCAGGTGCATTGTCCTTTAATTCCATCACATGCTAAGTGTGAAACGACATAATCATAATTATGATTGTTACTTAATTAATTAATTACTTACTACTTACTTAAAAATAGGCACAATAAGGAAAACGTAAATTTAGGTCGTGTCTGGTGCTGCTGCTGGATTTGTTACTACTGTTTTTGTTACATTGTACAGTGGAGAACTGATTTTTAAATACATATTTATTATTGCACATTACAATGACAACACACACTTATGTAAGTATGACGGAATAATTGAATGTATGACAGGCGGTCTTAACGTAATGTATCTCTTTCGGGCAAGCCTAGGATAGAAACTGAGAAGTAACAAAAGGTTGAATAGAAGGATTGGTAAAGATTGGTAATGATAGTACGACGCCATAAAGTTGAATGGTGCTACGAAGCCTAAACTTACACAAGTTACCACATAAAATAGTCAGGAACAGACTAGACAGCGCTGGCATGTACCCAAAGCGCAAAGTTACTTGTGGTAAATGAAGACAAAAAACATAATCAGCAATAACGTGAAGAGGGGCGAAGGCAGAGGCTGCGGAACGGCAATGATACATCAAGTGACGGTAAAAACGGTGCACGGCCAACATAAGGCTTCGAAATAATTAGGCGAAATAATACACCATTAATTCGTGTCCGCGCAGCCGACACACGCATCAATCTCGCCGACGTGCGCTCACGCGCTGAATTGTAGAGTTTCGAGGATGGCTCGAGTCAACTACGGCGGAGGCTGGGAGGGACGTCGATATTTCCGCTTCAAGAGGAATAAACAAAGACTTGTATTCATTTGAAAAATAACTCGTCCCTTACATATGTATAAGACATAAATGGCGATACCTAAAATTTCAAAAACGCACTTTGATCGATGTAGACCGAAAGTTCCTAACGGAACACGGAAATAGGTATAAAGTATAGTAATAAATATATAAGACGACGACGCTAAAATAAGAAGAAAACATATTTCCAAAGGTGAAAACAGTAAAGCATTAATTCAACTTAACTTCAATTTAGACAGTATAAGAATCTTCGAGATCCGAATAAACTACAAATTACTATTTAACTACTTGTAACGAAGTTTTACATGGAATATTGTCGTTTGTACAAAGGTAACTCCGTCTACATACATATTTAATAGAAAATGTACTTTAGATTTTGTCGAGGAATTATTTCGCTTTATGTTGAAAAACGGTGATTGACATAGTACTAAATCAGTACCGCAATTTCATCATACTCTATCACATGTTCACTTGCCGGCAAAAGAGAAATAACTTCGAGTGCGTTGCCTTAAGTACATCTTTCGATCAATCTTCGTCGGCTGTCATCGCCGCGTGCAGTCGCCTCACTCTACTTCGACTCCTGCGTTCAGCTACGTCGAGGCCGCCACGCCGCCGGCACCGGCATTTCCTGCGGTACAATTGTTCCCCGGCCAAATGCCCCGAATGATATTACTCTCGTAAAAGACCTCCAACTATTTATACGATCTTATTTTTTGCTACGCGAGATATTTTCCCATTAAACCCTTAAAGGATAACCGCTACAGAAAGAGGCCAAATATGATAAGATTACGTAAACATCACTTTTACGAAAGTGAGACTCTCTGTTACGACACGCCACTCGCGAGGCTTCGTGGGCGTGAGGCGGGCGCAAAACTAATGAAACTGCAGTGCAAACGCGAATGGGGCTTTTCAAGTTATTCTCAACAAATGTTAATTTAAGTAAAGCCAAGTGCGCACTTGTACGCGAGTTTAATGACGATTTGAGATGTGATAGGACACGTGAATCTGTACAAAGAGGAGGCAAAAAGTACATTTGTAACTTTTATCCGAATGTTATTCATACTCGGCGAAAAAATGGGGACACGCCATAAAGGGAAGGTGGGAGTTTTTGTGAAAAGAAACAAATGAGTGCGCGGTGGCCCCTCCTCCCCGCATTGTCACGTAGGGCTGATAATGGAATAGGCAATTATCCCGTAAATGGTTACAGACACAGAGCTGGAGCGCGATATTTTGTCTGTCCGCGCTTTATTAAATTGCATTAGGCCTTGCTAAATTATGCGAAAATGGACATAGGTATCATCAAAATTCATTAGATATGGGCGCGGTGGTGGGGCGACGTCCGTGGGGTGGTCGCTGCAAATTATCCCAAATTTCATAACGTCACTGTATTCAGCTCAAATTGACGCGCTGATGAACTAAACCCACCGTTCATTGAAAGTTATAACCGGCGGGCGACTTCACTTAAATCTCGAGCAACCAATTCAGTCGCGGCACATTTTATGAAACATTACACGAAGCCAGTTGCAATCCGTAACACGGTTAGATGAGATCGAGTTGTCGCGTGTCATCGAGCACTCATTGGTACTATTACTACGCGGTAGCTGTCTGCAATTCTGTCGGCTTTCAGCTCGTAGAGATAATGCTGAAATTGTCCTTGCACAGCGGCGGCGCCACGTCGCGCGTCGGCGCGTACATCTTTATTAGGGCGGTGCGGGCGGAATGACAAGTGCCCTAAATCCGCGCCCTTCGCAGTATCCGCGCCGTGCGAGCCGCGAGCTGCAAATCCGCGCACGCATTTATCATGCGACTAATTTGCACGCGGGTGTCGACTTTCAGAGAGGGGGAACTTTTCAAAGAGGAAGATATATGCGGATTTTATGAGTGCTAACAATGAGGATAATGCGCGCCACCACAACTCACAAGTTCCCTTGGATTACAAGTAACTGCTGAAAACATTACGAGCATCAGTAAAGTAGGGCGAGAGTGAATGTACGACACTAAAATTATGGTTTTCATTACTGGGAGTTGCGGCTTCATTTGCGTAAAACGCGTGTTTCCATTCATCTTATGATAATGAAAGAAAGACCAAAGAAGTCGTAAAGGCACAAAGTAGAGCTAGTTAAAATTGTGTTTCAAAGTGCAACATTATCATTGCGCCCGTTTGACCTACATAGCTTCACCGTCAGCCGCCGCGCCGCTGCCGACGGTGAGGCGGAGTGAAAAGAAAAAGCACATGTTTCGCGATCAAACTCTGTTTGAGAATATGTAAATTGAACGGAGTCCATTCAGAGCCCTCTGAAATGAAATGCATAGAAAGCCTTTTGCTCCGTTTGCAGTTATATTGATACAAGAATGTGTTATTGCGCGGCGACGCTCGTAGCGTTTGGACGCGGCAAAAAAGGGAATAAACATTTACGAGTGTAGAAACGTCGGTAACGATCATTTCGGACGCCAGAATAGCTCGGGACAGTTGCCCCAACAATTGTTATAAACAACTATCGCGCGTGACGTCAATGATTACCGTACATGTTGCATTGCAGTACGCAAATATAAAAGAATGGCATAATAAAAAGTAAGGGCGGTAGAAAAAAGGAGTCGGGCCTCGTAAACGAGTGCGCGGCTGTTGATAGCCTCTACGGGTACGACTGACATGTGCGCAGGCCTTCGTAATGTGGAAAGGCCGCAGCACGTGCGACAAACAAGTGCCTTTGCGATTCTTAGAAACGAATGAAAGAAAATTCTCTTTTTTGATTACTTCCGTACGAACCATGTATTTTTATGTTTTTTCCGAATTTCAGTTGTGTTCGAAAATTACATATCTATACTTTACAAGCGATTTATTGGAGCCATTAAGTGGTTAATGTTTGATAAACCGGTCAACGTCTTTAGTATCATTTTTCCCTTCTATTGTAACTTCATGATCCTTTACCAATACCTAATTCCCTCAGTATTAGTAACAACCTTACAGCCCTTCGGAAGTTAATTTTCAGATGGAAGATGTTTCAAGTCATTGCCGGAAAATCGATTATGTATGTGAATACCTTTCATTCACACGTCTCCACGTATTGCGTTCTAGTGTAAAATAACGAGGGTGAGTAAACGAACCTGCATGTCCGTTCATAAACTCTTCTAGGAAGTAGCTAAAGCCCAACATGCGGATGTTCAAATATAAATATTCAATTTCATACTTTGGGTTACGAGACCCACGACTAGCGGTGATCGGACTATTTGTATGGAAAGTAGATAACATCTTTTTACGTCGTGTATACTCAGGGCAATGTTTTGATTAAGAATTCCTCGACGAGGCCTGCTCCCCGAGGCGGGTGCTTTTTCCGCGCCATAAACTCGATGGGTTCCCTCGACGCAGGCCGCGTTTGGATTATGCAAAGATCTAACAAGCCCTAAATAACTGTATTGGCTTATTTCTCAGAATTTAGTGGATGGTCACGGTTTGGTATCCGTACCAGACGATATAGATGACAAATTGTATAAGAAATAAGCGTCTTAGCCCCTGGGCGCTAATGAGATTGCTTAGATTAGATTTCGGATAGGTAAAAGTGGTTGACGATTGGAGAACTGGTATTTACTTACGTTTATTAGCCGTAAAGACAGTCGAAGAAAAGATAGGCAGGTGTTCTTATAGAAAAAGCAGAACCACTGGACATGGATGACAAAAGCCAGGGAAAGAAAATTGAGGAAGACTTGTTACTAGGCAATAAGATAAAAAAATGTGAATGTTAGTACTGTCGTAGAAATAGGCTTATTTTATACAAGAATACAAGATATGATAGAAGGTGGTCAAGGAGGTCGAGGAGTGAGGAGCCTACACCGACAAGAGCCTGGCTCTTAAGAAGGATGATGACAAGGTATGTTTTCGTTGAAAAATGTAGATTTTTCTTGATACCAAGAGACGGAACAAACAAATCGTGGGCCTGGTGGTAAGCGACACACCTATCCATAACAGTTGCAGTGCCACTCGGACCTTCAAATCGCAAAGAACTTATGGTCACTGCCACTGCGCCCGTCACCCTGAGACATAAGGTGACAAGTCCCATGTGCCTGTAATTTCACCAGCACCCAAACCGGAACGTAATATGTTTACATTACAGCTTGGCGGCAGAAATAGGAAAGGTGGCAGCACTTCCCGGAACGAACTCTTTCGCAAGGAGCTCTGCTGCTACTACAAGTACAATGTAATTTAATTTAATGAAAATGTCACTTTATACAGATATCATACAATATATGGGTAATGTTAGATCGCACTTTAAATTTTAATCACCGACGTAATAAGAGAGGAGTTTAATGGGAGGAACTTTCAAAGTTATAACTCCTCTCTGATTATGACGCCTATGTCTATGTATCTATTCTATCTGCTTGTGTGTGGCATGGTGCTTCTCAAACGGCTGGCGGTTTCTTTACATTTAAAAGTTAATTTAATTTTGATAGTTCTTATCTATGTTTGATAAACATCAGCTCAGCGGAAGAGCAACAGCTCTTTTCCTAGTCAGCGCAAGGATCTCTGTCGTAAAATGAACATTTATCCGCTTGCCCGATCGACCTGAAATTTGACATGCTTTGGAAATCCGATAACATTACAATAATGTGGTAACCTTGATCTGATGCTGCTACCAGAACAGCCCGCAGTCTACCCAACCGTTTGGGTCCACTGAATTGGTCTCGTCTAGTCGTTACAGTTAGTAAGTATAAATATAATACAAGTTAATATATTACAAGTAAATATATTACAAGTTAAATTTAACATTTTGTATTGTAAATTAAAAAGTCATCAGTACTATAGTACAATTATAATCTCATTTGCAGTTGTCTACAATTTAATACTTTTATAGCGTCCGGTAATTTAGGTGCTAATTGATACAAATATTTTTGTGAAATTCCAAATTATTTAATTATTAATGATACCAAAAACATTTTACACTATTTTGTAGTACGTGCTTATTTATGCTTCAGTAGGTAGTGCCTCTTGAGATAGTGCAATCAATGTACTTAATTTACAGTATACAAACAATAAACAAACAGTCAGTTGGTCGTTATAATAATTTTTTTCGGAACCAATTCCATATTTTGTTAGTAAGATTATAAACTGCTTAAGCCTAAGGGCACAATATTTAATTTACACAATAATTAGTTATGCCATGTGCGTTTGTGCGTACACGTGTGGTGCGGTCATATGTGTTTTGTTAGTCATTTAAAATATACGACTCTCAGGCTTAGGCCAAAATATGATATTCCTTATAAAATAAGTCATCGAATGGTCACGGCCGTCGGTTAATGGATGATGACAGCCTATTCCCTGCAGGTAATAAAGGTGAGGTTCCAGTGCCTACCGCGATTTTTGACAGTTGTGCTAAGCCTTGTTATCGTAATATTAGTTACAGTGAGGTTGTTGTGGCACTGAATAATTCATTGTTCCTAATGTTTGTTACATATATTTTGTTCAGTTGCCTCGACCAAAAGTCGTACTTATTTAATGTAAATTAGACACACACTTGGCCGCGAGCTTACCCGACGTTCCACTTCGATGTGGCAATGCACCCAATACATATTTCAGAAGTTCGAAAACTTCTTTATTAGCGAAACAACAACCATATTTATTGCAAATTTATAAGAAGTATACACCGAACAAAAAAGCACGTTGATGCCGTGTTATCCGAGTGCCAGGCAGTCATGGTTTGAGGAGTAAAACAAAGCACGGCGGCCAGCAGCGACGAGACGCGGCGACGCGGCGGGGCGGGGGTGGAAACATTGTGAAATTAACGGTCGGCACCACAGACCACATAAATGTCGGCACAATGGTCACGCTTGACCTTGTGCCGCACAACGTCAAATGCTTTGTTGTGCTTTATCTCGTAGCTCCATTTCGCTTTACACGCTTCATTTATATGACATGAAATAACAAAAAATAGCTCGTTCGTTTATATTGCGTTTTCCCTACAGTACTTGTTCGTCAATAACTTCTATTTCGTATAGATTAAGTTAAACAATTTTATAAAAAAGAGCTCCCACCTGTGATCCTAACCGTAGTCATGGACTTGCTTTTGTTATAAGTCCTAATTAAGTAGCTTTTGTCTGTATAACGACATGCGAAGCTCTCGGGAGAAAAGTTACCGAGAAAAATCGTTTAATTACTGTAAATCAAGGTGTTTGTTGCTTGTTGTTGTTTCTCGTTTCCTGCCTTGAAATACAACTTTTGTCGTTTTCCTCGAGAGACAGTTACATTTCACGCGAATAATAAGTAACATTTACGTATACAAACAATTCGGCATTTTACTCTAACATTAGTAAAAGATTGTATCCACAGCTATAATTACAAGCTGCAAACAAATTAAACTCTATTTCCGTGTCCGCGTAGCGCGGCAAGATGGCCGCAACCGGAACGTGTGACAATTTGCGGCCTTCATTGATTTGAAACGTCATGAGCTACCAGCCGGCAGCCCCGCCCGCGCCGACGCCGACGCCCGACCTCGCGACGGAGACGTTTCTCGTAACTTCCGATTGAGTTTATAATTTGTTCTGAATCTAAATGTTTATCATTCCGATTCAAGGGTTAATTGTTTAATGGAAACATTTGGCGCTCACCTAACAATTTAACTTTAATTTGCTGCCGGAGGTGGTGCGGGACGCGCGATCACAGTGCGTAGCGGACAAGGTCTAAATAATGTAAGGCATAAAGGATAATTAATTCGTGCGGCGATCGGAAATGAACGCGACGGGACGAACAAGTCGCGCGTCTGCTCGTCAGTGACACGCCTGTCCAGAACACTTACGGTGCTACTCACAACTTTAAATCACAAACACTTTAGGAGTGCCTCTGCGCCTGTGATCCTGAGACATAAGTTGACAAGTTCCATGTGCCTGTAATTTCACCAGTACCCTTACCCTTCATAACCGAAAGGCAAGCATTACTCGTTGGTGGCAGAACTAGGTAAGGTGGCAGTTCTTCCCCGAACGAACTCGTTCACAAGGAGTTTACTCCGGGTTTCTCTTGAAACTCGTCAGAGATTCGGAAATGCCACAATCATTTGGAGGACCTTTTCTATAGAGGCGAACCTATGTTTAGAATTATTATAAAACAGAGCACGAGTAAAGTTTTGTTTTGTTGTGCTGCGTATATACATGTTGGAATTATTTTCCACTACCAGTTAAAATACGTAAATCATTTTATACACACTCAACTAACAGAAGACATCATGTCGCCGGTTGAAGGTGAAGTAGGTTCTGCCACGTCAATACCAAAATGAATATATGATTAGTGGTATAAATTAATAAAATATTAATACCAAATTCATTTAAATTTCATTCTCTGTTCATTCTATTCTATGTAGTAAAATACTTATTAGCTGTATGGTCGGTACGTGTATCATTTGAAGTTTTAAATTGTATTTGGAATTTCTGGGTTGTTTCATTTCACAAGTAAGTGGTACCGTCGTAATTAAATGTTTAATAGAAAAGATGTCTACATGCCGCGGTGTCTCCAGAGACGGGCTCTTATTAGAGGAATCTTGATAACCAGCAAATTGTTGAGGGTTTTGCTTTTTCTTTTTTCGATGCAGTTTTCTATTATTTGAAGTTGTTTAAGTACAGTGTTGAAGAACAAAGTATTCTTAACTATCATTTACATAACGCGGGTATAATAATAAAAAAAGTAAACGAACCGTATGACTGTACACGTTTGTAATAAATGAAACAAACACAGTGTTTTATGTTCGCGAAAACGAGATTATGTCGACGATTCCGGAAAATGCTGCAATACAGTCCATTATTGAAACGCGCGCACGTACACGCGCCGAGTCGCCTGGCAGCGCTTCGCTGTTGACACAACATTTTCACAATCACGTAACTGCGAATATGCAAAATAAACATTGGCCATATCCAGCACATAAGAGCAATTTGCTCCCGTCTCCCTGCAACATCCCGCAGCCCAATATTAAACGGCAAGAACGCCGGCAGAGCGTTAAAATAATACCAACCGAAGTCGCCATGTTTCATTTCGCACGGTCCAAGAGAGCGGCGAAGGGCGCGACCGACGAATGTGCGGAGATACTTCTAAATGACCGGTGAGGAAAATTCTACCATACAAAGTTCAGGCACCTCCGGCATGACTTGTAGGCAGAAATTCATTATTCCTTAGGTACGATAATAATATTAATTAAAAGAATACGCGTATCTTGCCCTGGATATTATACAGTTTGATTGGAACCGTGTTATAAGAATGTCGTACAAACACAGGGACACAAGAAAAGGAGAGAACATTCGGGAATTTCTCGTCCCGGGGAGCTCGTGAGATAATTTATTCAATTACTAAAATGTATGGGGAATATCTGCACAAAACACGTACAAGCAAACGACGGAGTTATTTAGTTAGCCATATCTTGATCGTAAGTCGTTCAATAATTTATAGCGTATGAATAGCACTAGCTTTGAACAACTCACTTCTTATAATTTCACCGCCATCCTTAAGGCTCGGCGTCACGACACGATAATTATCCGAATCGACCAAAAATAAGTAGAGAAATTGCCCTGTACTGCGCTTGTTAAGGCGTACAGTCGCCGGCACCGCCGTACGTGATGCCGCCCGCCGCTCGGTTACATTGCGATAGTTAACGAACACAAGTCACGGAACTTTTAATTATAAAAGTCTGACCATTTGTAGTTCAGTTTAGTGGCAGCGATGCGACGGAGCAATGATTACCGCGGCCACTACCAACCACCCATAGTGTTAGAGTACCAAGTACATTCGCAAAAAGTGTTTCGTTCATTCACGTTAGCATTAATATTCAACAACGGCGTTGTCAATATAACAAGGCATTGGTAGTGTAGTGATTCAGTAATTCGTTTAAGGTAGTTACAGTGAACGTATGCACGTCATGCATGGACCCGAACGCGGGGCGCATCGGTGCGGCCTTTTGAAATGTGCAATTGCGCTCGTTTGTTATTTCAAAAACATCACGTTCGATTGGGTTATTATTTCTCAACAAATTCAACAAAAGTCCTTACATGAGAAATACATACTTTTGTAAGGCATTTCGGACGGTAGGAATAGTAAAGTAGTCAATGCATTCTACTTTATACCACGACCTACGGTCAAATAATTCGCGAATCACTCATGCAGGGTTCCGCTATTTTATTTTTATTATTTCGACGATGTTTATGGTGCATAAACCGGTCGAGTAACGAGGACCCGATAAGCGTATGCCCCTGGCGGCATTACGTTGCCTTTTTTATTTGACCGCTTTGGCCCGCACTCGCTTAGCTCTGCGTCATAATTCGGGCCATGCAGCTGTACCAACGAGGTATCTATAAAAAGCCATGTTTGAATTTGCCTTGAGCCACGTACGGTCTGTGCAAAAAACGTAGCTACAATACGCAGTGAAAATGACTGCGGACTTTTGGCTCGACTTTGGTTAAGCTTCTTAGATAACGCAACGATAAAACAAAACAAAACATCAGAATCAGAACAAAAAACATCCTTGAAAACTTAGTTCCGAGCCTCATACCATACGCGTAAAACAAGTTAGACAATTTCCCTAAACAGTGTTTGTCTTCGCGCTAAGTGCCTTGTTGACCCAGAAAGCCAGAAAGAAACTTCGCTACCACTTTCCTAAACGCCTTTGTAGTAAAACGGCTTTCAATTTGTGAGGATACGCGGAAATGAGTTTGTACGAGATAGGTGATTTTACGCGGAGCACCGACGAGAATTGACAAATAACCGGCTCCAAACTCGCATGGCTCCGCGCTTCAGGTGCGGAAGTCTTTAGCGCGAAGTTTGGTGTTTCTTCGTTGTGTCAAATAAAACACAGCTTCACAATATTTGCTTCTGTTACTTACACAATAATTTCGATGAAATGAATAGCCTTTTCAAAAAGTTTTAAGCAATCGTACAACTTCCAAGTTAGTTTTGTCTCGGCACCAATTTTCAGGCTTAAAGTACAGTACCGTTCAAAGATAATTGCAGAATTCTTGGCACGGAGTTGGTACAATAGGACAGCAGAAGATATCTGAGGATGACCGGGATCAGCGAGATGACCCGGGCGGTGGCGAATTCGAGCCGGCAATTAGCCGTTTCACCGCGGCTTAACCCGGCTTACCGACTCGTTATCGCTCGAAGGCACAGTTATTTCTTGCTGTTTCATTTATGGATTTTTATTGATCGAAGGTATTAGCTAGCCGGTAGTTGTCCAGCCAGCGATTGTATTGGTCTAGTTCTATATTATTTATATTGACGCGATAGGTAGGCCGAATTAAAGTTAGGTGTTACTTTTATTAAAGACAAATCAAGGTTGGTGTGGTTTGGGATTTCGCCTCGTGACGTGGATTTGTTACAAATAACTCACGTTTTGGAGGCCATTGTAACAGTGTACTTAAAAGAGCGTGTCATAGATGTGCCACATACAGTAGTTTCATCAAGAGTGCGTTACAGCGAAAGCAGTGTCTCACTGTCTGTGTGACGTGACAGGATGGCAGTGAAGCGCGGGGGCGGGCGCGGGGACGGGGGATGTTTATGTGACACGTTCGCGGCGGGGGCGGCGCGTGCCTGCGAATATGGCCTCCGAAAGTTGCTTTACATATTTTTATTTATTTTTAATTTCCAAGTTTGTGTGATTTGACTCAACGTAAATTTAATAACGTAAATTTAATGAAGTACCTGCATGAATAAATTAGAAAATTCAAAAAGTGACACATATAAAAAACAGGATTCAACTTCAGATATATAACTATTTTGACAACGCTAATAAAACAAAGTCTAGCAACGAATTATCCTGCAATGGCTCTCATTCCGGTTTGTAACATGTTTTGCTTAACCAGAATAATAGTTCATCGTAATGTAGAACAAGTGCGTTGTTCAAGCAATGTAAGTGAAACAACGTGCCTATATTACGTTGTTGTGTTGTATCAAGAAGCCCATAATGCGGCCTGATTACGCCTGGAGCAGATTTCCCAGAGGATGCCGCCGCCTCCTGCTGATTGAGGTTAGGCCTCAGTTCGCGCACTGCCCGACCTAACCATTTCTATTTATATAGCTTCGTATGGTGTACTTCCACGCTACTTTATTATAATTGATTCTGAGAAAGTTATTGTTTGCTCCGTAGATGGTAGCGTAAACAAATAACTGTTTATACAACAAAAATAAGTTATACAGTGAAAATATATACAAAATAAATAGGCCTTTATGTAAATTGAGGTAGAGGGCAACTTTTCGTTGATGGCCTTTCTTCACTTATAAAATTGTGGCGTGAATTTTCGTGTCTGCTTGTATATGGGTGACGTGTCATTAGCACAATAAGAAACTCGATCACGGACAATTCACGCCGAGCTCAATTATCAAAACCACCGTCTGATCCCAGCACTATTTTCCCTAATTTCAAGAGTCAATTTTTTCCAATAAGAAAGTATATGGTTCGAACTTCGAAATTAGATCTTAACGTGATGCACGTTTACGACTACCGTGTGACCCAGAGCGGTTACATTTTTGTTGAAGTGATTTGTTCGTTGTCGCACGAAATTGAACGTTCCATATATTAGAAGAGGGATGTTTCACGTAAGTTACAGGCAACCGGAGGCCGCAGATGTTGTCTGCAAAACAATTTATCGATGATCGCCGACACAGAAGCTAATTTGATTAAGAAGGTTCCTTGTGATCAAGGCGGTCCCTTATTTATATTCGGCGACGAATTTTAAATGTCACATTTTCTCGTGACTAATTTCGGGGCTTGATGAAATGAAAATATTACATTTTGCAAGTAATGGATAACCAAAATTTGGTGATAGATCAAATTGCTTTTTAAATTTTAATATATTTCCGTGAATTATTAGCGATTGAAAATATAGAAATAGGCACATTTTCGGTAACTGCATTGACATTTAACTGTCAGCTGCAGTTAACTGTTAAACTTTGAGAATGTACTCCAATATGCTTCTCTTACAGGAAACAAATATACAAGTTTTACGACGGAAGCTTATTATGAGTTCTTTTTGTTTCTCTCCCATTTTCGTGTATCGCGTCGTAGCAAGTCTCGTAACTTTTTAGACACGTTCGCTTCGCTACGGTGCGTGGGCAGCGGCGGCAGTGGTGCCGGCGGCGGCCATGATGGATGTCCAACGAGCATTTATGTTTTTCCGTTGCGAAATATGTGTACCCCGCTGCAGCACGACAGTCACCCGTTTGGAGAAAATTGCTTTTGTGTAAGAATATTTTCTTGGGGATAAGATTTGGTATCAAAGAAGAAATTAAAAAACTAGAAGGTATTTAAACACCTGTTTGACATAATATGCCTCTTTTAAAGTGACACGTTCAAAGTGGTTTAGAACTAAATTGGTTCCAAGTATACTTGAGCAAAATGTCACATTTGACAATAACTGACTTTAATTTCTGACGTAATTTGTAGAACTTGTAATGTTGCCTTCGAAGTAATGTGGCAGTTATATTGAATAACATTTGTCTATTATATAAGATGAGAAGAGGTGATCTGAGGCGAGCTGTCGTCTCTCCCTCCGCACAGCGACGGATGCTTCGTAAATACCAGTTTGTTGCAATTTGAACCTGGCTGTAGATGTCCAAATTGTAATATACGAAGAATTTAACGAGCGGAACAACTTAGTGCATTTTTATTTCGTTCAATGAATTGAAGTGTTGTGTTTTATTGTTATCAATTTATTTTATCTAGTATGAGTGTTTAACAATTATCATTACTGGTTTAAAGTTTGTCAGCACGGTGTGATTTTTATTCTTCTATAGCTGTCGATATTGAAAAAGAGCAGGCAGATATGTCATGAAATGTGTTAACTACCACTAATTTTTACCCAACCCCTGTTACAATGGAGCGTGTACGTGCACCGAAGAATCCTGTAAGTAGTGACAATTGTTGAATGAACAACTAAGTAAGGCTTAAAATCTGTAGTGTTTTGCTTCTTCTTGTGCAAATAACTTTCTTTGTCACTACCGCGTGCCGTTGACAAAAATAATGAAGAACTTCGTGACTAAATAAATAATTAAGCTGGAGGCTTCCGCGCGCAGAGAAGATCCTCAAGCAAAGGTAAATAATAAAGGTAGTTTCATAATACTTATTACGTGACGCGTTTAGTTTGGTCAGTTAGAACTAAACGCGATAGGTCTAATGTCCTATCATGTTTTACAGTTTATGTGGCGTTTAAGAAATTTATGTTTAAAAGTGCCGACTTTAGCATTAACGGTATAATATCAGTATACTATACTTAGGACATTTTGAAAAAAACTATGAAATTTAAGACGTAAAATGAGGAGTTGCTCAAGTGTGACTTAAGTGAGTCGCTTGATAACAAACTTACTAAATGCAGTCAATTATGACCTTTAGTCTGATTTTTGTAAAATTCGTAGTTTTCCGTCACAGTATAACACAGTGATCAAACCGTTTGATTTTGAACGCAGAAAGGCAGAACACAGAAACGCTCCTTTCTTCGCGGTGTTACGGTTTTCCATCGAAAAACTAGAATGAACTATTCATTGTGGTGAATAGATCAATAGCTCAGCCTTTACTGATAATAATAGACCTGTGCTGCTGTGAACGAGAGTTACGAGTAGAACGAGGATGTATGAAAACATTATACCGATACCGGGATCAAGCTGAGTGCGCTCCATGACTGCCGTACAACATATCAGCATCACAGGATAGATTATATCTCGGAGGAGGCTTTAGGCCATAATCTGTCACGCTGACCCAATGCGCGGAGCCAACTTAATATGTTTCCTAGGGTTGTGAACCTTTTTCGATATGTGGGTCGCGTCACAATGTTTTTCTTCGCCGTTCGCGAGAGCTGTTTTTACTAAACATTCACAAATGCACGTAGCTTATAAATAAAAGTCATATAACATGAAACTCGTTGAATATTTTTGGCAATGTACAACTGAAGTAGTTGAAGGTGAAAATGTATTTAACGTACTAAGTATTTATTAGTCATATCAAGTAAGTGAGTGTAACGGGTTCGATTCCCTAATTTTATTTTGCCTATGAGGGTAGAAAATTAAAGCAAGAAATCCGAAAATTGAATTAACTATAATAATAAAAAATAAATTACAACTTAAAATTTAAATTTAAATTTAAAAAAAGTACATAAGTTTAGTACGAGTCGTGGTATAGTGCCTTAAGACCTTAGGTTTTCCGCTTCCGAGTATGGTACTCCCCTGTATATTTGCCGGCGCAGAAGAATGGCCACAGCACGAGCAGCAATTGGTAGTCGTTCAGCGGATGTTGTTTTGTCCTAGTCCGGACGTAGTCAAGCTCCAGGTGTTTGAGCTCGAAGGAAGCTCAGCAAAGGTAGCAATTGCCAACTCGAAGGTAGTTTTTCAACCCGAAGGCAACTTAGTCCGAAGGTAATTAAATCCGACTTCCTGCAACGGACCACCAACTGGTAGTAGCAGTCCGTTTGCCTCCGTTCTGAAAGCCCACTGACGGCAAAAGAGACTTAGAGAAAAGCACCTACGTAGTAGCAATTGCCGGTGGCGCGACCAGAACGGAATTGCAGTTTAAATTGTGTAAAAATGGATAAAAAAAGGAATTTAGGTAGTAAGGCCGAGACGTTTGCTTATTGTTAGAAAAAAAATAAAAACTAAATAAGCCTAAAAAAACAACGTCTGGTGAAAAAATACAATTAAATTTGAATGATTTTGAAATTTTGATGATGTAATCTTCAAAATTTCTCAAACCGTATGGTACCGTGGTTCAAATTGACGTTGTACATATAAATATAAACGTAGAATGAGCTGCAATAGCGACATAGTACAATTTGGTACAATACAAAACAAGAAATTAGCAAATAAAAGCGTTACCAGTGTTTTCTGTGTCATTCAACTTACCCTAAAGCGGGAACTTTCACTTTCACGACGTACCTTAAATGTGATTGGAAGAAATAATTTTTGATTTACAATAAAAAAATGTTTTTAAAATTACCTAATTAATAAAAAAAGAGCGTGACCCGGCTCTGAGGGCGTTATCCTGCTGTCTGATTGGCGGGCGCCGGCGCCGGTATCGGTATAACGCGCCCTCCTCTCTGCGTCTCTCATCATTCAAAAATGCAACATGGCTGCCATAGATTTAACCAAAGTTGGTTAAATCTATGTGGTAAATCGTGGTTTTTATGTTTTGTAATCAATTATTATTTAAAAAGTATGATATATTTGTTGAAGAAATATTTGTATTCAATTTTTAATACCTTTAAATTTAAAAAACGATTTATTAAAAAATAACTTAACAACGTTGTAACGTTCCGTCACATGACTTTATGGATTTATGAATGTACCTTCAGTGTGGTGCGTTTTGGTAGCAAGGAGAAAACATAATTCTTAATGGGTGACCACGATTTTGACTTAATTTTATTAACCCTATCAGATAAAGCGCTAACAAATTAGTTACGGACAATTTTAAAGTCGTCGGTTTATATCATAAGGACCAGTTTAAAATACAAGCCAAAAGAAAGTTTATTGCATTTGAAGGAAAGTATATAAAACAATTTTTTTAATGGTGAATTTCATTAAAAGTTTAAAAGATAACTTTGAAGATGGGACCTGTAAAGGGTCCAACGTTTCGGGCCCCTTACAGGTCCCAGTGTCACGGTGGACTGTTACCTTCTAATTTCTATATGTAACAATTGCGAAAACAAAAGAACTCGATATTGTTTTCATGAAAAACTAACATAGGTTAACTGCGATTATCTTACTTCAAAATGATCATAATGAGGTCAGGAATGGCTTTAAACGTGTCGGTACCTAATTTGTTAGCAGCCTGTGTACGACAGTGTGACAAGAAGATCTTAGGACATTTTAAATAGAGCCTCAAGGGAAAGAAAGATAGGGGAAGAAAAAAGGATATTACTCAAGAAGGGCAGCAGCAGCGTTTTCCTGCATCGATAACTTTTGGTATGAATTTTACTGGCCATTTACGAAGCATTTTGACAAAAATGGCTGAGATATAAAATAATCATTAGTGTACGTATTTGCGTTTACTTTGCACTAAATCCGCACCAAGCTCATATTGTGACCTTTCAACATTATTTTAATGTCTTTTGTTAACCGAACATCTACCTGACGAGGATTTGTACCCTTTTCACCTGCATTAAATATTTTGGCGACATTACGTAGACGCAAAATTTTGCCAACAGTTGCTTCGGCGTCTAATTATTATAAAAGCAAGGGCTGGACAAAACAAATCGTTATCATAAAAGCTGAATTGTTCCGTAATTCAACGTTGTTACCCTCGGACTTCGCTAACGAACGCCTTCTTTGTGTAACTCGATCGTTTTTCGCTTTTTCGCTCGCCGACTGTACAATGTCGAAGCTACAGGAACTTTTAGGAATTCATGCTGGCCAACGATTCTGTGTCTCAAGTTTTATTACACTAGAAATTAAATAGCTTTTTTTAAAAGTGATTGTTATAAAATACAATTAATACGTACTTTGGTTTCGCGTGGAGTAAACAAAGACTCTCGACTATGGCCACTTTGCACGATACTGACAAATCTTTCGTCCCTTTGTTTCTTCATATGTATAAAACCTGCTTTTTAACACTAGTCCACTCCAGTTCTGTGCTCGATTTGAAGACGTTCTTTGTAGCCGTCCATTTCCAATGTAGTCTTCCACGTCAAGTTATATCTCTTTCGTCACACTACTGTCATTCATAATTTAATGTTATTAAAAGTACCGTTTAATATCGTTCGGCGTTGAAAGTAAGCATTGTGTTCTTGTCAATTTGTCGTCTTAAACTCATTTCGATCAACTAATAACATTATCTCAAACTTCAAAGGTGGTCCATATAAAAGTGTTAGTAAACCAAAATTATAATCTTAAGGAACTAAGTTTTAGTATAAAAAACCCCAATAAAAAATATAAAACATTAACATTAAAACATTCGCGACGTGCAATGACGAGCCAATATTGGGCTCGCAAACACGCTCTGGATGCGGTTGGGACTGGGCCGTAGGCGGGCCTCCAGTGAGGCATACCTCTTCATCATGGCTGCGAAACCGTAAGTTCTCGCCTTGGCGAACATGCCGAACGCGCTGCACCACCGCGACAGCCCCCAAAAATAATACTACATTTTGTAATCTCTTTCAATTATCAGCAATGTTTAATTTGAATCTTGGTCAAGCAATATCTGCATCCTGAGCGAGGATTTTCTAGCTCAAAAGTCGGAAGACAGCTCTTTATATCATCCGAAGATCCGATACAGCGGACTCCTTTCACAGGGTTCACGTCAAAGAGAATTTTTCCCGTAAATTCTCAACTCGTCGCCGGGGAAACGGAAATGGCGTTACTAATGTCTGTAGTGTCAAGTCCAATAGTCGCTAGAGGGTGTCTGTGAGTTGGCATTTAATTGGACATTTTCTACAAAACAAAGGTGTTGCAAATAACGTACACAATAACATAACAATGACATTGCTCATGTGTGCACTTGGTGCAATTACAATGAAACAATTTATGTGACTATTTATTAATACAACAATCGAACACTAAAAAAAATCGTTCGATCGCTCGATTCAAACCAGCGCCTTCAGCATACCGTGGCTGACGCTCTCCGTTTCGTAGCTCATCAGAAGGGATCGAAGGAATTCTTCTAAGTGTTCGATCTTTGTATTAATAATTATAACAAACTAGTGGTAATTTCACAAAGTAAAATATCGTAATATTCAACATACTTAATCTCTGTTACTGTTATATATAATAGCCAATATGCATTGTTGTTTGTATTCCAAATTTTACAAACTCAATGAATGTTTTTCATCATCATCATCGACCCACTATACATCTCAGTACTGGGCACGGGTCTCCTCAGGCGAGGGATTAGGCAATAGTCTGCTTCCACGACTTCACACGTTTTTCGAGGATAAAATTCCGATAACTCAGAGGTACGAGCCCGGATTCGAACCTATGACCTTTGCATAAACCACTAGACTACCACGAGTCTACACAATATTCTTTTTTTTTATAAAAATTGATTTTAAACTTTGTTGCACAGTTGAAGCGACGTATTGATGCCATTTTGAAACAATGGCCTAACTGGATTCACATATAAATTCCGTGGTTTGATGGAATCCGTACTTAATGAGTGTATTTATCAAACAGTTTCAAGATAAAAGATTATGATAATCTTAGAACGCTCCTAACAAAGAATTAATGAAGACGTTAAAACGCAAAGATCGCATTTACAGCATCTTAATGTGCTGCTTTGTCGTTGAGACACGTTGAGGTGCGCTGAGGCGTGCTACAGCACTCGGAGAGAATACAATTGCGACTTGCATTTAACTATTTGAACTTTGTTAAATTTGCGCATTTTTAACTAGTGAATGTAATTTGGTTAAAGATAAGTTGTTCATCATTAAATGCCATAACATAAACAAATAAAATTAAAATCATTATATAAAAAATTTCAGAAATGAAGAATTATGAAAGGAATCTATAAATTAAACAATCAACTTAGTTACCATTAGCGTTATGCAGGAGTCGATGATTCTACAAGCTGATTTGCTTACCTGAAACAAAATTGAAAATGTTATAGTGACGAGAAGTGATGGCTTAGTTAAACCGCTCACCTCCGATGTGCAAGGACCGGGGTTCTCGCCGGGGTAAACCAACTGAGTTTTTTCGAATCATGTCTAATTTAATTTACCAAGATATATAAGTATGGCTGCTTTACTGAAAGAAAAATCTCTACGGATTGGGAAGACTCCCAACCAGTTTGGATCATTGGCGTGAATTGTGGCCTTAACGTCACCACTATCATCCATCCATTATAAGTTCTACTGCTGGGTACGGATACTTCTAAGAGGATTTAGGTAATAGCTACGATGGTCTGATGCGGGAGGACTTTGCACGTTTTCCAAAGCTTTTGAACTTTGACGTCTCCGCGACCGAACGCTGCACTGCCTCTCAGAGTCCCGGGTTCGATTTCCGGGCCGGGAGAAATATTTGCATGGCCTACATTTATTTTTCTCCTGAGTGTGGGTGTAATTTGTTGTGTGTGCGTTATAAATAAATGTACACAGGTTTCATCACAATGTTTTTCTTCACCGCCAGGGAGAAATATTGGAAATAAAATTTATAGATGACGGTGCAGGGATTCAAACCGTTACGACGTCGTACATTCCAAATAAAATAAACAAAATGAGCAACGTTATTATCTATGTTTCTTCAGCGTGGCGCACTATTATTTCAGATTAACATTTTCTAATTCTATACTAGCATTGTGCCAGTAGCGTGCGTACGTACATACATATAACGCGCTTTTCCCATCAGGGTTGGCAGAGACCACAAGCTTCCTCTTGCTAAGATCCCGATGCACATCATTCGCCCGATTAATAGGCATAAATGCTTTCGTGTAATGCTCTTTGGTATAGGGTATTCATGATCTGACCTTTCCGTAGAACGTCCTCAATATCATCCTTTGTAAATTCGTCTAGATTGGCCCTTACCAGCTAGCTTACGCTTACACTTGCAAGTTTCTGTCAATCTTCCAGCACGCCAAGTAATAAGATGTAAAATTTATAAAAATCGTAACTGGGATTTGAAACTACTACCGCCAAATTTGTTGCGCGACTTTGAATGTTACTAACACTAACAAGTCGAACGGGCAAATCATTCGTCTAAGTCGAATCCGAGCACTATCATTCGGCTCGAGTCGCATGATTACGATACCGAATGTCCCTGCCGTTCGGTCGGGAGCACGAGTCGTACGATTACGTCGGAAATCCACCACACCATGTCCATATCAAAATATTGCGGTTCCCATCACATTTACGGTATTTACCATATGTCAGATAGGGCTAGTAATCACGAGTATCGGTGTGGTCTATGGAATCTATGGATTAATAAGGAATGATCATTTAGATCATTGGAATACCAATTTTTTTTTATGACACCAAGTGACCGGGCGAACAAGCCGTGGGCCTGGTGGTAAGCGACACGCCTGGCCATAGAAGTTGTAGTGCCACTCAGAGCTTTGAATCGTAAAGATCAGAGAGGCACTGCCACTGCACCCGTCACCCTGAAACATAATCTGACAAGTCCGAACGAAAGTGACGATTTCTTCCACAAGACGCTCTACTGCTACTAGATTAGTAGGTTACTAATTTGCCATTCGAATGAGAATATTAGTAATTACCAACGAGTCGAATATCGAAATCATTTGCAACCGCGCATCGCTAACTCCTACTGTGTCCTAATTACTAAATAATAAAAAAATATTTTCCCCATAACTAGGCGAACCGTGAACACGACTTCGCTAATGGTCGCCACGCGATTTACTTATGTGGCGTTTATTGAAACCAGCCACGGCAACGTTCCGTGTTACGCGAAAGGTAACACATGTAATATCAGCTTATGTTCCGCTCCAAAATTAAAACACAGAAATCATACTTTCTTTGTTGCTTTAATTAATATACATATTGGTCAATTGCACAAAATATCTTGTTTTGTACTAAATAATTCGGTATAGGTACTACGTGTGCCAGAACAATGAAATAAACTCTTTTTTTAATGATATCGAACGAAAAAGCGACACATCTGTCCATAGCAGTTGTAGTGCCACTCAGAGCTTTAAATCTAAAATACTTATCTTTGTACGCTACGTTTGTGATCGTAGCTCGCTGGGTACAATAGTTTTACGAACGTTCGAGCGGTTAGTACTCGAGCACTACGTCATAACAATGGCTGTTTCCTCGTAGGAAATATTATGCATTTTATTCGAATAAGTTCCAGCAACGTTCCATTTTACGCTACTCTCATTCTCTCAACTAGCATCATTAACGAAACTACCATTTGCGGAATATATAGCACGACACAAAATTAGGTTAGGAGGGGACGGTCCATTTCACGCAGTGTTTATTGTCATTTCCATTTTTAAACTTACAAACACAAATTCGCTTGTGACCGCGCTCTTAGGGTATTATAACCACAGTCGGAATTTAGTGCCATGGCAATATTTTTGCGAACGCGTGTGTCGCGATGAAGCGAGCTTTTTATTGGAACGAGGCACGGAAGCGAGCCGTTTATTTCAACTCCTCCACTGCAACTGCGACCTTCGTCCACTTGACTTTACTAAATACTAAACGACATGTATATTTTTAACAGAGGACATATTATTTTGTACAATGAAAATGTCAATATTTATTATGATAACGATTCAAAACCATCCTTTAAAGTTGATAACTTAAAATCATTGTACACTTGACAACGTAAAAAGTAGCAGTAGATCTCCTTGTGAAAGAGTTCGTCCTGGGAAGTACTGCCACCTTCCCTATTTCTGCCGCCAAGCAGCAGCGTGAGCATTATTGCGTTCCGGTTTCGAAGGGTAAGCGTGCACCAGCACGCAATGACAGGCACATGGGACTTGCCAACTTACGTCTCAGGGTGATGAGCGCAGTGGCAGTGAACCTTGCCCTCTGAACTTCACCATTGAAAGCTCTGAGTGGTACTGCAACTGTTATCAACAGGCGTGACTTGTTCGTCCGATCATTTGGTATTATAAATAAAAAACAGCATGTGCTTCAAAATTTTTGCTTCAATTAACACACGAACTGGCTGTAAATGAATCCGTAATTCGATCTCCGATATTTCAGCTGACACCAGAGGTCAGTGGCGGGGAGGAAACTTCGTCCCTTTTTAGTTAAATGATCATTAGTATGGAGCTTGTGCGGCGCCATTACGGTTGTGACGTCACAAGCAAATATTGTCATTTCCTTTCAAATCCCGATTTCTGAATGAGTTAAATAATGTATATATATAATATACATTACTTTCTTAATTTCTTAAAACGAGTCCATACTACATCGACCTCGGCACAACTGAATAATGGAAAAATAAAAAAAAAAGAATTTTATCGCAACGGTCAAAGTACAATTTCGTTATTATTGAACCCAACGAAAGATGGGCATCGGGCAGAATGAAAACAGGCGGAAGCAATTGATGCGAACCGAGATTATTGACACGAACGTATGGCTGATGATGATTGGTGTCCAATGAGTCTGTTACTTGCATTCTATAGTATGTGTTAAGTATGTTTTCTATTTTTGTCGTTGTTTCTGTGTTTGTATCTTTTTGTAATTGAATTTTTTGTTGTTGCAATTGTTAAAAACTAAAAATAAATAAATAAATTTGCTTACCACATTCATACCAGTAGCAAATTTTAAGATAATTGCGCCGCTTTCACAAATAAATGTAGTAAAGCACTTGTCTATCATGCGCGAGGGTAAGAGCTCGGTGTTCGACACGGCACCACTAAGTCCTTTCGAATCATGTGAAGTGTAAATTGCTATCATTTGCTTTAGAGGTAGTGTTGGAAAAGATCAAGTGTTTTAGCATTAAGGTTAAACCTTCCGTCCTTTTTTTGCGGTTCGCCTCACTGAGAAAGGGTTCACGTAAAAAGCTCCGAGCTTTTTTTAACCTCGAGGCTTTTTGACTGACTGGAAGGATAATTCGATATGAGTCTTATGTTGCATTACAAAAGGTTGCCGTCATTTTTAAGACACGTTTTGAGAAATCTAACCCCAAGTTTTGTGTATACAATCAACTTAGAGGACCAACAATATGAATAAGCGAGTTTTGTTTTTATACTTTGCCAAAATCTGAACTATATTATTATGCATAAGTATTCAGACACCCAACCACAGAAAACCTGTACAATCAATTTTGCTTAGGAAGCACCAAGTTAAGGAAGAGTGTAATTGAGAAACTGACCAAGTATCCTACTATTAATTGCGACACAATGGTCTTAATTATAAGAATAAAATATTTACTTGTTTAACTTTTAGCAACAGTAGAACTCTTTGTGAAAGAGCTCGTCAAGGGAAGTGCTGCCAGCTTACCTATTTATACCGCAAAGCAGTAATGTAAGCATCACTGCGTTCCGGATTTGAAGGATAAGGGTGCTGGTGAAATTACAGGTACATGGGACTTGTCAACTTATGTCTCAGGGTGACGAACGCAGTGGCAGTGCCCCTCAGATCGTTGCATTTTCAAGCACTGACAGGCACTGCAACTGTTGTGGGCAGGCGTGCCGCTTTCGTGGATATTCGTTCCGTCACTAGGTATCATAAAAAAACTTTCTTATTAAATACAGCGTTGAAAAAGATGACGCGGCCTGAGGGCTGCCGCTTTTATAAACTCGATAAAGGCGATCATCGGCTGGTAGGTTGTAACGCAGATTTGGTTTGAACACCAATGTCTCCAAGGTAGTAACAGCTTATCCTCCGTCGGCACACTTACTGTCACTGACTGTACAGACAACAGCACATCAAGCTACACATTGACGTATCTTGTTCCGTTGCACTGGAGGCGATTTTCGAACAAAAATGTGTAGTCTGATGTGCTGTTGTTGCAGATTGTATCGAGGATTACGTTGGAAATAAAACTATCTTTTCGGGTCTAGATATATATAATCTAGATAAATATAATCACAGAAAACAACGTTTGAGGCTGTTTTTGCAGGTCGCGTGGTCACACCCGTGGCTGAAATATATAGAAATCGTGTAAGCCAAAAATTCAAGAATTAGCTTTTTATCCACATTTAGGCTTAGCTAGGCTAGGACTAAGGCTGTCGGCCGAGGGGTCTTACTAAAACTCCATTCCAGCGTGCCAATATTGTGCGCAAGTGGTTTAGACCATATTTTCCTAGGCTGGCATAGTGCAGGTTCGAGGCTTTTAAGAACTTGTTCTGATTGGAAGGTCAAAGTAAGTCTAAGTGGAGTTTCCGTGGAGTTGTACCTCTGTCTTCTTTGTGCTATGTGCCTGTGCCAACGGCGGCGCATCTGCAGTGAAGCAATATGTAGTAAGACTGTACAGCTACCGTACTCGAGAAATTGAAACTAATAAAGACACAAAGAAAATTACACAATATGGATGAAAGCATGTAAAATACTTCCCATATTGCATGTCGGAATATAATCAGTTGGAACATGTCAGATGGCTGATTAAACTGATTTTATATACACCAGCGCCACCTCTTTTGCAATCGCACCCAGTTCGAGTTACCAAACTAACGTGCCATTAGTGAAGAAAGAAGCCATGGTCGAAACTAGTTGACGTGACAGTAAATTATTTCCCTAATAATTAGAAAAAAAGTAACATTCCTTTGTAAAGAACTTTACGTAAATTACAAACCGAACTCAGTTACACCATCACAATCAGTTGAAGTGACGACTGGCTTCAACACGTACAATACGGGATCGATTGCGGCTCGGTGGAGAACAGTTACTTTTGAACCGACTTCAAAAAAAGGCGTAGGTTCTCAATTCGTCTGTCTTTTTTTATGTATGTTACGCGATAACTCGTGAACCGATTTTGATGATTCTTTGTTTGTAGGGAAAAGGGTAGGTACCTCAGGAGTGGTCCCGTGGTTAAATAATATTCCACTATTATCTCTAAAGGTGGCAAACTAGAGGATGAATTCGGTTTGGCGTACTTTCCGGTAATCGAATTCAATAAAACTTGGCAAATACTCGTAGTTACGTCCACGAAATTTTGAGGTCGGTTTTTTTAGCACTCTGTACTGAGATTATCAACTGAGAGGTCGATGGTTCGAATCCCTGTGACGGGATGACTTGTACTTTCTAATTTGACTAAATCCCTTTCTTAGAGGATACCCGTGTCCAGCAGCGGGACGTATAATGGGTTGGTGACGACGATGTGGAATAGGATACCGTGTATTAAGACGCGACATCAAATATTACGTTTGTATCAATTATATACGTCTCTACCGGCACCGAAACGAATACGCAGTTCTTATTGAATTAAAGGAAATAACGAAACGCACAAATGGATATTTGAATAAAATCGTTTATCGTCGAGACAGCCGAGCGGAAGGAATCGCGGTTAATGCACGTCTCGTGTTTGGCAACAATCGATACGCTCCCCCGCGACTTGTTGAGTGCATGCTGTGTGGTGTGGTGTATTTGTGTACACGTGTACGTAACTCGTTATATTTATGACGTGATAATGGCTTCTTCGATGCTTTGTAAACATTTCCGATTGTTGAGGTTTGTTGGTAAAGAATATGTATGCAAGATGCTCCAGGGCTCAGATTCTCTTACAGCAGAGAAAATGTCGCGGTAGGTATCCTTAAAATCTCAAGTCATGCAAGGAGTATTCGGAAGCAGAGTGAGAGGTGCAGATTCGTATGTCGCCCGCGAAGTTGTAACGTTACAGATATTGAATATTAGTATCGTTAATTTTGTGTATAAAAAAAAACGGCCTCAAAAGTATGTGGAATTACATATAATTATCAAGTTTTATTGAAATTGGTTACCGGAAAGTGCGCAAACCCGGATTCATCCCCTAGTTCGCCACTATACGGGACTTGACAGAAGAGATAATAAAAATCAGTTCTCACTACTCAAAGTATATTGAGAGAGAAAAACGCCTTGAGAATAGCAAAATCAACCATTAAAATAATTGCTCCTTACAATAAAATGTAGGCGCTATTTATAAAAATGAATCTTCGTGCGTGAACAGCCTCCCATAGAGATGGATGATTTTCTTCAAAATTAAATGGGACTACTATGGAGGTACCCACATTCCAACAAAAACAGAATCATGAAAATCGGTTCACAAATATTGGAGCTATCGCGTAAGATACATACACAAAAAACATAGAGTCGAATTGAGAACCTCCTCCTTTGTTTGAAGTCGGTTAAAAAGAGACTTGCCAGTACTTGAGTTATATCTAACAAATTCTTTATTTATTGTTTAAAATAGAATCGGTAAAAACGGAACTTGTACTAATTAGAGATGCCAAAATCTTCTTTACTGACATAGTATGTCGGCATTGACGATGATGCATTATTTAGAAATTGAGAATATGCCGGCCGCATTCGAGAATATATTCAGATTTATTCGGCAGATTTTGGGCAGGATTCAGCTTACGGTTAAAACGTGTCTTTCAGAGATGAAAGGAAAAATTTCAACTTCTTGATTTTGTGAGAGACGTCAGGAAAATGTAGAGAGCATTGTTGATACGAAACTTAGGACTTCACGGCCTGGTGAAAAACACAGAAAACATAAACAGTTAAATGTTTTCTTTTCGTGGCCTTATATACCGCCTGAGTTATATCTATAATGGAAAGATGTTGCGAAACAAAACCTTTTCTGATTTTGTAAACCCTTTTATTTCAACCGGGCGAGTTTGTATCGTAATGGAAGCATTTGCATACTTTATGCCTCCTATATTTGATTACTAAACTCTGTCCTAGTCTCTTATCTTTACAACTGGGCCTAAAATCTCTATGCACATTGGCTGCCCCGGGGAAGGAGCCGACATAGCGTTACTTATTTATAGACGAAACATTGACCATGGTTTTCTTTTTCAGTAAATTGAGACGATCATCTCTTCGGTGAAGTAAATTCCATACTTTAGTCGGTAAACTTTCTCGCACACTTCCGTTCCTCCTTGACACAACGGTTGATGTAGCTTCCCTGTACATTTAATTATTTACTTTGCCCGTCAAGAAACATAAACAATTAAAGTATCTTTGAATTTACGCAAAGGTCAGTCGTATGATTTGTTCACGTGCTAAAAATATTGTAAACATAAAATATTGCAAATAGCTAACCTGTGCGCCATATTTCTGAAATATTCCTGACATTCCTCTTCGTCGGAAAGTTTTCGTGATATATATATAGTATTCTTACAGAAAATAATCTCATAACTTGGTTTGTATGTTCCCTTTCATAAGACATACAGGTTTAATGTTTTTGCCTTTTACTTGTGTCATGTAACAAAGGGCCCTTACTGGGGCCGCTACTGTTCTTCGTTTACAATGCTGATTTGCCTAGGGTAATAAAACTATATAGGCGTCAATGGTATGCCATTTATTTAAACCAGTAAATTTATAAATAATATATGAATAACGATGTCTGTTTAGTGCCTGGAAATGCTCTATTTTTCAAATTTATGATACTCGGTAGGAAGAACCAAAACGGAAACATCGCTGACAAAGAGCCTAAGAACAAAATCGCGGATAGAAATGTGGCTGGAGTTGGGGAGATAAAAAGCCTTGGCTTCGCCTTCGATGGTCAAATTAAGGTTTGAGGGTCATCTGTTGGATCAAGTTAGTTGTTTTTACCATCATAAAAAAATATTCAAAATTTGTGATATTAAAATAAGCGTGCACGTATTGATCCTTTTCAGTTTTCATTACGGATATTGTTTCAGTGTTCGTTTGTTGAGTTAACTAAATCCTCGTTTGTTGATTTTAAACCCATCGCCAGATTCAACGCGTACAACGTACGTACGTTGTCAATTTTGTTTTGCAATTCCGCCTCCTAGGCTATCCCCCATACTTATTCAACGCAAGCATGTTAAATATAGATTCGCGAAGAAATTTTGCGTGCATGTTGTTTCGGCATGAAGTTCTAAAAACTGGAATACAGGTAGTGCTTGCGGGATATTAAAATTCTCCGCGTTTCACTACCGCTATACCACAAAATCTGTGCGGTTTGCGGGTTAAATTCTTCGCACTATGGCTGTTGTTGCTTCCGTTATCAGGTGACAAGGTGTTGGAATATACTCATATGTTTCACCTCCACCCAATATTAAATGTAAGGTTTTAACCTTTAAGAAACTCTTGAGGCAGCTTATTTTCGAGAAGCAAAAACAAGTTGATTTGCTTGAATAATAGACACGACAATGTAGGTACCTAGTACATTGTCTTCAACGTGTGCAAATATTATGGAATATTTCTATTGTTCTTTACAGTTAATCGAGTTTCAAATTAATACGAACTAGTATTTGTAAATTCTAAACAGATAGATAGATAATTCATTTGTTTGCTGAATCACAATACACAACAAACAAGCTCATGACAGGTGTATCATGACAATGGTAATGATAAAAAAAGGGCAGTCTAGGTTTGCGGGTATGGTCTGGGGTGTTATATTATGTCGGGGTGTAGAGTTCAGTATACTGTGTCAGCAAAAAGGGCCCGACTCAGCATTATACCGCAGTTCTGCCGAACTACGACGCTGATGATTCAAAATAGAGAATCAACTCGGAGCCTGAATATAAGGATAAGTTATTGTAAACTATTAGTCCTTATACATATATGTTGCAAGAGCTATTCCTATAAACTAATTTCTGGCAACGACTTTGATATAAAATAAGCTTAGTTCTAGTTTGTCTTAGTATAACAAATATTGAGGATGAGCAAAAACACAGAGATCCCTAATGTGCATGTACATACATAGCCAAATTAGTATGTTCAGCTTTTTGAGCAATGGTTTGTAGCCATCATAGAAACACGCACCACAGGTCGTCCTAACGTATCTTCAAAAGACTTATTAATCCCATATTTATTCCGGTTCTGCCATTTGCAATCATTGTTATTATGATTATATCTTATATTTTTAATTTGTCACTGTTCTTTACATATATATTAATCGGATTAGGATTTTAAAGTTGTCAATTGGTCCATTTTCTTTGCAGTACCTTCACAACTACATGAACGAGAACGCACACTACAGCACCGCATCAAGCTACCCTCGAAAATGATGGCCGAAAATCAGCGCTTTCCCTTTGGGCACAACTCGCACAGAGCTATGACCTATTTCGCTTGCCTCACCACACGCATTTGATTACTGTTAGTCAGAGACTACCCGTTTGTTGTGTACTTTAATATCTTTTTCTGTTTGTCTGTATTGTTTTTAGCTTTTATTGTTTTACTTTGTTGTGAGCATTATGAGCGATAACGTAAAATATTTATCTATCTACTATTACATACAAACAAACATTCTTCATATTACAAAGTGACATTACAAAATTTACTTGGTAAGAATCGCGTACTTTGATGTTCATTCAAATAATAAAATATATAACTTATATGTAAGGAGTTTATTATTTTTCTAGAGTCAGTTTCTTTTTTAAAGTATTATAAAAAATTACGAATGTTTGAGCTCTTATGGCTTAAAAAGTAATTAATAGATTCAGGCGTTACTTTGCGGAAGTTCAAGAATGGAAGTAAATTAATTTGCTACTCCACGAACCCAGTGAAGGTTAAATCGTGCAAAATAGCTGCGCTTGTGTTGAATATTTTTTTCATGCAGTTAATTATCCCAGCCTCCCTCCGCATAAAATTAATAAAATAAATAACACAGGCGCAACTACAGTCACAAACCACCACCAAAAATATACCCGACACGTGTTTCGCCTCGCCACGAGGCATCCTCAGGGGCTGTTGACTGCTCGACCCTCGGTCGAATAGTAACAAAATGTATCTAAGGTATTAGTTTCTAGAGCGAGTCATTGATCTTTATTAGTTAATATGCAGAAAAGAATCAAACTTCGTTTGTGTTACGGCTCGAGAAGCACTAAACTTTTATGATGAGGATTAACATTTACGCGGAGCGAATGAATCAGGACTCGTTACTAAAAACTTTCGTGTTTCCGCAGTTCCACTACGGTTGCGATATTTACGTCTGCCCACGCAAACTATTTGAAACAACTCTCTGCGCAAGTTTAAAGCAAAACAATGCTTTGCTCTTATTCAGCAATTTTGATATAAGGCACTTCCGACATTTTAATGTTTTGGACATTGGAGGAAGTGTGTAATTACAACATTTCACGGGTTTAAATATTGCAGGCACCTTACTACGGCCAAGATTAATTTAAAATGGAGCTATAACATTCTGTGACTTCGTTGGACTGTTGGCCAAGTCCGGGCCCAGTGGTGGGACTAGTTCAACTACAAAACTGTTGAACGGGAGAATTGTGTCATCAAGGTACTATCCTCATGGGGGGTGTCAAGTGTTCCCGTCTTTTTGTCAGGCACGCGAGGGAAAACTCGCCAACTTCGAGAGCCTCGCCATACGTATAGGTAAACAAATGTAAACGCGATATTTATTGGCGGCTTTGTACAATTGATGGAGTTACTCAGTTGTTTTTTGTTGTTTCTAAGTTGTTTTTCTGCGGTGCTGTGAAATGTGGGAGATATTAGTCGTGGGGAACTCTTGATTGTGCGCCATTCAAAGTTTGCACGAACGTCGCCGTCGGCTCGGATTATTTAACAGTATTATTTGACTCAGACTTCACGAATGCTGGTTTAGTCAAGGCCTTCGAGTAGTCAAACTTAGACCTTTTCGTCGCAAGTACGAATTGTTAGTGAAAGTTTTAATAAAAAATAATCGACGCGCCGGTCCATCGCGAGCTGCCGCGCCGGCACCGCCGCCGCCGCCGCCGCCGACGGAGGCTACGCCCGGCCTTCATAACCCTGGGCTTAGCTCCTTTGACGTCCTCAAAATAACTACATAATACACGTGCGTAAGCTGGGCTTACATTTATGAGGTAAATGTGAAGAAACTTTTAATTAAGTTGCGAGTCGCGTACAAATTGTTCGTACTCCACTAATTGCGTGCGCGTACGACTGTTGCCGGAATTAACGCTTTAACGAGGCAGTTTGCACCGAATTGAGGACTAAACGGGGTGACGGATCGCTCGGACAGTTCTTCCATTTGTGAGTATTTAACACGCACGGATTACTGGATTCCGTTTTCATTTTCCCAACAAGTTCTAGTAATAATTTACTTTCATAAACAGTACTTACCTAGGAAACTCGAACTAGATTTGGAATTTCAATACGTAACCACAAAATCGAACATGATTTAGTCAAATTCCAATAAACCAACAGTACCTGCGGCGCGTCGATCACGTTTCAACTTTGAACTCGTCAAAGAGAAGTGCTTTACGGCAATCCTGCGATGAACTATGATGACAGCATACAACCATTTCTGCCACCCATTCTCCCGCCCACTCCTTGTACCCCCTAGCTCCTTTGCTATACAAGACATGAACAAAAGCCACGGTTTTAGTACACGTACTAAAGTGCAGTTTCAGAAACTACACGTGAAGTTATATGAGGACGAAGTTGTATTTTAGCAGTGCCTACACGGAGCTAAGTCTTATGAATAGGTTACGTATAGCGCGGCAAGTTCAGTATTATACTAATTAAGCGTCGAATGTATGGAATAGCTAGTAATAAAGTACGTCGACTTACGTCAACTAAATTAGCCAGGTTATTACTCGAACGTTCCGAAGGAAACAGCAATTTAGAATTGTACTTATTTTCCATAACCGTTTCTAACATTTTCAACGCCACAACAAGCGCCTATAAATCGTAGTATCACAAATAAGGCGATCGAATCGTGGATTTATGGATCGCGTGCGCGCGTCACGCCTCACCTCACGATACGTCAATGTGACGATACGACTTACAACGGTGAGCGCGCAACGACACCATTTCTTGTTATATTGGTGTGAACGGGGACTAGTCGCACAGTACGACGCAACTTAATTGATCCAATGCAGGAAGTAAGAAGCGCATTACACAAGAACACAATATATCACTGACATGAAACACATCGACAGACCAATGTTGGTTTTTCTAGTTATAAAAACAATTATCAACCGTCGCACAGCTTTTAACAGGTGGCGTGCATGCTTCGTGGCCGTGTCGCCGCCGCCACTCGCGCCGCGATAAGGATACGTCATAATACGGTGTCTAAAATGCATGAATCGTTAGCTTTAAATGTATAAACAATAATGGCCTCATTCGCACGCAAGCTATTAGATTAGAGCTTAAGCTCCGCACACCGTGCATGAGCGACGACGGTTACATAAAATCGACTACGCATTTTGACATGCTAAATTTTTGGGACGCGCTCGGTGTGGTAGTGCTCGTTAGAGCACATTTGGTATTGTGATTTTAATAGTCAAAGACTCATATGGAGCAAAATATCCGTGTAAGTTGAATACATAAATGCCAGAAAAAAAAATGTAAATTTTTCTGTGTCAAAGCAATTATTATTCTTGGCATGTAGAAAGAGTAACAGGGTAACAACGTAGCTGAATGGCGCGGGGTGGCTGTCCTCGAGTAATTTGTATCAGAGACAGTTGTTAACAATAGCTGTGACGTCATTGCATGCTTTCGTTTGCTTCCTGCTCCGAGACATGTATGTTCCGACACACGGACGAAAGAGGAATACGCGCTACTCGAGATGTAAAACTCTTAAGTTTATTTAAACGCTTCATTGTATTTGTATAGAAAACATTTTATATAAAACTTCTCGAGCATTAATAACAACATTAAACATGCCAAAGCGGATATCGCGGATACAATTCAGGGTAATTGTCCATAAGGACGCGCTGCTTCAATCGCGTGCTGCTGACACGTGATTGAAGCGGGTCCCGATCACTTCATTAACCGTTATTTAATTTCAATAATTTCCATTACAACATTTTTGACTTTATCAATGTAATGTGTAAAAGTACCGTTCCTATACGAATTTGAGTAAATACGATCTTGTATTCTTAACCGATACTCGAAATAGAAAGAGAATATGTGTATAAATTGGAAGTGATACATTTAGAGTGGATACGTCTCTCTGAAGTAATGGAATCTTTAAAACTAAAGGGCAAAAAATGAAAGGAAAATAGTTATATTTTTACTACAATTACAAAATTCTTAAATACACTGCTGTAGTAATAACTTTGCCAAGTTACACACCAAAAATATAAAACAAAATACAATACAATAACACGGGATTTCAGAGGAGTTTACACGGTTTATTGTGCAAGGCGAATCGTGGGAGACTTCTTCTTGTACAAAGAAATAACGCTGTGATTGACCATGAAAGCTCGCCGACAAAGCATAAATATTTTAAGACGACTTAGACGGCCTAACTGTTTGCCCTGTGGGCGCTAGATGGGGAGGTTCCAGGTTCGATTTCGGGTAAGACCTTGGAAAATTAATTTTTGTAAATTGCTTCTGGTGTTTGTGGTCTCGGAGTGAATTCCATTGTGCTGGTACTCGGAGTATCTATGGAATGATGTAGTTATCTGGCACATTGTTATGTTATAGATAACAGTATCATAATAGACAGTGTTAGCATCTAGTTAATTAGCTTAATCCCCTAGTTTGCCACCCTTAAAGATGGAATATTTTCTTAAAAATTAAATGGGACCAATACTGCGGTATCTTCTTTCCAACAAAAAAAATTATAAAATTCGGTTCACACGTTATCGCGTACAGTACACATACAGAAAAAATACAATCGAATTGGCAACCTCTTCCTTTTTTTGAAGTCGGTAGAAAATAGCTGCAAAGAAACCTTAACTTTTTTATATATATAATATCCTTCTGATTACATTTTGTATGAGATACCAATCTATTGTTTTATTAAAACATACATACAGATTATGTTATTAATTTTTAAATATATAAACTGTTTTGCATGATACAATAAAGTACAAATAGTACATAATGGCTTGATGTATTATTTATTTGTAGGTTGGTGCCACACACAAATTTCAAACACCCTTCAAAACACTTTACCGGCAACATCTACCTTGAAATTTTACTATTATTATTAGTTTGTATGTACTCTTTTTCACAGCCTTTCTAAAAATATAATTTAATTTCCATTTATACATTAAAAGTTATTCACAGTCACAATTTTCACTTACAGTTGCACTTGTATATTCATTACCGCACATATATTTATATATTGAATAGGTTATTTTAGATGCTCTATTCACACTTTATTACATTTATTATTTCAATGAAGAATTTCCCTCGTAGTCGTTTATTATATCTTTAGTTACAAACAACTTTTACATTTAGTCACTGTCGTTGGTTCTGACTGAAAACCAGAGCCTTAGGGATACGCTGAGTCAGCTCATTTTTCGCTGCTATGACGAAAAGTGTTTTATTTCTTCTGTTGTACATATTCATTCTGTATTTGTGTCATACTAGTGCATAGAGTCTTTATCTATTTAAACTATTCAAAATTTGATAGTTAATATATTTATGATAAAATACCACGCACCCCTAAATAATGCCTATTCACTCTTACTTTCAAAAGGTCTAAATTTAAAAAAAATTATAACGTTCAGGTTTAAAAATAAGTGTCCAGGTGGGGAATTTCACTCCACTGTCGTTCGTCGCGCGAATTATTGGAAAATCCATAACATATGGTAAGGAACCCCGAGACACTAAGTAAATATAATATAAGATAGAATATTTAATATAATATAATAAATATACATGCATATTATAAACAAGTACCAGTAGCAGTATAAAATTGGGTAGAGAGAAGGATAAAAAGTTTAGTTAGACGAGTAGTTCCAAGAACGATTTTCTTTTTGGACTTCAAAGTGATTATGAAATATGTTGAGTGGCACAGCGTTGAATTTAAATCTTAAGTGTAAAGACGTTCCAGTGTCTGTACTTAATTGACCGAAAATCCTAAAAAAGCGTGTGTGGGTTCATGTGAGCGCCCGTAACGCGGTGTCGATCGTACAGATATCATTAGCCTCAATTTTAATTTAGTTCCGCTCGCCAAGCGCAACCCGGCCGCGGCGTACGGCGCGCGCTGGCCGCGCGGAAAATCGCAAATAACCCCTCGACTAATCCCATTTTCCCTTGACGACTTTGTTAATGCCCTATTGTGTTAAATTTATAGCTTATATTATGATGAATCGTTGCTTAGTTCTTTTCATTTTTTATCACGACGCGGCGTCCATATAGTCCAGGAACTAAAAAGAGAGACGCTTTAAAATAAATAACCTCTATTTCTACGATGTTTTTCTCTTTAAAAAATATATGTATATGAAACAACTACATTTTGTTTACGATAATATTTTCTATAAAAAAGGGACATACATCGTGTATAATAACATATTTATGCCAATACAATATATTGATAAATTATTGAGAGCAGCGTAATAATGTTATGAAAGATATCTACGACTATTAATCAGCGACTGTGAAATTAAACAATATATTAGTTATCGCATTCCGTCTGCGACACACGAACAATTTGTTCACCAAATCGTCAAAGGTAAAATAGTAATTAATTAATCGAAGTCAATATCATATTATGTGAAATGATTAATATTTATAATTCTATCATTTTTGATTCAGCGATTAATGGCTTTGACTAGAACCCGTTTTGAATTGGTCTTGTAGAAGTCAGGCTAAGAGAACACAGAAGAAAATTATGAAAACGTAATTTCCTTGAGGTTGTATACTTTATTAGAAAAACAAGTGCCCCAAAAAGGTGGGTAACAAGTTGTTATTAATTTCACGGCGACTAACCAATACCCCGAAAACATATTACGTCGCTTGATTAAGTATACGACTCTAGCTTTACGTCAGTGAAAAGATTATTTCTATTTCGGATAAATGGTAGCACAACAGCCTTGCGGCGTGTTTGAGCCATGTTGAAAACAACGTCAAAGCGAACGAGGAGCCAGAGCTTTCATAACTGACATCGTCGCGAGTTGTCGGCGGCTGGCGGGAGTTTAAATGGCAGCCAGTAGAGTTCGGGAGGTTATTCGCTTCATACCACTAGCACTGTGTGAAAAGTTAGGTCAACGAGCGGTGGCCAGTCCGCTCGGCCGGGCGGGTGAATAGTGGTAAATAATTCAGCTCACCGCCGAATGTCCAACGAGTGTCGGCGATTTGGCGTCGGTAGGAAACTCTCCTCACGATTTATCGCCCTGCATTTGTTTTCCACCCCTCCTTTATCGCCAATTTGAAACTGTCAAAAGAGTTGACTTCTTCAGGACTCGTTCCACGAGATCGACTAATATTTTATTCAAAAAATGTCGTTCGAAGTTATAATAACAAGGCAAACGTCGGTTTTCGTCGAGCCGTCCGAAATAAATTGGAACGAGATTTTTTATCTTTTTTGTGAGGGACAAGCCGATTATTTCCTAAATAAGGTTTTAACAGTCGCCGAGATGTTATTTTAAAAATTTATTCCGATTGTAACGAGGTTTGGTAAATGGATGGAGTGTCATTGTTCCAATGTCGCAATGTCAAACTCCGAGAATGGAACGCCAAACTAATTGTGCTGTTACGTAACAAAGAGTTCAATTAATTACATAAATTGAATCGGTTGTCGTTCAAATATGGAATTCAAGTATTCAAAGGAATTCGTTCGCCGAGTAGGTTATATGCCTAAGAATGTTGTGGAGAATAATTTCTTTCTTTACTCAGGTTAAATACGTGGCCACGTCATTACTGCAAATATGAATGATGACTGTGATATTAAAAGGGAGTGCTGGGCGCTGGCTGTGTGAGGAAATATGCTGGCCCATAGATAATTTTATGGACAAAAGAGGTGAAAATTACGCTTTTAGAGATTTTTGCCTGTACAATGCACTCGAGTGGTCTGTGGGTTAGGTATATACAGTGTACATAAAATGCCCAGAGAATACAGTACAATAACGTTCTCAAGATGCTGTTGGGTCTGCCGTGCGTCTGGCAATTTCGCCGAGGGGCAAGCATAATACGATTTTTATGCCATTAGGCGAAAAACGGTGTCGTCTCTACTGAAGCGAGTGCTTGACGGTGGCTACGGCATCCATGCAAATTGACTCTACAATTTTAAAGCATTGGATAAAGATGAAAAAGTAGTGGCCTGTGAAATTTCGTTAATTTAAGATACAACAACACAGATTTAAGTTTGTCTATTACGGGTTCCGGCCTGAAACGATTTATTATTATTATTTACCGAGGTCGTTTCAAATGCCGAGTCACTTTGCTATGTACTGTGGATTGCGATGGCCTGCATGACATGATACCAAACGGTTATAGTTAATTTATGTGCAGTTGGCGGTTGGATCTAAAAAGAACTGGAACAAAGTTTTGTTCACTATATTACTCTTTTCTCGTCACAACGTACGAAAACTGAAGAGTCAGCCGCCCAACAAGAAGCGTATCGTGGCTGGCTTATATTGGGGTCAATTACGTGCGCACATTTGTGCCGGGGTCGAACGGTCGCTGAGGGCCGATGGGCGCCGGCGCACCTGCCGCTGCGACCTTCAGCTTCGGTATTTGAACAGGGTTCGGGTTTTTACTAAGCCAGCACAATATTCTCCTTACGTGTTGACATTAAAGTCGAGCATTATATTGTTACAAATATATTTGTAAGTTATATAGAGAGTGTTTATGCGTATAAGACCCTAAAATATCACTCGTATTTTATAACAGTATGTTTTTAAATAAATAATGTACCGATATAGAGAAATATTACAAAGTAAAATATTGTAAAGAATAACATCTCATTCACGTTTTATACTTTTTTAAATTGTTAAATGAAAAAGTGCAGCAATATTATTGTACAGCGGTGCAACCTGAATCGGCGGAATAAAACAAAAATAGCGGCACGCTATTAATACAGTATGCTGTAAGTCATTTGCGCTAAATTTAGCGTGGCAAGCGTGCGATATGAGCGCGGTGAATGACGTCGGGGCAGCGTCGCGTGCGCTCGGAGCCCGTTGAATTATGCGAAGGCAGCCGCGGTTTATGGGTCACGCTGCACGCGACGTCGCGGGAACAACAAATGCGCAGATAGGCGGCTCGTCTCTTTGTATGCATTTTTGTAGGCGAGACTGACGCGTACTGGGCTCAAAAACCGCGAACTCTCATCCCGCATAACAACAATGTACTGCTTGGGAATGCGCAGGTAATTCACTATTTACTTCCACCATCACCGTTCCTCTTTCTATCTGCCAGGAATTGTGGAACACTGTCATTACCTTACCACTGATTCGCAGAAAACGTTTTGTTTAGCCTTCTTGATACGTAAGGCAAAGGAACGGAATACAATGGATTAATTTTTGTTTTCTGAAAACTACAATTCAGCGCTGTTCAAGGTTAGGTTATTGGGTATTTGCTAGACAAAAGCGCCACGTCGGCGATCACGACGTATCATGTCAGGAGAGATTTGGATTTGTTCATTTAAATAAAAAGGCTTACTGGCAATTGTTTGCTTTATACGTTAATGTAAAATGCGAACAAAGAAAGCCAGGAACGGTAGTAGTCGCCTCATCAATGTAGGCCTCTCCTATTGTCTTCCATAATTCTCTTTCCCTGGCTTTTGTCATCCATTGTAGTCGTGCTTTTTCTACAAAAATGTCTTCCCCTCTTTTTTTCGGGCGACCTTTAAGTCTTGTTTCATTTCCTCTTTTTATTACATTTGTTCCTTTTTTCTTTCCTTGGTTGTATTATTTTTATACTGAACATATACACTTACGAACATTTTACTATTTTCCTCTATTATCCTCGAACCTCGAATCGTCTATTGTGTTCTCCTAGATCCCTCCCTGCTACTTGGCGCCACGTCACGTACAATCAAAGCGACTCAGGTACACGAGCACTACTGGGTACTCCATTTCAGCGGTTTTATGGCCGCTCTATACCTACAGCTTATGCGTGTGCCTCCCAGCTTAGCTCCTTACCTGTTGTTTATTGCGAACTGAATGTCAGTTATTACGAAGTGTCAAGGCTTATTATATATACTTTTGCTTTCGTTGACGTTTATGTTTAGCGTGATTAAAGTTTTCTTATATTTCATCATCATAAACTGCCTCCGTGGCCGAACGGGTACCATGCCGGACTGCCACGCAGAGGTCCCAGGTTCGATTCCCGGGCCGGGAGAAATACTTGTATGGCCTACATTTATTTCTCTCGTGAGTTTGGGTGTAATTTGTGGTTGTCTATGTGTGTGTCCATGGCACCCGCGACACAGGGTTTCCCTAGTGCGGGGCTATGTTGATTGTGAGCGTTATTATTATTATTATTATATATTATTTTGTTAAAATTCGTATGATGCGGAAAACTCTCCATCCACAGTTGATATAGTCAATGTTTTTTAATAAAAAAGGCTTTTTGACATCAAAGCGCCCGTCCTACGATCTGAGGGATGCCGAAGGAGAATGCTCTAGATTTGAAAACCATTGTGAATTGTATGATCGGTAACATGCCTGTTGCACTGTGGAAATACCGAGCTAATATTTACAATGTTTTCGTAACCTAAATTAAGAACTATGGTTGACTGAAGCATTTGTACCTAGTTTGTGCTGTACGGGGTAATATGACAGTAGGGTAAACAGCTCGAGAATAGGCCCGCATACGCTTTGCAGCAGTCCGCCCGCCCGCTGCTGACGCCGGCGCCGGCACGCGAGCGCGACGGGATTGCGTATCTCGCCGACACATCTCTACCGCAGTGCTGCTCGTTTTGCAATTAACGGAACAAATACAATTATCACGTTTCTCGTTTATTTTATTTATTTACTACAATTATAAATGAAAGTCCATTAACCGTCTCAGCGCGCGGTGAATAAAGTGAGAAGCAATTTCACATCGAGATGAGACTAGCGAAGTTTCAAATTTTGACGTCAACACAATATACAATAGACTTTCCAAAAGAAGTTTTCGGAAACATGTAAACTTGGTGAACTCGGTTTTATTTTTTATAAGAAATACCTATTGCTATGTTATAATAATTCCTGTGTTTGTCTCCTTCCATAAAGCTTCGTTGTCGGTAAACAATAAAGTAAAAAAAAAATCATACATCTATCGTAGACATCGTAGACATGGTACTTCCCTTTCAGCGTAATTGTGTACCAGCGATGCAAACAGCCGAAGTCTGATTACCCCTTTATTGAAGTACTTGATTGTTGTCCAGTACCCAGCCCTCTGTACCGTATCGCGTGATCCGGATTAGATCGCCCGGTGCATTGCATTGTTTCAACGATGCTTACTTGTAATAAAACAATGTTTAATTAGTAAGAATAAGATTTTTTTTGTACTAACAGGACTTTTGAATGTCGGCTACGACCACGGATTATAATCAAATAAACGTTTCCATGTGACGTGAATAATTTTATATGAACTTAATGCTAACCAGTGCAAATCGATGTTTAAGTATCAAAATTATTTTAATAGGTACGGTCTACTTGACATGAATTGTGTTTAAAAAGTACTTGTTAAAATTAATGGCTGGCTTGGGCGTAAATAAGTTCTTTCTTTATGAAACAACTTCGATTAAAGTTCTTTGATTAATGAGTGTTAATGCCCCACATTATTAAGCATACAGTTGCGACCGTTTAACGGGGCAGTTGCCACTGCATAATTCATATGCCGTTTTATTGTTAAAGCGAAATTTATAATAGAGCCACCTTCGAGTCAGGAATAATCTCCGGGGCAAAAAAATGTTAGTGTGGAAAAGAACTATAAGCGAGGTAATCAATACAAAAAAGTAAACATCTACTGACAATCATCATACGCAGTCACAAGGTTAAGTATTAATCGCTCGCAATGGTAAATGACGAAAATACATCACGAGGTATTTGCCTAAGGGAACAGTATTACGAGCGTAATCCACCATTTTGGTTGTCTGTGTTTATCCACCTACCTCCACGGCTACAGATTACGCTTAGCTATCGACTTCGCACTCGTCAAGAAGGGCTTGAAAAAAGGTGCGATTCGGAACACAATCTTTGCAGCCATAAAACCGTTTTACTGTGGGCGACAAATTGCATTATTTGTTGGTGAGCTGTGGCCGGAACGTCAGGTGAAACTTTTAAACATCAAATTTATTTTCATTAATTTTCTGGAGAGAGACTGTTGTACGTACTAAAAACACTTTCTAAAAAAAACCCTTAGAGCGTTTGCACTACGTCCGATTCGTACCAATTGCGAATCCAAGAAATGACGGTCCGAAATGTCAAAGGGATCATTTAATCTCTAGGTGTACAAGCGATATTCGTATTTTTCGGATTCGAACGGACTTAGTGCACAAGCAACATCCGAAGTGGGTTCGAATTTTCTAGATTTAACGAACGAATATGAATTGGATGCACTGGTTGACTGGTGTCCATGTTCAAGTATTGTTAGAATTGTCAAATACATAGTTGACGGAAACCGATGAGGGTTGAGGGATCGGAGTGAGTCAAGCGAACAGAGACATCTAAATACATTACCAACTATTGCGTATAAAAGGAAAAATATAATTTTGATTTTACTACAGCATTAAAGTGCAGCAAATGCAATAAATCCTACGCAATCTTCTGCTCTATAAACTTAACGCGGTCAAGCACTTAAGGAATTTTATTACTGCTCCTTACTTAATCGATGAATTATAGCTTACGTTAGGTCAAAGGCGTTGGCCGCATCATGGCCGTGAGTGTGAAAATGGTTTTTAATATTTATATGAAATAAATTTATAACGTAATGGTATAAATACAAGCACATATTCATAAAAGGAAAAAAGTAAAAGTAACTATTTATGGATTTCTTTATCTCCGTCATGTCGTATACCCTAAAAAGCGTCGTTGGCGGATATATATAACACAATCCTGGCTTTAAATTGGATTTGCTTTCGCCACCTCTTTCGGCCACTTCCCGTGAGTCCACTCGATGCCAGTTGCAGTACTCCCGCGGATGGGTGACACTATCACTTATTAGATGCAGTTACATACGAATGGCCAAAAAATGTGGAACGCTTCACGATTTTGCGTGTCATCCTTGCGCAGGGGCCATGCTAATCTTCTCTGTATCGTTCCAATTTTAGTATATGTACTGCCGAAGCAAGTACAATCGTATGAGGTAACAGGATTATATATATATAAACGAAAGGGGAAAACTTCGCTTGCGCGTTTTAGGGTTCCAATTTTGTACTACGATTAAGTACAACGCCATCTAGTGATGAACAGCAAAGGTGCATAACTGTTAATACAGGTGACAGCTTTGTTGTTCAAATGTAATAATTTTCATTTCACGTAGATTCGTAATAAATAAAAAAAAATTAATAAAAGCACTATTCAAATAATTAGAGCAAGATATTTGTATCGATTTGTTGTCGCAACTAACGCGCTTCCCTCGCGCGTAGCAGCGGTATTTGCTCAATATTTGCGTCACAATTGTTGGCGCTCCATGTTTATTCCGATACAGAGAATTTCAATTAGCTATTTGTTTTCGTTAATATTGAAGGAAAATTAAACAAAACACGATTGCATAATACTTTTTTTCTAATCTTGTACTCTAATCTGTCAATTATAATTTCATAAACCATGTCACAAAGGCGCTCTTTTTAGTTCTGAATCAAAATTCTGTTAAAATCTATCTCGCTACTCAACTGAACAATTTCATTATAGTTCTGCAAACAGAACTTTTATGAAAATTATCTCGTCGTTTCTTTTTGTTTGAAAAAATGCATACTTTATAATAGTAGAGAATATGTTCTATAGTATATTGCATTTTATAAAGCGCGCCCGCCACTGCTTGCTCCAGCTTTGTTTTGTGTTGTGATATCCGTACATTTTACATTTTTTACTTTAAGTAAAATAACAATTAATTTGAATCTTTCGAAAAATTAAAAATATTTTTTTAAACGCTTATTTTCTTCAAGTTTTCACTTAATAGTTTTGTCAACGCCGACGTCACGGGCATTTTATCTTTTAGCGATCAACCGAATTGTACCACTAGTAATCACTTCTTTGAACTTTCACTGAATATACTCGGCCTGTACCAATCCACTTAAGTACGCACGGCTCGATTGTAACTCCCATTTTAGCATAAACATAACCACTAAATTAGACAATGCATAAACTCTAAATGCTATTTATGGCGAAACTTTAAATCCGCGCCATGTTTTAGTGGACATTCCGAGAATTGTGGCCTACAAGTGTTCCTTAGGTCGATTCCCTTACGCGAAGACATTGTTCCTTTGTCTGGCGAGTAAATGCTACACGCCTGTAAACAACAGTAATTAAATGTGAACTTCTTAAGAATTTAACGGTTTGAGAGCGAAAATCTCAACGTATAAACAGAACTTAAATGATCGTCATCAATCCATTGTAGGTCCCATTTCTGTTCACAGATCTCTTCTAAGGAGCGAGTTTTAGTACCTACCAGTTAAGGACTGAAGTCCTTAACTGGTAGGTACTAAAACTCGCATTTTCCAAGGTTTATGAACCTTCTTGGACGTGCAGATTTTGATCACGATGTTTTCGGTGTTGTTACAAATAATTCACAAATGTACATACATCACTTAGTAATTGAAAACATAGATCGGAATTAGAACTAATGAACTTTCAATTGAGAAAACAACCGTTCTCTTCTGGTCTACCACCGCACTTTTCTCACCGCACCTTAAGAAGGTAACATTGACACAAAAACTGATTAGGTATAAGTAGTAGCAGTAGATCTCCTTGTAAAAGAGTTCGTCCAGGTAAGTACTGCCATCTTACCTATTTCTGCCGCCAAGCAGTAATGTGAACAGTACTGCGTTTCGGTTTTGAAGGAAATGGTGCTGGTGAAATAACACATGACACTTGCGACTTGTCAATTTATATCTCAAGGGAACGTGCGCAGTGGCAGTGCCCCTCAAATCTTTACGATTTAAAGCTCTGAGTGGCACTGCAATTGTTATGGATATGCGTGTCGCAACGTTTGCGTAATTTTTAAACTAACCTAATCTGACGTAACTATAATTGAAAAATGTATCCTAGCGGCATCTGCGCTCGGTGCGGCTTTATTTCACATAAATCGCACTTATAAAACAAAACCTAGCCAATCTTATAGATATCCCTCTCGGTATTATTCAATATAGTTCCAGATGTACACAGAGCACCAGTAACGTCGGATCTTACCGCAGTTGGCATTCGAGACATTCGAACTCCGAACTTGCTCAAAATTAGGGCTGGGGATTGGATTCCATCTCCTTGAGTTATTTAGTGTTTAGGTACATAACACAGGTTGCAAGATGAGATTTCAAACACTGTTTGGCGTACCTCTTTACAAGGCTAAGTAGTTGTTTTGCACAAACCGTGTAGACATAACTGATAATGCATTCATGTTTTATTTCTTAATTATAGTAATAATAATAGTAATAAACAATTCGCTTAATTAATAACGAGTGAACACAGCTTGCAGTAGCAAACAAATAGAAAAATAATCATAAATAGATATGTGTCAAATACAGTTTAACCCTTTGCAGAAAACTTGGTTGAGAAATTTTAAAAGAAATCACAGTTGTAACAAACCTGTTTTATACCATACACTTTACTAATCAACTTTGTTTGTCATATAGTTCCCTGAAAATCCGCTAGATGTCATTGACCCTTTTTACTTATTTCTGGATGGCGGTGTTAAGATTTTTCCTCGAATAGTGACTACATTAACCCAATTTCGTTTATGTGTGAGAAGAGCAACGAAGAAGTATCTAGGAGTTGAGGCCTGTGTGTGAGAACGAGTGCTTGCACCTATCTAACAGTTACCTTTTAAATGTTTTTTGCATTTGTACTTGTAGTACCTACCGCCGCGCCGGTTAGAGTTAAACTGGCACCTTGTACACTTTTCAAATAAAACTTGAAACTTCCAATCTGAAAGTTATTATTCAATTTGGTGACGTCATCGGTACAGCAAAAAACCCCCTATAAACAGTATTATTATTACTTATTCATTCACTATTTACTATCACTGTTCCATATATCAAGTAAATGTTTTTTATTTTTATTTTAGAGACACTCTTGTGCATAGAGACTAGGGGAGTCACCACACGTATCTTAATCGGTTTGAGCCGACCAGAAAAAACTTTTGATACAAAAAAACGTACATATTTTTCTTTCGCACTTCTGTATAGGTGATAGCCTACGCCAACTGGCCTACACCAACATGATTAACAGCCACGTCGCTACCGAGATAATATCGGTAAAGCAGTTGAGCAGAACTCGCGTCGAAGATCATAGTAACACTAGTGCCATCTAGCAAAAGCTAAGGAGACCATTGGTATTTGTCTATGAAAGATAGCTTTATCATATGAAAAGCAAAGCTCGAAATTTGAAAAAGCGAGATCTTCTTTTATTGACAGTATTGCTTGCAAAGTGTGAATAGATGCGAAATAGCCCCGTTCTAATAAATATCCCGTCAGAGGTTAACAATTACGCCATAACTGTGCCGGCGATACAAAACAGAATACTCAATACCGATTCCAATAACCGTTATTAATAAAGCCCGCGATTGCTTCCACTGAACAGTTCCGTAGAGATGCCTACAATATTTCGATCAACGGATATAATGTACGTCGTACGTACGCAGTTGAGAGATGTGCCTTATTTCATATCGAGAAATTGAGTCGAGACGCGCCGAAGTTTGTTAAAGTCAAATATGTTCGAAATTTGTTAATTAGAAGGTTCTTTACATTTTCGACTTGCTCGTGGTTAGCCTTATCGATGAAATAAAAACAAAACACAATTGTGGTAGTATCCCGTTGTGCGAAGTGTTAACAAAAGCTATATGAGTATAATCAATTATTTTGTTTAAAATGCTTATTACTTGCAATAACTATCACATTTGAAAAATAAGTTACCGATTCAATTCGGGTATAACCAATAAAAAAAAACAAAATGGCAACACTAAAAGATATTGGTGGGATTGCTCGAAAAAAAAAAGATTGGAGATGGAATTGAATTAAAGGCGAAACGTTATTTTCCTGACAACATGTATGTTTTACGGATTTTCAAGGGATTACATACGGAATTACAATTATTATTCATAACACATTTTAAATGAAAGAATAGTGTTTCATTTTGCATGCTTATGCTTATAGAAGATTATCTAGCCTCACTTTACTTCGCTCAGCGGAAGGCATACTAAGTGTGCAGGATGTAAGAGACACTGGCACAGAACACTTTCTTCTTTTCTTGACTTGAATAAGATTCATATGGAGGCAAACTTGAAATAAAATTAAAATCTTATCGATATTTTAGTAACGCATGGTTACCTAGTTGCTGCGGCGATGATGCGCGTGCGCGGCGCCAGCGGAGCACTTAAATTTGCGAAATGGTAGTGATGGTAATAAATGGTAGCTAACAGCAGTCGCTGGCAGTTCACCGAATCGCAACTCTGCAACTTGCAGCCGATAAACCTGCCGGCTTTCGCGCGATTGACTAAGTTTTGTTACGAAATATTACTTTCGATCTAAAATTTTCGGCTCATGCGGAACATCTTCTTTACGCAAATAGATATTGTGCAGTTTATTTTGAACTCTGAAATTGATAAGATAATGTTATTTTTTCTTGTTGCTTTTTACATTCAAAAACTATTTACATTAATTATTTAAGACAAATAAATAACGAATACAATATTGTACATGATTAAAACAGGAAAAAAATACAGTTACTTGTAAATAAGTAATAAAAAAAACAAATTTTTATATGCCACGGGCTTTCACTTTGCATTCAGCTCAGCATTCACTGTATACAGCATAGGCGTATTTTCCTGATCTAATTTCCAGCATGTCCCCGCTCTGTTGTAAAGAAATAAATACACATTTATATAAATTCATGTACACAATAAAATATATGATACAATTTAAAGGTAATTTCAATATTAAAAGTGTATATTTCATATGAATAAAATGCAAAAAACAACATCATGTTAATGAAGTAATTCAATATTCAGTCAACGACCAGGCAATGTTGCCAACAGTTTTGTGGAATTTATATTTGGATTTTCACTATATAAATGCAGCTGACTGTAAGTCAATGGCTGACAGTTAATAGTATATCAGTGTTATTTGATACGATTCCTCGAAACTTCAGTGTTCTATTTTGCATATTTTGTTCAAGGTGCACACACGGGATATTGATATTTATAAACTTGTTTTTTGTACATAATATATTCAGATTTCAAATTTCTTTCAATATTTCGATACCTCCCACATAAGTTGTTTTAAGTCACAATACAAATTTTTGCTTTTTAATTTAACCATATCCTTTTTTATGTACATGTGTTCAAAGGTAAATACAACCCTAAGTGATTTCTTTACTTTTAAATATGGGACCTATAATATACATAAAAAAATATATTTAAGTTAAAAAGCAAAAAAAGGTATTTTGACTTATAACAACTTACGTCTGAGGTGTCGATTTATATTCTATGTAAAAAAAATCTAAATTGTTTCGATGACCTGACCGAATGCAATCAAAGTTTCATTTGAATATGCTAGACAAAGCACCACAACGAGTACAACGAAAGCGGCAGATGTAGTACCAAAGGTAACAATTATAACACCAAATGAATAAATTTTGCTCTATAATCAGAATCAGATCGGTATAGTGGTCTTTCGAGGGAAAATCTTACCTAACTTTTTTTAACTTGCGTAAAATTGATTAATGCCATGTAGTGAGGGAAATACATTTCGTATTCGATTCATAGTTGGTTATAGCAGTGTGTTGCAATAAATAAGTTTGCTGCATATTTTTTATTTATCAGTTTCTATATTAAGACGAGTCGACACGGAATCGCATTAAGTCAGTCCGTAGAATATTTATGTTCGAATGTACTAAGTGCGAAAAAGACGTGCGTTTTGCGCCAGTGTGCTATGCTATCAATGTAATAACATTACATTATTGTATGAATATCCAGCTGTCTCTTACCGGCTCAAGCCGATTCATCGAGTTAAAACGTTTGGTGACACCCTTAGATGGGTACGTCATGAGCGCACTTATTTATTGCATACTTAGAAGCATTGAGCAAAGTGTTATTACTAATACAAATGTCGAACAAAGGAAGATTCCTTCGCCCCGGCTGGAATTGGAACCAGTGCCTGCTTACCAGACGGGGGGTAGCCGCTTTCTTGTATGAATAAATATCGCTTCACAACACAACGTTTACGGATTTTGCAAATGACGGGTTGTTTGTTTTTGTTTTTTTTTTAAACAGATTGCCAGCTATTCTTCCATAGGTAGTACAACCCGAACTAAACGTTTTAGAAGGCACAGACGCATGCCGCAGCGTATTGAATACAAATTGAATAATTTCCAAATTCTAAAAATACTGCAGAATTTGAATTCATAAAATAACCCACCTGAGCTACTGAACGCTTCGCAGACCTCACGAATTTGTATATGTGCTTGTTGCCGATTTTTGTTTTTAATTTATACGGCTGTTCTTAGCCGTAGCGTACCCTATGTATCAATAATTACACCAAGCCGTACTTCCTCCTTTTTTGGTCGGTTAAAATATGATATAATGATCATAACAACATGATATTTAATAAAATAAATAAAGCATTTAGTAAAACTTCATTAAAATCCCTATACATATAGGCGTACATACTGTGGTTAGTGAATTGTAGTTAAAGTCTAAATTAATTGCATTTAATTTAATTCAATACAAGAAAGACAAGACCCACAAATTAATAAAAGATAAAATAAACATATCAAACGCATCTATAATTCATTTTCAGAGCACATTGCTCTTGCTGATATTCGGGTATAGCCCTCAACTTAGGAACAACTTAAAAAAACATGGCCACATACCCGAAGGTTGTTTGGTACATACACGCATATAGGTACTTAGCTTTCGTCTTCCGAGTTGTGTGGCTCACTAGTTTTATATCATATAAATAAACAAGCAGCCATTTCCGCAGCCGTGTTCGGATAGCGGTGCGGTTGGCTTCAATCGAATTCGAACTCGCGGTTCTCAACACGGCCGCCGGCGAGACTTTCAACTTTTAACCGCAATATTAACTATTATTACCGTTACTAAAACGCATGCATTTATGTTTACGTTCTTGGGTAATAAAATATCAGGATGCGGTTCACTCGATATAGCAACAAATGACATGTTATCCGCTCACGCGATACATGCAGCCGTAGACGCATACCACACCTAGAGGTGCCGGTGATGATTTTATACCGATTTATCGGATATCGAAGTTATAACAGGTAAAAGAACTAATACTAATTGTTATTTCGGTAACTACTCTAGCAAACCATAAAGTTTTTAATGCCTGGGTCTGTCATTTAAAAAAAATAAACAACTTCAAAAATACGTCACGACAATCGTGTGTGTTATTGTTTGGGCTGGTGATTTCGGTGTTTATTTATTGAAAACACACCGTAAGTATTTTTTTTTAAGTTTACCCTGAATATAAATGTTTATAAACTATACTTTAAGGAGTAATTTCATGGTAAACGTTAGAACCACTCAAACGGAATATTATCATATTTACCCAAGTACACCAAAAATTTCATTAGTGCTTTTTAAGTGCAGGATTTGCGGTGTATTACTGCATTTTATTTGAGATATTTTTATTGTAGTACGGAGGGTATTTATTTAGCAATGCAGAATAATAATTTTTATTTATAAAAACTTGTTTTTAAACTGAATCCTTTTCTAATTTGCGAAACCAAATAGCCGCCATTTTGCGGTAGGATGTGCGCATCGCGTGAGCGGTTATTGGTGAAAATAATATTCAAGGGATTTGGTTATTTAATGGTATAAAAACATGAAACATTCTTGCATGAAATAAGGTATCATATGGTATAGTAAACGTTTTGTAAAACAATTTTCGATCTAATATCTTAAGGTATAATGTACATTATTGTATAAATATAAATCAGAATAAAATTTATATGCAACGACGCGACCACAACGGTCGGTCTCGGCAGCGATCGGCGCCGAAGCGCTAGAGCTCTCTTTAATAAGGTAAAATATATATTAATGATGTGTTTTTATTTTTGTGAAATTATTCCACAAGTTTGTTATAATTATAAAATTCAAAGATCGAACACAAAGAAAAATTCTATCGGGATTCGTACCTGCGACCACGGGGTTCCGCCCCCATCGCTCTTCTTCTGTTATATGACTTTGCTGCTTTGTGAGAAAGTCTATAAAATCTCTCACAGATGTTGCGTGATGGTCACAGACAGCCCGTCATCTGCCTTTTTAAAAACCAAGGCATTTTGAAGGTATCTTCACATACTCCAATCAACGTCTGCAATTTGAGAGCGTGCGTTGGTAGGTTTCTTTTTTCTGAAAAGGAAAATCCTCACGTAGCCACCGCAATCCCCGTGCTGTGCTATGTGTTAACACATTGTCCAGGGAAAACAAAAAAGATTAGAACTGCGACTTTAGCGGTGGGTAAGCCTCCGAGCGTAAATTTTCTCACCTATTTCTATAGCAAAGTAAATGTATTCTGTTATCAATATAACGTACTAGTAAAACTTATGCCGTTAATTCATAACATTAGCTAATCATTATACCTAATGTTTGTTATATGAAAGTTTATTATTCATGACGAAATTATACCTTTCCTTGTTATCCACCACTTATTAATTATATCCCATGAGTGATTATACCCTTTGAAATTTATGAAACATCATTATACTGAGTGGAAATATATCGTATATTACGTCGGTCATCGCACACCCAAAATGTTAATACAATACGACATGTATTGTAATGTAGAGAATCTTATTGACGCCGGCGTATTGTGCACAATAATTATAAAAACTTTATTAGATAGATAGAGTAAATTTATCTAAAATTTCCAGGAACACACACGAGTTCTTCTATATTTTTGATGTGTAAGCAGTTACTCTACTTAATACCTATTTTATTTCGATGTTTTGCCTTTTGTTTTTAGTCCTTTCGGTGATTCCAGACAGAGGATTATGCAATATCTGATTATAATAAATAATTATTCATGGTGTACGAGCATGAGAGCTGGATCCGAAGGGGATTTGAGAAACAGTGGAGAGTCACTCACCTGATGATACTGGCCGTGCAACGCCGATAATGACGACGAATTTTGATTTTTTTTAAATATCAAGGGGACGAAATAATGTTAAGCGACACTTCTATCCAGGACAGTTGCAGTGCCACTCAGGGCTCTAAATCGCAAAAATATGACGGGCGCGTGGTAGTGCCCTTATGATATAAGTTGACATGTCCCATGTGCCTGTGATTTCACCAGCATCCTTACTTACTCGGCAATGAAAATTGTAGTATTACATAGGGTGCACTATAAGTTTCCGGAACTGGCCACTTACATAAATAATATTTAAAAAGTAACTACAACATTTGAAAATGTAACTCTTTGGCTGTAGAATACAGTTTGTTTCATCTGATTGTCACTTGTTTTTACATTGTGGCGTCATTTTAGGAATTGGTTGACTACATCACCATGAATTTAACTCGTGAACATTTTCGTAGTATGATTTTCTGCGATTTGAAGTGTAATTGAACAGCTCAGCGGACCTTCGCTCGGCTTCAAACTGCTCTTGGTAATAAAGCACCATATAGCTGGTTTGCAGAATTCAAACGCGGTCGTGTCGGGTCGGTCGTGAATCTCAGTGACGAACTTCGTGATGGTCGCCCGTCCACTGCTGTGAACAACAAAAGCATCGACGCTGTGCCCCGTATGATCAAAACAGACAGGCATGTGACATACCATGAGTTTCGGGCATCTTTAGGTATAGGTATGAATCAAATACAATCAATACTACAAAAACATTTGAGTGTGAGAAAGCTGTGCTCTCGGTGGATCCCACACAATTTGATTGAGGCTCAAAAAACGGATCGCGTCACTTGGTGCGATGCCATGCTTACCAGATTCAACAAAGGGACGTCAAATTTGGTGTCGGATAGAGTAACAGGTGACGAAATATGAATTTATAGTTACGATCCTAAACAAAGCAGCAATCGACCGTATGGGTCTTTCGAGTGAGCCGAAACCAACCAAAGTGGCGCGCGTGGAAAGTGCCTCTAAGCGAATGATTGCTTCTTTTTTAATAAAACTGGACACGTGGCTACTGTTGCTTTGGAGAATCGTTGTATCGTGAATAGTGATTGGTACACGACCATTTGTTTGCCGGAAGTTATTGACAAACTGTGTAAACATAACCGCCTTATCATCTTGCACCACGTTAATGCCAGTTCTCACACGGCCAGACAGACAAAGGAATTTTTGAAGGAGAGCAACGTTGACCTTTTGAGCCATGTATAGACTGTACGCGGGTACAGTCCTGACCTGACACGTGGTGACTTTTATTTATTTCCAAAAATTAAAAACCAGTTACGCGATCAACGATTTTCATCACCTGAAGAGGCTGTCGAAGAGTATGAAAAATATGTTTCAGAGATTGTCACGGAGGAGTGGCATAAATGTTTGCAAAATTGGTTCATTTTGAGAAACAATAAATTAATTTCTGACTATTTATAGTATGTTTTTCTTTTTCATTCCGGAAACTTATAGTGCGCCCCACGTATGCGATGATTATCTACCCGTATATTTTATTAACAAAACAGATGTTTTTTTAACCGCCCGATCAAAGAGCAGGCCTCTACTGCATGTTCTAAAAAAGAGTAACGCAAGAGCAACGAAATTAATTATGGAGCAGTACCGAAACACTCAAATCAGATATAATTTAGAAAAGTCCGTTTCTCAAAAATTGCTGCGACCGGGAATCGCATTTGTGACCATCTCATGTAACGTCCAAAGACTAAGCGTTGAACCATGGAGGCAGATCGATTGATAGATGATATTCTTTTGTTTAGTTGATTACGTCACTTCTTGACCAGACGGGTCAAATAAAGAAAATCTCTACCGAGACCTTTGCTTTTTCTTTTCATATACATAGGTATCAAGTAGACTTGTACACATAGTCAATTAAGTAGAAAATGAAATTTTAAAGCGTTATTACAAAGACACTTTCGAATAAATAGACGCTGATGAAGTGGACACGCAGCTTAATGGAATAAAGCACAACATAATTTAATTCACTGTAGGTTCAGATGGTATGTATTATCTTATTCGTTTCAGTCACATTCCTTTCAAAGCAAAAATGTAGTTATGTGCTACAAAATAACTAGTTATTGCTATGCATTGAAAGCGCTGTAACAAGATGGTCCCACAATACGCCTCATAAAAAGTAGAGTCCGAAATCTACATAATACATCCCCTGCTTATAAGTTCGCTGCCTTTTGCAAGGGCATTTACCCTTCTACACCTTATTCACTATAACTAAGCCTGACAAGGACAAAGGGCGGACAGCTGGTTAAGTTATGATATGCATCAGCCACTTGCCGAGAGCTTACTAGAGAAAGCACAAACAAGGTTAAATTCTATAAACTTAACATTTATTTTATTGAATATCATGCTGTTTTTACTACAATGATATTCATATACATACATATGTCGAACACGTTGTTATGACCGAACACTAGCGACCCGAACCAGCGTGTGTTGCCAGACCGGCGCCACCACTCTTACCAAGTTCGAATCAGGTCAGGTCGAAGGAATCTTACTTTTATTATGATACCAAGTGACAGGACGAACACGTCGTTCGCCTGGAATTAAGCGACACGCCTGTCCACAACAGTTGCAGTGCCACTCAGAGCTTTAAATCGCAAAGGTCTGAAGGACACTGCCACTGTATCTGTCACCGTGAGACGTGAGTTGACAAGTCCCATGTACCTGTAGTTCACCAGCACCCTTGCTCTTCAAAATAAAACACAGTAATGCTCACATTACTGCTAGGTGGCAGAAATAGGTAAGATGGCAGTACTTCCCTGGACGAACTCTTTCACAAGGAGCTCTACTGCTACTAACTGCTTGCTTGCTGTGTGTTGTTCAAGTAGAGTCCAGCAGATATACAAACCATATTTGTATTGCAAAAACGAGCGATTCGTTCTGTGTACCGTCTAGGCTCGGGTTTCTCTCAGAAAAAAGTTTAAGGAGACTGGTATCATGACTGTGGCATCACAGTACATTTACTCAAATATTTTATATGCCCGCAAAAGTATACATAATTTCAATAAAAAAGAAGATATCCATAATATTAACCTTGGGGCTAAGTCCAAACTCATGGTACCACGATCTCGTTTAACCAAGGTCAACGACTCTTTTATGGGGAACTGTATACATTTTTACAATAAGATTCCGAAGCATATATTAAGATTATCATTGCCTAAGTTTAAAAACTACATTAAAAATATTTTTATTGAAAAGTCATATTACAAAATTGAGGACTACATGTTAGATAAAGATGTATGGAAAGACGACATGGCTCCAGAATCCACACAAATTTGATTCAAAGTGTATTCCATAGCATTTTAAATTTATTTGAAAAAAAGCAATCCCTAGAGTTTCTTGCTCGTTCTTCTCAGGGAAATCAGTGTAGTGAACGAGCAGTAGCTTACTGTAATGTAATCTAAATGTGACGTTTTCAAGTGTAAAATTATTTTACCTATAGAATAAATGATTTTTGACTTTGACTTTGACTTAGACTTTGATAGTATTCGAATAAAAGTTATTCTAAAAGAAGTGGTTCGACTGTGATCTAAATCCGTCCCTTTGAAAAGGCTCGTAACCAACAGTGGGACGTGTATGGGTTATTATAGCTGACGACACATTATTCTCCACGCCACAACGTTCACCCTCAAAGGCCGTTGATAACAAGAACATGCGCTGAGGTCACGCGAAGGTTCGTCTCAGCCGAGGGCCGCGTATGATTGAAATTACACGCGCCTCAAGGGACAGCTTTGTATAAATTTTATGGTCTTAGTCAATGAACAATGTCGTTATAATATTATAATGATTGAATGGAGTTTGGGTGGTGATTAGAAAGAAAGAAAGAAAAGTGTTTATTACACAAGCACAGATTAGGTTATGCTGTACATAGGGTAACAATAACCTTGTTCCGAGTTGTAGATGTCAATTATGTTAACGGTGTTCCAATGGCCAAGAGTCCATATGACTTGATTCTCATCGGATTGCCTTGAGAAATTGGTTAATCGAGGCATAATATCGACGGCCACACCGAACATACGTGTACATGCGGTGGAGTATATGTACGTTGGTACGGTTCGTAATAAACGTGGAGGTAATTCGATGGGCAATCGTAATAATACATACAACTACCTAGTAGAGCTAACTAATTAACTAACTTATCCAAAGCCCACTAGAGTGGTACAATAGGTGCTTCTCAAAGCTCAATGATTTGAATCTTTCGTTAAGGATAAAGAATGACATCGTAACCTTCCATTCATGACGTGCAGGACGAAGTAGGTTCACATCCAGTGGAAAACGTGTGAAGTCCCCAACGCGTATTGGGCCAGCGTGTGGTCTAAACTTTCTCTTTAAAGGAGACCCGTGACCAGCAGTCGGACTTATAAAGAATTGGTGATGATGATGATGACATCAACAACACATTCATTTCACTCTGAACAAATGAAACGCCTGACTATTTTATCAGACGAAGCAAGAAATAACTTCCCGTTCCTTTGCTGTAGTGAAAAATACTCATTATTTTCTATGAAAAGCTACGCGTATGGCAGGAAAATTCGATTGGCTTCGAGTTACGCGAGATTTATAGTAATTAGCAATGCACAGGTGCAAGCGAGATTCCTTTGTCGGTAGTAAAAGACGTAAGTTGTATTATTGCTTTAGGATAAGAAACTAACTGCTTCCGTGATGGAATGGTTACTATCCTGGTTTGACTACGCAGAGGTCCTGGGTTCGACGTTATTCCTCTCGTAAATGTGTGGTTGTCTATGTGTGTATCCATGACCCTCGCGATACTGGGTTTCTCTAGTGCGGGGCTATGAGTATGTGCGTTTAGATATCGCAAGTATAACGTCCTACAATTAGTCGTATTGTACCATTTTCTTTTGTTAAAAATATAATGGCTGGTGAAAATATTAATAGGCAAAGACTAAACTAGGCTTGGCAAAGAATAGAATACTAGTTAAGTACTGGTGGCTAAATGATAATGAAAATACTTAAGTACTAAAGTACTTAAGTTTAAAAAAGCTATTATTAGAAATGTTTATGCCAGTGTACAATTACTTGACTCGTAACGACCGCTGACAAAGATACCCTTAATGTGTTCGTACATTTTCGTCTAACAAAGTGCAAATTACCTCTCTCCTTCGTCTTAACAAAACACGATAACGGCGAAACAAAAGAATTTGCATTTTACACCTTCGAGCAAAATACCTGAATTGAACAGAGAATAAAATTTTTACAAATTATTCGAACTCGAAACAAGTTGTATTAACAAGCTTGATGTAAAAAACAAACCAATAAAACTTTTCCGACCTTATTACATGTGCGAAAGGGTTGGAATGTCTTTTTTTATTCACTGTTCAGGAGGTCAATGTCACTCACATAACTTTGAAGCAGGTTTGGATTATAAAATACAGCATTAACACGAGTCGACTTGTTTTAGCGTACAAATATCGTAAATCTACCTGGTGCGAACGGCAACCAAGACTTTGAAACTAGCTTACAAAGTGTTTCACGGGGCGTGTGTAAAAATGGGAGTTTAAAGAAACTGTTCAACGTGTTTTTGGAATTTTTTACAAGACATGTATTTTACTTCTGTTTACGTTAATTTCTCTGAGAGTGTTTAGGGTCATGGAATAAACAGACTAGTGGTATTAAGCACTTTAGCACCAAAGCCTCTATCTATATACCTCCTTCTTCTTCTTAACGTGTCGATACTTCTCATATTTTAGGACTATATTGACTTTGAATAGTATGTTGCTACCTTGAGTGCGTTGTCCGTGGAGATATTAGGGCACAGGCATTACAAGGGGCACGACAGCAAGTGATGCATGGACTGAGTTGGGGCACCGCAGGCACATTGGGTTAGATTAGCATCCCTGAAACCCTATTTACACATCTTGTCGATTTAAGGACGTCCACACGAGCCACCGCAGATCACAACTTGGTGGTAGTTGCAAACCTATATACCAATCTTATATTACATAAAGACAACGTAATCTTGATTGGATACAATTCTAAAACGCAATTAGACAAATACTATGCGTCTACTAATACTAACGTCAGAACTGATCACAATACATCTTATGCTATAAACAGTTAATATGAACTATTTGCCTTTGAAGTTCCATTAATCGACACTACATGACACTATATCTCCTTAATCTACATTATATCTCAATAGTCCTTATGGGAATGTGCTTAAAGCTTGAAATTCTATAACCATCAATGAAAGCTTTGGCTTTTACACTGTACTGAGATTATTCCGCATTTAAATCACGTATAAACCAACGTTTGAAAAAACAAATATACGCGATTTAAATCCGGAAAAATAGTTTCATTTTCTATGTGCAACAATCGCGAAAACCTAAGAACTCGATAAAACCAATACATTTACTACTTTTTTACTCTTTGTTCCAAGGTCGTCGTAATATGTCGACATTGAATATCTCGCATATTAAACAATGAGTTTTAAAAGCGAACGAAGAAGACTGTCTTTTGAACTTGAGGTCAAGCATATGTAAAAAGATAAGTCAATTGATCTTCATTGATTTTGCGATTTAGCAGCAAAGCAGCAAATTTACGAAAAAACTTTTCATAAATTTACAATACCTATTCACATTTTACATGAAATTCAAGTAACTAATAAGTTTGTATATTAATTAATACTTCAAATGAGCAGCTGGCAAAAGCCGCCAACGTGACACGCTATGCCAATTAGCGCATGAGAAACAATCAAGCTGTATTGTCAACGTGAGCTGTCGCCGTCCTCTGAGACCAGCCTCAAAGTCAACTCTGACACTTGTACAATAAATAACCCAGGAAAGATTTAAATGACTGTTTCTATTGTTTTATACGTTTTTAATTTTGTTTATTTCAAAGTTACAATTGCAAAAGTATATTTTTCATAAGAATAACGATAGAGAGTTTAGTTTTACAACAAGATGCCACAAATGGATGTTTCCAGTTATCATTTAATCGTCTAGACGCGTTAATTCTCATATATTTGAAGTAGTAACATAACAACTAGAGCGATATGTTTCATGGCATCCCGTCGAAGTAAAGAGATAACAGTAACAAGTGCTAAATAGTGCGCGCTGCTGGCGCGACGCGATACAATCAATAAACGACAACTTCATGGCAGGTAACATCACTTAATGCAACTTATGTTGCATGTCAGATAGGTGCATATGTCTATACATACACCTATCTGATATTACAGACACAATCCAGCGACGGCACGTAATGTGATTGTACATATAAACAGATTGTATAATATAATTTTTTTATGATACCAGTGACGGGACGATCACGTACCACGTATTGCACCTGGTGGTAACCGACACGCCTGTCCATATATTTCTTTTGTAGCAGTAGAGCTCCATGCGAAAGAATTTATGCAGGGATGTACTACCACCTTACCTATTTCTGCCGCCAAGCAGCAGTGTGAGCATTGCTGCGTTCCGGTTTGGAACTGTAAGGGTGTTGGTGAAGTTACAGGCACATGGCATTTGGCAACTCATGTCTCAAGGTGACGGGCACAGTGGCAGTAAAATAAAATTAAAATGTTATGGACAGGCGTGTCGCTTACCAGCAGGCGCACGACTTGTTTGTTCCGTCACTTGGTATTATAAAAAAAGTGAAGCCAATGTGGCAGGCATTCAAATCGAGAATGTTTTTAAAAATCTGCAGTACGCAGTGAAAAGAATGGGCGGGATTGTATGAAAAGATTGATGAATGTAAGTGAGATTTGCCAGGATCGTGCAAAGCGGCGACCGATATTCGCTGCTTATACCAATGGGAACTTAAAAACGCGTGTATTTTGTTTATGGTGTCGTTGGTTTTTGGCTGTTCGTTAACATGTTCGTATATCAAGTTCTTAACAAACTCGGTGGCGCTTAGATTGCTGTAAGCGCCACCTGTTTGTAAGACAGATGAGATAGCGGTGAAAGGGTTTGAAACTTCGATTTTACTACTTGTACGTCTTTGCAATTTGCAATTTGCACGTTGTATCAATAGGCGAGAGGGTCATTTGTAAAATACTAGCAACCTCGCGGGACTGTATTGCTAACATCATAAATAAAAACTTTTGTGCCATGACTTTTGATAATTCGTCAGATTATACTCTCTTACAGAAATAAAACTGTTGAAAAAGATCGCTTTAAAAGACGATAACTCTGTGCAAAAGGCGGGAGCCGTCAGAGAGATGCACGTTTGAACTTACTACCAATTACAGACCTAAAAAGTGTCAGAAAGAACAAAAAAAACTTAAAAGTATTAGTATAAAAGTATCATATAGTATTTTTGGTGAATTTATCATGTCTTGTCAAAAGTCACGGAACAAAAGACTGGATACAACGGGGTATTTAAAAACACTAGCGGTCCACTCTCCAGATAATTCCACGCCGCACTGTTGATGACGATGAATTACGATATGGGACACACACAACTGTTTACTTATGTTGTCTTTACGTATGGCAAGAAGAAAAAAATAAATTCTTTTTTACGCGGCCGACCAAAGAGCAGACCTTTATTATATATTTCAAAAAGGTTTTATTAACCATGCGTGTTTTTTCCTCTTCTTTGGTATCTTTGAGTTTTACCTGTGGTAAAAATATACCACTTTAATGGCCTGGCTTTCTAGCCAAATGCGGGTTGAGGACTTCACTCGTTTTTTTAAAATTGTGGACCTTATTTGATTTTAAAATCGGGACATAACTGTGTATGAACACATTTTATATAACTCTACGTTTTGGACGTGTTGCAACATCCATGGTGTCGAAGGGACATTCGGAGTAGACTGTGTCCCGTTTTTAAAATGGCAGACAGGATATGTTGCTACTAAACATCCACAAAATGAAGATTACTTAGAAATTAAAGTCATAGGTATGCTGTCACAGTGACTCGTACCGTCGATCTCTTCATTTAACCCCACTGGTCTACCACCGCTCCTGGATGAAGAAATAAAATGTATGCTACGGTGGAAATTGTCGATATTTTTATCCCTTGAGGACGAAGAAAATCTATTCCACTTTCGTAGTCAAAAAAGCAACGGCACAGGGAAAAAGATTTTATCTTTTATTATATAAGATTTGAGTTCGCCGCAGACGAGTGCGAACACACCGAGAGCAAAAATTTACTCTATCGTTCTTTATTTAACGACTTCTGCGGCCAGGCGGTTAGCACTGCGGGCGCTAGATAAGGTGTTTCCGGGTTCGGTTCCCGGTTGGACTGGGAATTCCCTAGTTTGAGGCCAGATAATTGGTATTGTTGTGAGGCACATTATCGTTATTATTCGACGACCTCGGTGGCCCAACGGTTTGCACTGTGGGCGTTAGATGAGGAGATCACGCGCTCGATTTCTGGTGGGACCAATTTGGGAAATGAACTTTTCTAAATAAGTTCTGATCTGGGTGTTCTGAGTAGTGCCCCAGAGTGAAAACAGGGAATTACCTAGTTTCAAACTAGGTAACAGGTGTAAAAATTTTTTTTGTCCCTTCTTCGACCCCCGATAATAATTAATCTAAGGGCCAACGCTTCTTTAATAGGATTCCGGTTGATAAAAAAATTTGCCATTTACGAAGTTTAAAACTATACTGAAATAAAAACTTTATACTACAGGTTATTATTATACAGATTCTGCGTACTTCGATGAAAAAAATCCGTGGTAGTGACCCGTTTAGCTCTGTATGTATACTCGATGTAAGATTTTTGAAATAAATATTGTAAATAATTAATGTATTCTAAGGTACAAACAGCAACCTCTAGAGTTTCTTGATCATTCTTACCTACGAAATAACGATTATTTGAGTTTGAGTTTCAATTATCCGGAGTCCTTTATTTTCTGCAAAATCTTCTTTTTTACCCTAATTAACATTATATAATATTTGCGTATAAAATGTTTCTAAGTAAATTTCGCATTCTTAAAGACATGAAGAAACATGATTGTGGTGACTATTACTAAAGACATTTTTAAAATAATTGTTCTCTGTTTCTTTAACCCCACTTTTTTATAATTATTTTTCTGTTTTTTTAGGGAAACCGTATGTCGCGGTGCCATGGACAGAAACAACCACAAATTACACTCAAACTCAGTAGAGAAATAAATGTAGGCCATACAAATATTTTTCCCGGCCCGGGAATCGAACCCGGGACTGTTCTATCACGGAGACAGTTAATTTTAGGTAGCTATTTTAGATTTTTGCCACTACCGCGTCCTAAAAGTTTGATTTTCAATTGTGAAATGGAAGAGATGTTAGCGAGGCTGCGGCTGGCTGGAATTTACCTGTTTCCGGACAAAACAGTTGGGATTATTTCAGCGGAGGCCATTATTATTATATTATTGTAGTGCCCTACAAAGCGTTCCATATTGCCCGATACCTTGATTAATTCTTGCAAAATAAGTCGATGGAATAATAACACTGTAACAGGTTTACGATATTAATTAAAGTTTCTTTAACCAGAGACGGCGAGAGACGTAATTCGATAGGCGGAAGTGCCGCGCCTGCCATTTTCAACCTGTCATCAATTATCTACTGACTGACCTTGTATCAAGTTTCAGGGACTTCATTTTGAGATGTCAGGAAGTCTCTTCAAAATATTTCTTGTAAAAGCAATTTTCAAGTATTGTATGTGCCGTGTCGTGAGAGATCACTCAAAAATGACTCCGAGTACTTATACATTTATTTATTTAATCTTTGCTGCATAATGCAGAATGATGCAAATGGCTAATGGGCCACACAGAAAAAAGAAACAATTTTGTTCAACTTTATTTTGTCTTTAAGTCGAAATTTGACAGTTAATTCAAACTGCATTAGTAACGTATGCGTTGCAATACTACCGAAAATATGTAAAGTCCCCGACCCGCATCGGGACAGCGGGGTGGACTACCATTTTCTGGTAGAATAATCGTAAGAGGCTTAGGCGATTATCACACTGCACCGCGCCCCGCAACTGAGCACGGAGCTGCGTTTTTTAACGTTGTACTGAAGTACCTCAGTTTGTTTGAAAAACACGCGCCGTCGAACGCACTGACAACGCTTCTAGGGGCGCGGCGAACCGCAGGATATGGCACACTGCGCTCCGCACTACCGCAAGATTTTTAAGCTTAAGGACATATTCAGTTTTCTACAATAGATGTCGACGTCGATAAATTTATATTTGCTATTGAAAATCGACCAAATTTATCTTCATATTTTCTTAAATCTTTGTAATGAAGCTGAAATTTTCCATTTATCGATCTGGTTCGTAAAAAGGGACGTATCCAATGTGTTCTGTGTCTTTTTATTTGAGTAAACAAAAACCAAATAGTGTCCTTAATGAGTTCTGTATTATGAACCATTCTTGTCAAAGAAGGATCTCGGCTACATATACCGTCACTACGGCGATCAACTGCGAAGCGAGTACTTTAAGTGACGCGGGGCCGCTAGACCGCTGCCCTGCTGCTTTGACGCAGATCTGCGTCTCCGCGACGGAGTGCGAGACGCGGTGCAGTGTGATAATCGCCTTTACATTATTTTTTTTTACACATAAATAAAATGATTAGAGTATAACACAAACGTACTTAACATACATGTATATTTATAAATATAAATACCCTTTGCTACATTATTCATCTTAAAGATTGTCAAAGAGATGCATTTTGTTTGATTAGACTTTAAAATCAGGCTTTTCCTATTGTGTACATCATTTTTTTGTTAATTAGGTCTATTTAGTGATGCGAATAAATATTTTTTACATGTAATACTTAAAATTTCCCATTCAACAAAATTATCATCAAAACGTCTTTTACCCAACATTCATTGTTAGCAAAACAGTGGATTAGCAAAATTCTCGCAAAAGTTGAATTCATACGAATCATTACAGCCACCCCCTTCTCTCACCCCCGCACTGCCATTGGAAGGCACCGAATAATCCAGAAATGAATATTTATTGTTCACTATCGCACTGTGCGCTCTTCACACGCTATGATAGATGGTTATGAAATATACGAGGATTAAAAGTTTGTTTATTTCAAAATGGCCAATTAACTTTTGTCGGTCTGTAAGTTATCATCGTAGTTCGTGAAAATAAAGTATTATTTTAACTGAAAGATGCGTCAGCCTCATCTTCAATGTAAAAAAGAAGCCGTAAGAACAATACTTCAGTTTCATTCAAAATTGTCCAATATACTGTAGAGAACAATAATCATTCCATTGAATAAGGGAAATAGTGTATTAAAGATGCTTGTTAAAGAAAGAAAAAAACCTTAACTCGTTTAGTTTCACCCACTTTTCGGTTTCCACGGGTCAACGGCCATACCCTCAGGACTTTGCTGTTGCCCCAACTTACGCATGCTCGAGTATTGTTGGTATCTTGACATTTGATCTTATTGACTGCCGTTTGTCGGGATATCTAACTCTTGGAATGTACATGAACCATGATAGGCGACTTTGGCTGTTTTTGAGCTAAGACAGAAGCAAGCGATCTGTTATATCAAGAAGTCAATACGGAGGTTTCTTTTCGAAGATGGCAATTTTTTTTATAATCCCGCATTAGGGAAACCCTGTATTGCGGGTGCCATGGACACATATATAGACGTCCACAAATTATGCCCAAACTCACGAGAGTAAATAAATGTAGGTCATATAAATACTTCTCCCGACCCAGGAATCGAACCCGGGGCCTCTGCGTGTCAGTTGTCATGGTAACCGTTGGGCCACCGAGGCAGTTAAAATTAGTTAAACACTTTTGAACACTCTAGCAGAGCGTATACTTCCAGTGCCTTTATTGATGCGGAAATGACGGTCGATGAGTTCATTATTAAAACATGGCCAAGTATCGATTCAGAAATAACGGATTGTGGAAGCAGGCGAGTGACCGATTTACTTCGAGAAAATACTCGACGACGAAGTGGGTGGTAACAGTGATCAATAGCTACGGTGATTTTGTACCAGAATGCGGGATCCAGTGTTCAAGCTTGTTTTCAGTTTATTTTTAATTTTTAATGAGACTGACAATACAATCGGTTGTAGAGCACAAAATAACAATGGTAGGTAAGTCGCTTTCGATCATTTATTAAAAACGATAGTTGCCTGAAATAAATATATAACACAGCTACTTAGGAATAAGAACGTTTTTGACTTCTCCGTTTGTCCCGTATTTGCTTTTGTAACAGAAACAAAATACCTAATGTATTTATTGGATTTTGTTTGCATTTGAGCCCTCAGAAATGTTTCTGTAAAAAACCTATTCAAATATGGCCAGTCGGTTTTGTGATAACAATAAAAGAATCACACCACGACAAGGGTCAGGGCAGCGTTGATGGAAAAATGATCGACGAATAAAATTGATTCCAAAAGCTCAGCTACTACAAAGCATGCCCATTGATTGTGTGCGGGTTTGATTCGCGCCGAGGGCACCGGCGGACGTTAAGGTCGAAGGTCCGACAAATGTAGCCAATATCGCAAATGTAGTGAATGGAGCCAACGTTTGAGCGGATATCGCCAAATGTCGTCGTTTGCTGGGATCAAATTTTGGGCGCACACAGCCATGAATGTTTGGTTAGGTTTGGTATTGCTGGACGTAAGTCTCAAGGTTTGTGTTCAATGTAATACGAATTTAAGTTGATGGCATATAATCCGAGTAGATTCTGCCTCGTTGTAAATGTGTTCGCACATTTTTAGTAATAAGTTGATGCAATTCTTGTATAATTTAGGTATCCTTTGAAATATTACTCCGTAGTAATCTGTGTTGAATCGAAAAATTCAGTTTCAATTAGAAATGTATTTAAACTATGTAGGCTATGGCTATGTCATAATTTCATTTGAATTGCCGTTTACAGAAATATAATTAAACTTGCGATGTAGGGTGATTTGAAGTGCCTCACTAACGAAAGCCTTCTTCTGGCGAGCTATTTATTTGTGTTAATCGTAACTATTGGAATGTGCACAGTACAAGGCGTCAGACGCATGTTTTGATTAATGAATGCAGCTGGTACAACAACAATTACAAAGCTTTGCATCAAACTCAATTGATTTCACCTGAACGGTTTTGTGCTTTTTTTTGATTGATTCTAAGCCAACATCCAATGTAGCCAGGTCGTGATTAGAGCCTCTGTTTAACAGTAGGGACATGTGATGATACACTGTGGGCGCTGGACGGAGAGGTCCCGAGTTTGAGTACTGCTATGCGCAATTTGCGAAGTAAACTATTCTAAATTGGTTCTAGACTGGGAGTTTCAGAATCCTGGAGTGCATTCCGTTGTTCTGGTACACATAGAACAGAAAATTTATTTATAAAAAAAATATTTATTGAAAATCACTACATACTAACTGCCTCCGTGGCCGAACAGTTACCATGCCGGACTGCCACGCAGAGATCCTAGGTTCGATTCCCGGACCGGGAGAAATATTTGTATGGCCTACATTTATTTCTCTCGTGAGTTTGGGTGTAATTTGTGATTATCTATGTGTGTTAGTCAATTATAAAAGTGCCTAACGAAGCTGACCATTATCATATTTAAGACACACGGAATCCTAAAGATAAAAGTCTAAACAAAGGAAGATCTCTTTCTTTATCTTTGTCTCGCGAGAGCACTTGACAGAGTCAAAAAGTGATGAGAGTCGGCGTTTGAAATTGAAGTGTCTGGGGCTTTACGATATTTCATTAAAACTTTGGAGTTTCTTGATAATACACATTTTAAATCATTATGCTGAGATAAAACTACAATCGGCCAAATTATTATTAATATAATTTCGTTTCTAAAATATTTGGTACTGTTGTAAGGTGAAAGAGCTTTTCAAATTGTACGATTTTGCATTAATCTTAGTCATCTTAATAATTGAAATGGTCTTAATTTCCTTTTCATAAGGTACCAATTGACGGGACGAGTTAGTCGTGTACCTGGCGATGAGCGACACGCCTGCCCATAACAGTTGCAGTGCCACTCCGAGCTTTAATGTTTACATGGCGCGGGCGGGATTGATGGTTTCAATGCCATTATCCGCAAAAAGACAGCCTCATTGCTCAGCAGACTGAGGGGCAACACCAACACCGTTTTACATGATAGATATGACCTATCCATTATGAAATCTTTTATTCGGGACCTGATTGAATAGTCTCACAATAGACTATTGGGTTTGGATGCGAGTGAGAGATCTGAGACTCGGCTGCCACTTATTACTACTAACCTAGTTTTTAAGTTACATGTGTAAGTTACTAACACTATTGGATATTAAAAAAATTTTGTTGTCTGAATAAATAATTATATTATTATTATAATTATTAATACAAAGATGAGAGATGAACACTTAGAAAAAATTCCTTCGATCCGGCCGGATTCGAACCGACGGGACGTCTTCTAAAATGCCGTGCCAGCCGCTAAGCCACGGAACGAACCAGCGGACCTCACGAATGTTTCAATGTGTTTATTTGCGGATTTTTGTACTTGATTTTCAACGACTTTTAATCGTAGCGCCATCTATGAGAAATCTATGAAAGTATTTCATCACCCAATTAGTTAACTTTACAGATACCAGTCCTGGCCAGAGATGGCGCTATTAACCGTAATTAAATTTAAATTTAATTACCTCCGGTTAATAGTGTATTAAAATAGTATAATTTAAATCAAATTATAACAAACTAGTGGAGGGATTTCACAAAAAATAATTGAAAATCAATTCAATACGAACTTAATTATATTATTATTTAATTGCAAAGGTCTAAGGGGCATTGCCACTAAATCCGTCACCCTGAAGGAAAAACCACTTAAAGTCAAGTCTCAAGTGCCTGTAAATTCACCAGCACCCTTACCCTTCAATACCGACAGTCTTTTCTATACGAATCCTTTTACTTGGAGCACTACTGCTACTATTTCTCAATTAGTATTGAATACATTTTAATATTACTATCAAACACCGTTTTGATGCATCGTCTGTGCTGTTACATTTTCGGAAATCCTTATGAAATTTAAACCAATATTAACATATTAACTGAAGAGAATTGCTAAATTGCATGTTACAGATCGTAAATCTGAAAAAAAATCAAAATCCCGTCTTATATTTAGATGGCGCTGATCAATAGCCTGGATGATTCGAGTTCTTAGGTTGGCGATTGTTACACATAGGAATTTTTCGGTCCTAAATCGTGTATATTTGTTTTTGGATGTAACCAGCTCACCAGTCCTTTACAGGTCCCATGGTCACGCCTGACTTAAATCCGAAAATAAAAAAGCTTCATTTAGGTACTAGCCTGGAAGTAGTTTATATTAAGCAAATGGCCGTGGATATCAATTAATTTCCCTTTTATATGAAATATAAGTAGTCAGCGTTTTTCTTTATAACAATATGTTATTCAAATATAAATCATGAGCTAAAATTATTTTCTGAACTGTATCAATAGATGGCATTGTGTATTACAAAATAATTAAAAATAAAGTTATGGGTAGATGCCACTAATTCTATACAAAATACACGGATAGCCGGCAGCATCCATTAAAATGTATGCAAGAAGCGCCATCAAGTTGATTTGTTTGTTGTCATTAGAAATTAGAATAGCTTTCATAAAATGCAGCTTGTCAATGCAAAACAAATTAGTTACAAAAATAGCTATTTAGTACCCTTTGCGACATCTGGTGTACCAATAAGTACTAAATGACCAACTACGCTGTCTTGTATCGTGATTAGCAGTGCTCTTGGTTAACCGGTCCATGATATTAATCAGGACTATAGTTTTTAAGTAGTCCGTAACTGTAAGGCTGTTGGGGGCGCACGAGGCCGCAGGCTTCTCGCTCGGCCACCGGCCGTTGTATGGGACCAGCAGGTTAAGGTTTAATTTGATTACAAACAACACATGACAAAGCACACATGATTTGTTTCAATCGTTGATATTTTTTACCTTGTCTTCCGTGCCGTCATTAATATGCAAGCGTGTCTCTTGCTACTTTTTTCACACGTTTTGTAACGCGAAGACTTACCTGAAACAAAAAAAAACGCAAACAATGAATAAACAGCACACATTTTTATCAACAGACGCCATGCAAAGGTGGACGAAACAGTATAACGCTGCAAGTTTAAAATGGACCTCTCTTATTTGGCCACCTTATGCTTTATTATTTAAAGCCACGTGTCGTCCCGGCGCCCACTCAAATATTAACTGTGACCTTGTTTGTCTCGGAGGATTTCCCGCATTGTATACCTAAACCTGGGATAAAATCTTTTCTACAATTTATTATAGTATAAACCCCACTGGGACACGAACATATCCTACAAGACTCGTGAATTCTGTTTTTCGTGACTTATTTAGTTAATACATAAACTCATATTACTATTTATAAACCCATCTTCAGTTTTTAAATTTGTGCTTGCCCTACATCTCTTTACGTATTGATTTAGATTGTAATGATGTGGTTAGTGTAGAATGCTTGTAACTACTTAATTACCCCACACGGGTGTCTGCGTTTTACCATGTGTCGTTATTTATTTTTTTATAATATCAAAGAAATACAATAAGTAAATAAAATCCATCATTATAATCAAAATGTATCAAGTCATCGTCATAAATCCCCGTCACCGAGACCTGTATTAATAAACCCATCTTATTTGCAGAATTGATAATGGGATGTTACTTAACTGTCTTTATTAATATATATCACTTGAGTGCGCATCGACGTTTCCTCATTGATTATGTATCATTTGAGAGTTGTTAAAATTTCCGCTTATTAATAAACATCACTAAGCGCTTAAGCTACGACTCCCGATCTTTATTAAGCCCTAATCAAGTCGAATGTCTTTTGATCATTTGAGTTTGTATCATCCAGGATGTCGTTAATTATAGTCTATCAATGCAGGAGAAGTATCTAAAGATCTGAGTGACATCTTAGCCGATTCGCACTTAATATCGGACGGAAAATATTGACTATACGGTTGTTAGATTCAGATTATTTTTTTTCTCAAATTTAACATTACTGTATAAATTGCACTACATGTCAAAGTATAAGAAATTATATTGCGATGGTCAGACAAAAAGAAAAGTTATAAGAAAAGCACACAATTAATAGAAAATTAACAATTCATTATATAATACTGTTGTCATCAAAATTACATATCAAATATCGTTCTCCATCAAGGATCGTCATAAGTTGATAACAATTATACCAGAGTATGTTAATGCGGTAAAAATTAGAATAAAAATAGAAAATACTGAATTCGTTACAATTTAAAGTCCATAAATTATTTTACAGAGTATGTAGGATTTTTCAAGAAAAGGTCTTTCAGCCGGCGCCTAAATGTTTCGTCAGACGGTTCAAGTCTGAGAGTAGCGGGTAAACGCTCATAGTAAGTAGGTCCGATGACACGCGTGCTTAGTAAACCATTCTTGGGTAAACCCACTTAAATTTTAATTGCTTCATCAGAATGCATCTAACATTTCCTTGACAACAATGACTATTATAGAACGATGGCCAGCCTACATATCAGGACAGCCTTAGAAGGAGGAACATGCTCCGCCTTTCATCAATTTCCGCCCGCACAAGTATTTAGAATAATAACATATAAATTGACATTTTTTAATATAAGCGCGCATTTGACCTCTATCTCACCTGATGGAAAGTAACGATGATTTCGACGATGGAGCATGCACACCTAAATAATGCCTATTCACTCTCGTCTTGAAAAGGTCCAAGTTATAACGTTCAGGGAACAAGTCTGCTGGCAGGGAATTCCACTCCATAGCCGTTCGCCATATAAAAGTTTGGAATATCCACAACATAGGGGTGGAATCCAAGCCTAGGCCTAGTCCCCCGGTGATGGAAAGGGGAAGGCGGAATTAAATCGTGTAATTACATCGCACACTCTCCGTAATATATCCTGTAAAATACCGATGAGCAGGCAACTTTATGCCTTTTTTCATCAAGTTAAGAATCAGCTCTTAACTTACGATCATGAATGTCACAAAGAAAGTGTTTAGACCATTGCTCCGCCACGCCCGCTCAATTTGGATTGAGGACTTTTTCAACATGCAGGTTTCTTTTGGACGTTTGTTTTCACTTCTTCTGCGAGACAGGGTATTGCCATTTAAACATTTACAAACCGTCAACTTCTTAAATGAGGAGCACCGACAACCTCGAACGCAATTAATAGAAAAAAGGTGTCCATGACTTTATTTAATTACAGACAAATAAAAATCAAAGCTATGCTTAGTCCGGGAGGTGCATCCCGAGTTGCGTTGCGGATTAGAGGCTGAGACAAAAATACAAACAAACGGAGCTAGACAAAAGCGTGACGAGGGTGAAGGGCACCCTTATCTGCCCCCGCATCCGACTTCGTTCAATTGTGAGGGAAAACAACAGGCACGTACAACAGAGCCCTCTTAATGGGAGAAGTGTGAAATCAGAAGTCGTTAAGCTTTTTTTAGCTTTAAGGTTACAACCGTGTCATTTGGATCACGATGGTTTTCAACTGTGAATTTTGTTCGGGTCTACACTGATTGCTTGGTTATGATCAAAATATACAATTTGCTCACCGCAACCAACTTTTGAGAGCCGTCTAAGGTACTTGTTATTTATTCATAAATACCGTTAAACCTATTTCCCACTGGGACTAGCAGACATAAAACTCCTCATCGCTCCTGGAAACCTCTTTCGTTTTTGCCAATAGCATCAGTCATATTAATTGATTTCATATTTAATTTTATTTTGGACGTTCAACAGCATACATTTGAACTGGAAAGCTGTTTTGTGTATATATTAGGCAATAATATGATGCCAGTCACCGTACATCACAGAAGCTTCAAAATATAATACGACGTGGTGGGGAGAATCTACATATAATATAATAGTGATAGCAACTATTTTTTGTGCACATATACGTCGGCACCTTTGCTACGCCACGTGAATTAGCGCCCTCTATTGGCAGTGACCAGAACGATGATGAATAATTGATTTGAAGTAATATTACGCCACCTAGTGGTAGGAATGCACTCCGTGGATCAGGTGACTTGTGGTGGCGCCAGCTGGGTGGCTACGAATTTTGTTTACATTCGCTCGAGGCTACGTTTCGTTCACGTATCCTAAAGGCCGGCGCAGAGTGACGTCGCGGCATAGCACGGCACGGCAAAGGATTTTATTTTTGATCAAGTTATTTTTATCCTTATTTCATCGAGGTTAGAATTCATATTACTTTATTTCGATACAATTATACCGCGGCACGTCGTGGCATGCCGCAGGACGCCGCGGTATGCCGCGGCACATCGTGGCATGCCGTTTCATTCCACAGACGTCCCGCAAGTTACGTCGGTCACAGAATTATGACAATTAAACTAATTGAAATAAGGTTTGAAACTAGTGCGGCGGCGATTTCGGCGAATGGCGCGCAGCGAATGTGCCGCGGCATGCCACAACGCGCTTCGGCATGCCGCGACGCGCTTCGACATGCCGCGGCATGCCGTGCCGTGCCGCGACGTCAGTCTGCCTTTAGGTGAGAAATAACACACTTGAATCATTTTCTATCGTAATTGTTTTCTGTGTTTTGTACTTGTGTGTTTTGTAAATTAGATAAATTGAAAACAAACATATATTTCGAATTTAAGTTGTATTATGGAGGAACGGGAGGAGCCAGACGGACATTTCAGTAGGTGAAACCTACCCTCCCTAGTTCTAAATCCAACATATAGTAATCCAATCATGTTTATTAGACTTTATGTTAAGATAATTTCAAGAAATAAAAAATAATTATTAAAGTACAGGAGCCTTATATCCAGCAGTGGGTGAATACAGGCTGTTTATGATGATGATAAAGTTGAGCAAGACAGCAGCATTTCCCCGACAGATACCATAACTTTCGATCCCGGGTGAGCTACAGTTCCCCGCAATAAACTACGATCTGCACCACGTTGTTATTCACGTTGCCCTTGTTTGCCAATGGAATACATTTTCTCGGATTTCCTTTGCAGTATTTTCAATACACTCAAGCATTTCCATACAATTTCGTAGGTTAAATGAAAGGTAGTTTACCTATCCACTTGATCGTTTCGAACTTAAGCCTATCTCAGTAAGCTCGCTTCTTACACCACATCCCTTTACGCGGGTCCTAAAATCCGAATTTTATTATGCGACCGCTCGTAAATCTTGTAAACAACGTCCAGACGAAGATATATCGAGTGAAAATTAAAATACTGTAGGCACTATTGTACAAATTGAGAATTTCATTTTAGTTTCTGGGAAGTTCGTTCAGTATGAGTTAACACATAACGGTTTAGCGCATTATTATTCATCTTATTAAATTAACCCGTATTAGCAACAGTTTCACGACGTCGCCAAAACCTTATGAGTAGGGTCGTGATTTATCCCCAACAAGGTGCGGGGGTGAGGCGAGGGGGAGAACCGTCATCAAATTTCAAAGGAAAAACTAACGCAGCCAATAATGAAAATTATTAACAAAATGTTTGTTCTGTTATAATTTTTAAATAGTACTTTTAGTGCGAAATATATTTTTTTGAAATCTGTGCAAACTCAATTAAAAAGTTTGCATTCAAGAGTTTATTCATGTCTGCAATAAATTTTGAAGAAAAAGAACGGTAAAGTAACTAAGCTACGAATATGCAAAATTGGATAAATTATTATTTATGTTACATTATTTTAAGAAAATAACACCGTAAGCCTGAATGAGTTCCAGCTTTTGCCTTTTTTTTTCAATTATGACAGACCGTTTCGCTTTACAAGCTCCAACCATTTTCATAAAAATTTTACGAAACATTGATATTTCCCTGTTTTTCTTTCTTATGCACTTCAACATGATTGCTTTAGTGATTTGGCAGAAATTATAGAATTTAATCTGTTATATGATTTCAGAGAAAACTCAAGGTGCTGAGGAATTGTGGAGACAAGTGTATTGCGACTTACGAAAATATGATATTAAGGAAAACAGAAAATACTTTGTTTTCTGGCAGGTGTCGTGACGCTTTAACCTCGCGAGGGGCTCGGTCTTAAAGTGTCAACTCGTTTGCAATAACCTACTTTGCGCTCTACATACTCGTACATTATTTGTACTGAGTTTAAATATCGTAACTCGGTAAGTATTCTACATAAATAGTAACCCGCTACGCCGTAGCTGATGCTACGACGGCTACCAACTTGCTTACACTGCTAACAGTGTAAGCAAGTTGGTAGCCTAAGTAGTACCTAAGTACATTATCGAAAGAAATATAAATTTGAATTATTTGATCTAATTGTATAAAAAAAAAAACAGGCGTATTATTTGAGAGTTGTCCGAAGACTTTTTATTATTAACTTATTTAGTAATTGTTAGGTACTAAGGTTCTGAGATTCAAATCGTTTGTTTAATAATCTGCACCTGGAACCTTTACAGTGTTGTCGAGTTATCGGTAGCTTTACCGAGTGTACATAAAAATATGAACATGTAAAAACCAAGGAAAATAATAGCAATAATATCTTCTTCTTTTATCAAATGTCGGTGTCGCTTCGACTTCCACAAATCCGCTTTTGAATAAAGATTTACTTTGCTATTAAAAGAGGTCAACAAATACATTTAATAGAGCGACGCAAGAGAGTTACAAAACCGTTAAGTTGTTTAAGACGTTAATACTGTCATTATATTAAACGAAAATAAAATTTTTCACGGCAGTTTTTTTTTGCTAGGGACGTTGCTAAACGACCAAAATTATTAAACCATCAAAGTTTACGGAAGCGCCGGAGGTGTGAGGAAGCGCGCGAGGGGGGAGATGTAAATGAGGAATAACTTTGTGATGATAAAATGCTAATGGCGAGCTGTCATTAACAACTTCAATTAGAAAAGGTTGTACACTTTGTAAAAGAGATGAATTTGTGTATGAATAAATATGGTATTACACTCGTTACTGCGGAATTCGCTTGAGCTGGCCAAAAACAGCTTTATATCCATGCGATGAGAGCAAAAACACATTTGATTATTTCGCCATAGCATAATAACACAAGTATGGTAACTTCATACAAGCGTAGCAGCGCGGGCTGTACGTGTGCACGCCCGCCGTGCACGGACGCACACATTCGCATAATCTTGCGGTGCACTTTATAGAATTGAGATATTCGCTCGGTGTTTAATAAATAATATCAAATAATAGACGTAGCTATTGTTATATTTCTGGTTGTTTGAACGAGAGTGCGGTATGGAGCCCCTTAGCCTAAGGAGTAGACTCCATCCCCACATCTTGATGCCTGGCATTGCAAGACCACGCGGGCATCTCGTTCGTTCCTTCCTCGAACCTGCAAGGTGTACAATGATCTTTCCCCTGAAGTATTTCCTTTGCGCTATGACATGGGGTTCTTCCAAAAGCGTGTTTACAGGACTCCCCAAGGCTGGCAATGCATAGGGTTCGCGGAGTAGCAAATTAATTTACTTCCATTTTTAACGCATAGGCATCTCATCTGATGTTGCATAAGTCCATGGGCGACGATACCGATCAAGTGGCTCGTCTGCTCGTTTGCCCCCTTCTTTACATAAAAAAATAGTGCCTCGAATTCAAAATTGTTATGCATTTCATTTCTATTTCTCAATTGTATTTCATAATTAAGACGATATTCCGGTTTTGAAGGGTAAGGGTAGTAGTGAAATTACAGGCACATAGGACTTGTTAGCATGTGTCTCAAGGCGAATTAAAGCCGCACTGTAACTGCTATGGACAGGCGTGTCCCTTACCAACAGGGGCACGACTTGTTCGTCCCACACTTGGTATAATAAAAGAAAATTATACTACGGTTTCGCTTTTGCTCTTGTACATGGATATAAAGTTATTTGGAAAGGCTTGACGCGATCCATGTCGCCATGTCCATGTCATATGTATGGTGTCTTCCTATTCCATGTTTCTTAGACGGAAGTAGAACATCAACATTATCGGCAAATATTAACCCCCTGAGAGCGATAAGCGTCACCCAAAGCACGTTACTGGGCCCGATCTCGATTCTCATTACCAGAGATCTTAATAGGCCAAGTGTATTTACCTAATTTCAAAAATTTTTGTTATTTTCTTGTATTGTATATTAAAAAAATTATGATCATAAGCAGAAATATACCTATTTTGTTTTAATTTTTTGCCTCATACTCTGGAGGAAGGAATGTGTGTGTATGACTTGAAGTTTACATTAATATACTCAACTCATTTCGATTGACTAAGATGGTATTTCTTAGTCATCAACCAGATGCGTCTAATGTCGATGCAAACCACCCTATTCTGAAATATAATAACAAAATTCATTAATTTAAGTCTCATTTGTAAAATATGTGTATTGTAACATTTAAAAATTACACCCCCGCATCATAAACACCCGAGAGATATTTCATAAACAAGGCATCGCATAACCCGCAATCCACACACCATGCGTAATGAATCTTTCATCATCACACAGGCAAGAGATGTGTCGTCGTAAAACTGGGTATCATAAAAGCAGGACGCGGCGGGCATCGCCAATGTGACGGTTTCGCGATCAGTGGACAATGGTCAGTTCATTTTATAATACATGATAAAAATATTTGAATAGAGCGGTTACAGCCCAGTGCGAGATCGGCTGCTTCTCAATTTAAAGGATGACGGTTCAAATTCCAGTGGTTGCATGTACGTATGATTTTGAGTTTACAAGCAATACTTCTCGCTGACGGTGCAGAAAAACATCATAAAACCTGCATATTAGGCATTGGAGATTGTCGATAGTGCATTAATGTGTCATGTTGCCTGTATGGTTTCCTCAGTTGTGTAATTGTACTCAGAGTAAGACATCAGAATACCTAATGCCGGGTGCACAAGTCTTACACTTGCGTTTTTCGCTTGCTTGCTTGACTTGTTTCGCGTATACGCCAAGATCTGTCTTGTGCGCGCAGTTAGGACTTTTTACAAGTCGCTCGCTTACACCGGCCTAGATATCAAACCGGCGGTTTGATATCCAGCACGTTTGATATTTCCACGCAAGCAACAGTGAACGTTTGCGGAGGACAGCACCACTGGCCAATCACAGAGCAGCAGCGTCCACGCATCCAATAAAACCAAAACATAGACAAGGCGCAAGTCTCTCCGCAACGCCTATCGGAAGACTCGTGGACGCCTTTGCGCGGAAGGCAGATTTCTACAAGCAAGCAAGCGAAAACCGCAGGTGCAAGACTCGTGCACCCGGCATAATACATTTAGAAATTTTAGTGCCTTAGATTTTTTCCCACAATTTTATCCGCTCACGCGATGCGGTTTTCCTACCGCAAAATGGCGGCTATTTGGTTTCGCAAATTAGAAAAGCATTCAGTTTAAATACAAGTTTTTATAAATGAAAATTATTATTCTGCATTGCTAAATAAATACCCTCCGTACTACCAACAAAAACATCTCAAATAAAATGCAGTAACACACCGCACTTAAAAAGCACTAATGAAATTTTTGGTGTACTTGGATAAATATGATAATATTCCGTTTGAGTGGTTCTAACGTTTACCATGAAATTACTCCTTAAAGTATATTTTATAAACATTTATATTCAGGGTAAACTTAAAAAACGTTACTTGCGGTATGTTTTCAATGAATAAACACCGAAATCACCAGCCCAAACAATAACACACACGATTGTCGTGACGTATTTTTGAAGTTGTTTATTTTTTTAAATGACAGACCCAGGCATTAAAAACTTTATGGTTTGCTAGAGTAGTTACCGAAATAGCAATTAATATTAGTTCTTTTACCTGTTATAACTTCTATATCCGATAAATCGGTATAAAATTATCACCGGCACCTCTAGGTGTGGTATGCGTCTACGGCTGCATGTATCGCGTGAGCGGATATAAGGCTTCCAACATTGGACACAGATTACGAAGCTTAGAAAAACTGTGAAGTCTCCAATCCGTATTGGGCTAGCGTAAACTGTAGTCTATATATTCTCCTTAGAAAAGGCCGTACTCAGCAGTGGGGCGTACAATGGGTTGGTGATGATAATGATGTACTTGTAAGTAAGCTGGCTCTCAAGGCTAGGATGATAAACATCAGATTAACTTTGAACAAACTCCCTGTACTATCAAATATGTCGTAACACCAGGACTACGTGAACTTGATTAAAAACGGCTTTGCCAGCGGATAACGTTGACGAAAGCAAGGAGATAAGTTAGTCTATTATAGAGAACAACGAGAAAACGCGGTTTATTTGAATGAGGCAATGTAAATAGGCTTAGCGCAAACGCTGCTATTTCAGCTCGTTATTTTGTTTTACTTGGAAAAAGGAAACCTGTGCCCTGAACTTAACTGTCTGCATAAGATGCAAAGCTTCAAACAAGATTTATAAGAAAATCCTCGAGTTGAATTCTTGTGTATTCCACCGATACACTGCAAAGTAGTTGGCTGATTTGCTTCACAAATTGATATGCGGTTTGTAAGTTTGCCGGACGGCGCACGGCAAGTGTGTCGAAGCTCTCCAACTCCGCAACTGCCAACTCCGTAAGTAGTTAAGTGGCTGACGACTCGCACCGACTTTACTTGAGATGGAAATTATAATTACTTACTACTCAGAAATGCTAAGTTATGGGCCTTTTCACTAAGTAATTTGCGTTTCAAACAACTCTGTTTATTAGATGTAAACTTATAATTACAAATTCATTATTTTAGTAATATTTTGTTGTAGTTACAACTACAGGGACACAATATACAAAAGATTGTAATATGGAAGAAGAGGTTTTGTGAACAGGTCTGCCTGACACCTAAATTGAGCCCATATTTCGAGAAGATCTGGAGATTTGAAAAGACAATAGTTAAGGCTAACGAATTTGAATGCGCATGAGTTTCGCTCATATTTATACCAAAATAATGACAAACCGGACTGAGTTCAGGTTATACGCAAAAAAGAGAAGAAGTTTTAAAATAAAGCAGGGCAATTTAGTAAGTGAAAGGTTCTTATAAAAGAGTTCGTCTAGGGAAGTACTTATTTCTGCCGCCAAGCAGTAATGTGAGCATTACTGCGTTCCGGTTTTGAAGGGTAAGGGTGCTGGTGAAATTACAGGCACATGGGACTTGTCAACTTATGTATCAGGGTGACGGGCGCAGTTCCAGTGCCCCTAAGATCTTTGTTGATCGATTTAAAGCTCTGAGTGGCACTGCAACAGATATGGACAGGCGTGTAGTTTGCCACCAGTCACACGACTTGACATTATAAAGAAAGTTTGTAACTCATCAAAATGGCGCAGTATTTCATAGCACCGCTGGTGTTCTACAATAGCTTGCTATACACAAAAAGAACTTACACACATCGTTCTAGTCTTAGGATTGATATATATGGCAGATTACCGACTACTAAGCATAAAACAAATAATTACTACATAGATATAAAAAACTACACAAAACAATATCCATACGTAACGACACTACGACTCCCACCTTCAAGATTTGCCGACACAAGAATCAGTTAAAACATTTCTTGCAGTAAAGGGCGGTGGAAACAAACTACACCTTGGAATTTGAAATCCCGACCAGAATATAAACAGGTTATTTATAAATAAAACCCCAATCTCGCTTATCTCTCGAGGTTGGAGTACATTTCACTACAAGAATACAAGATTACACTTTACTTTGTGACACCGAAACAGAAATAACACGAATCGGCGCGTAAGTTGTTTGCGATATCGAGTAAGAGTTCTTGCGTTGTTGTAATTGAAAATACAGCCTAGGAATATTGGACAAGGACACACAATTTGCAAACACCATTAGCAAATACGTCTTTAAAAAATTTCAAGGCGCAAAGGTACGGAGGGTGAATTCAGAAGGACTCTGATGAAATCTGCAGTTTGTAGACTAAAAGTTAAATGGAAAAGTTTTCCACTGTATACTTAACGAGACTTTAGATTAAGCCTTCTTTGGCAAGATTTTGGCTTCAGATGTATGAAAAAATTCATGATGGTGTCTTTTATAGGAGAATTATATTATTTCTGGTAAATTTCTATATAAAGTTAACAACTTCAGAAAAACACACGCGTGTTCTGCTCGGTTGCGTCTTACTTTTCATTAAAAAAAAATCAGTCATTTACAGTTACGACAATGATTAGAGTTAACTGATTATAATTTTTGAAACAAACTAAGTAACGAAATTAATTGAATTAAAAAAAAAGTCACTCACTTTTCCGTTCCAAAATATTCGTTTCAAAGTATGATATTAAAATATAAGATATTAATATTATATGTATATTTATAAGCGCTAACGACTTCCGCACAGCAGAGAAAGCCCATTAAACAATAAGTAAATTACAAGTGTAAAAATGAACAGGACTCACACGTAAACCCCAGGATACTGTCTCGGATATTATCATAAATGAGAAACAAATTCAATAAAGTATTTTACACGAAATGTCGACCCTATAAGGACAGGGGTTAATACAAAAAAACCCACGTACTAGAAAAAATACATATCTATTTTATGAAAATTTAATAAAAAACCGAACGTTCTGACCGTTTGTTATATTTTGAAAAATAAGCGGTTCGCTTCTCTGAATTCTCCTTTAAGCTCTCGAGAACGCCCGTTCGAGTGTTTTCTAATTCTTTCTAATTAATTACAGCGCTTAGTGTTAATTTTCATCCTGTTTTAATTATGACCCGCTTTCTGTTGATTTTTGCAGAAAATTGCTGCGCTATGGAATTTTATCGTTTGCTGTATAAATTCAACTTGTAATCAGTTTTGTAACAAATTATTCATAGTGTTCTGTGTCCGTGCAACGGCGTCTTTTTCTTTTTAGTGAAGACTTAGCCTCCTTAAAGGCCAAATTGTATAAACCACCGACGGTCACAGACGTCAAGTGGTGGGCCGAACAAGTTGTGTACCTGCTGGTAGACGACACGCCTACCCATACCAGTCATAGTGCCACTCAGAGTGTTAAGTCGCAAAGTTTGGAGGCACGCTGCGCCCGTTACCTTGATACAGATCACAATTCTCGTGTGCTTGCAATTTCACCATCACCATTACCCTTCAAAACTGGAAAGCAGTAATGCTGACGTTGCCGTTTGGAGGCAGAAATAGGTTAAGTGGCAGTACTCCTCTAGGTAAACTCCTTGATTATAACATAAATAACGCACACACTCAACATAGCCCCGCACTAGGGAAAACCCTGTGTCGCGGGTGCCATGGACACACACATAGACAACCACAAATTACACCCAAACTCACGAGAGAAATAATTGTAGGCCATACAACTATTTCTCCCGGCCCGGGAATCGAACCTGGGACCTCTGCGTGGCAGTCCGGCATGGTAACCGTTCGGCCACGGAGGCAGTTAAATATTTTAAGCTCTACGACTACTGCATTTTGATTATAAGCTCTACGACTACTGCATAACATTTTTCTATTTTGTTGTTATTATTACAATTTTTGTTTTAGTCTAATAAAAGCTACAATGTAGTTTTTAGGGCTTTCAAGGATATTCACTACATAATTATCACTAATTACAGGTTCCTTACCACGGTATGAGTTCTTTTTGTTTTCCCGATATGGTCACGGGTTGACTGACCAGCAGCAGATGACAGCTCTACGAGCAGACATATCTGTCTGCCCACTTCTACTATCTACTGTCTTCTAAAAGAGGGTAGACAGATGTCTTCTTATCGAGCTGTCATCTGCCTCTGGTCAGTCAACCCGTGACCATGAAGCGTATAACCGTTGCGAAATATGGAAAACCAAAAGGTCTCTTACCGTGGTAAGAAATCTGTAATTAGTGATAATAATAAAAATACAATATTTCCGCGCATTCAATTTATATCTCCAATATGATTTATTAAACGCATTCTGGTAGTCCGGAGCATTACTATCCTTTTGTTCGTAAAAAAGACAGTAGGGATACGTTTATAGCTATGGCAAAATTGAAAACTGGTCGGCTGTCGATGGCAATAAGTGCTCCAATTACAGAGAGGTCATTTTAATTAGTTGAGACAGAGGAGACTGTCTTAAATTTATTTTATAATACGTTAACCATAAGTGATTAAACGGAAAAAAGGCCAATGAAGAGGTGTTAAGAACAGCGAATGAAAGGAGAAGCTTATTAAGGACAATAGAGAACCGAAGGGGGAAAGTGTTTGGTCATCTGATGCGTCACGTCAGTTTTCTTAGAAACATAATAGAAGGGAAGTTTGACGGAAAAAGAGGCAGAGGAAGACCGAGACGAAGTTATTCAGATCAGATAAAGGAGAAAGTTAATGACGTGTCGTACAGGTAACTGTCAAGAACATTTTTAGCACTAGTATTAATTTTGTATGTATCAATATTTTTATTATTTTATTATTATTTATTATTTTTATAAAAAAAATACCATTGTTCTTATTATTTAAAGCCAATTATGAGGTTACAAACATTTACCATTCACCACGACAAGTTTAACGACAGTTGGTCAACTTAACCTTTTTATCGGACAGTAAAAAAACTGCCTCAGTTTTTTAACTAACGCAATATAAACGTGTAATGGAAAAAATAACACGAAACAAACACAGTGCTTAATAATAACACGCTACGCTGTAACGAATTATAATAATAGCAACATCAAATTTCCTTAATGCTCAAGCATCTCGGCTGCTGCACACGACAAATTATTATTTACAAAAAAAAAGCATAATTAAACACAATAAATACCGCTAACACAAACATAGTCATAATAGACAAACAAAAAAAACTTGTATATTGTAAAGGCAATTAGTAGTAAGTTCATTCCTAAAAGCGGACGTCAAAAAAGAATTTATATAGCTCCCGAAAAAACAGTGTACTCTAAAAACTCAAAGTAGTTGCAAACTGTAAGCTAACAACTCCTAAAGACCAATTTGTTGAGCCCAAACACGATAGTTCTTCAGTAATTGAGACGTTGGGCAGTCTGCAGACTATTCTGGTTGCAGCATTAGATCATGGTTATCATATTTAAGAGTAATTCGTAGGGTTTAGTAGCAGTAGAGCTCCTCATGGAATAGTTCGTCCAGGGTAGTACTGTCAGAAATAGGTAAGATTTCTGCCGCAAAGCAGTAAAGTCAGCATTACTGCATTCCGGTTTTGAAGGGTAAGGGTGCTGGTGAAATTACAGGCACGTGGGACTTGTCAACTTATGTCTCAGGGTGACAGGTGCAGTGACAGTGCCCCTCAGATCTTTGCGATTTAAAGCTCTGAGTGGCACTGCAACTGGACAGTCGCGTAGCTAACCATCACGCGCACGACTTGTTCGTCCCGTTACTTGATATTATGAAAAAAAAGAAAAGAAAAAAGGCCACTATAATTGGACTAGAGTTACTGATTAATACAATTTTACTAGGTTATTTTGCGTGGTTTATTGTGGGTTTTGGTATCGACAATTATAGCCCCAAAAGGGCTATGATTTATATGTATGTGTGTTTATTACAATTTTCTGCGTAAAATATGGGTAATTGATCCCAGTAGGGTGCAGCACGATCAAGTTATAGGCGTATATGATCTGTGATGGGCGGACTGGTGGAGAACCCCCAATTAATTTGCAAATACCTATTTTATTTTTGTTCATTTATTTAATTTAATTTTTATATTTACAATTAACTAACCAAAATAATGTGCATAAACCAATGCAGATGTTTTGCACGTTGTGCAGTCGTCATCTACACGACACACATTTGTGTACACGTTAGAAAATAGAATGTGAATTTTCATTCTTCAATTTAATATTTGTTCCTGGTGTCAAGATGATCTTATTCATAGTTTTCCTTACATTTACTTTTCACTGCTCGATTCTTTTTTAACCAAGTTTGGAAAAAATAAATGCAAATTTAACACATTATGTCATGCTGTTCCTAATTTTTATAGAGCGATGGTAACGAAATGGGGTTAACGGTTGCTTCTCAATGAGAGATCTACGGTTCGAATTCCTGTAGCGGTACATACATGCGACTTTAATTTATAAGTTACGGTAAATTAGTGAATGCTTAATAACGCAATAATAACGCACACACTCAACATAGCCCCGCACTAGGGAAACCCTGTGTCGCGGGTGCCATGGACACACACATAGACTTTGATAGATAAAATTTGTCATAGACAAAATTTGTTCATTTAATGTAGGCCACACAAATATTTCTCTCGGCCCGGGACTCGAACCTGGGAGCTCTGCGTGCCAGGCCGGCATGGTAACCCTTCGGCCACGGAGGCAGTTGAATTCTCAGTAAGAATACCTCTCGCTAACGGCGAAAGAAAACATGGTGATGAAACCAACACTGTTTTTACTTGACAAACACAAGACGTACTGTTTTTGCCATATTTATGATCTTCGGAACAAAATCGTAACCTAATTTGAACAAAAAATGTCGACAATATTTTCTTTCATGTTTTCGTTTTTATTATAATTCATTATCCAATATGAATGTCGGGTATAATTACAGCTGAATTTCAGAAATGTATAATGTTACATATGTAATAATTCTATATATGATTTGTAGTCTTTAATTTGAACCATTAATGAAGTAAAATACTATATATACATACATATTTTTATTTATCATCGGAACTGTGACACTTTTTGCCGCGTTCAGATATAGTGCCTGTTTCTAATGCCTGCTCGCACCGTAGTTATAGGAAAAAAGGGGAGATGTGTAATGACGCTATGTAAGATCGGGTGCCGATGTCGCCACTTTTTAGCTTGTGTGCAGTTCAAACTTTACGTTCTATTATCTACTGCCATAACTTACAGATTTTGACTGGATAGGGCTTAAAACGTGAAAACGACGTAACACAATTTTAAAATTTAACAAAATTACACTTACAGTCACTTGAGTAAGAGTTATATTACAATATTTCAGTATTGTTTTCACCCTGGTTCAGCCATTCACCATCAAGCAGGGTTTTAGTAAAAATGCTACTAGTATGTAATAGCTACTTGGTACTTGGTATAACGGGCTGGTGTCCGCAAACTAACTAACTAACTAAGAAAACAAACAAAGAAAAATTATAATTAAATTAATATTTATCTACTAGCTAACTATTAGATGGCACTGAAACTCATTTTTCGTTACACTAAGAACTTACGGAGAGGTTTTCACCCGTGTCTGCCGCGGGACCGTGGCATCTATAGAATGTAATAGTTAAGTATGTAAAATTAGTAACACATTTCACGGCGCGTTTTACGCCTATAGTGGTGACGGTTGCTCGCGGTTGCCGCGGCAAGGTACTAGTACAACCGCGCAGAACGCGATCACCTGCGCGCTTGGCGGCCGTCGTTGCACTTTGTACGCGTTTAGGCGCACGCGGGGTGAGTTCTCTATTAACCGCGTGACTTGCGATTAACCCCCGCTAACTTCGCGGTCCGTTCCGAAATCGCAACCGTTTCGTGCCCACACAAACTTGCAGGGTCGTGAGTATTCAAATAAAACCGCTGTCTAGCAGCACCAGCGGGCGCGGATGGAAACCGCTCCGTGAATTGTTAACCTTATTAACCTTAAACTGACGCTACTCAACGAGGGATGTGGTCCTACCTAATCGACAGTTAAAAACCATGTGGCTGTTTTAATATTAAAAAAATGTTCCATTTTTCATATTATACCCACACTGGTACAGGTGTATTATTAAATTAATATATTAATATAAATTATTATTATTTTCTTAATGGCGGCCACTAGGCTTGGGCCAGTGTCAGTTTTATAAGAATAATATAAAAAATATGGCGATCGTCGCCAGTGTCAGTTTTCCATTATACGTTACCACGGGTTGGTGAAGCTGTCACTGTCAAGAGTAAACTCGAACCATCAACGAATTTAATAAATTAAATTATGTTGTTTTTTTTATGAAGGAATTATGTAATTTTCTATAACTGTTTCTTATTTATTTTGCATGGGCATGTAAAATAAAGCCGATTTTATTTAATTTAATTTTTAAATGCATCTGCTATGGATATTTAAACAAAGTCAGATATAGTAATAAGAAAACCAATCTTTCGATTTTCCTGCAGCTTCAATCCAACCTTCTTTTATTTTGAACTCATTGGAAAAACTTAAAAACTAAAAATATTCTACGTTTAATCTACGAGTATAATGGAATTTAAATATCTAAATTATCTAATACAACAATACACGTACATTTTTCTTCAAGCAACAGCAACATACAAATTGACATGAAATTGAAACGGTTGTACGAAATATGAGTTGTGTTAAAGTTACTCGAAATAAAATGTTTAGTAATAATAACAATAATAAAATAAAATAAATTAAATCAATTTAACGTGAATGCTTTTCGCTTCGATATTTTAGGAATTTTATTACAAAAATCGTAGTAAGAAATTCAAACATTTCAGTAAAAATTTATTGTCGATAAACATCGTAAATGAACATCACTATATTTGAGTCCAGAAATTTCTATGGAGACAAAAAGAAAACATTGAATAATAATAGAAATAGTAACTAAAAATGCAAATAGCCGGTGGAATGTCATCTCACAGGTTTTAAAATTTTTGTTTTCACTCAAATTTTTACAAGGTGTATCGCTAGAACTTGGCATTTTCACGTTTTGCGATCTCTCGCAAAACGTGAAATTGCCAAGAAAAGAAAAAAGTGTGAAAATGCAAATCTTATATGTACAACGATCGCCATGGCACTGTGGCGGCACAAACCACGCCCCCATACCAAATCTCCCCTTTTTTCTATATCTTTGGCTCGCACTGATTGAGCAGTAATAATTTTCATGACTTGATAAAAAATACCGATTTTAATTGATTCGACGTTTAATTAAATTACGAAATTTCTTTTTAATTCACACTAAAAAGATTTTAATAGGCATCAGAATAAGCCCATTAACAATGAAATTATCTTACCCATTGTCCTGTCACTAACGAACTGTCATTCGTTTGTATTCTTTTTCATTTTACTTTTAAATGTGAATCTTGGTTTTGTGAGAATTTTACAATAATTTCGAATTAATCATGTTGCGATTTACCGCAAGAAGCATATTACGCGATGTGATACAACAAAGTAATAACAGGGCTGCCTTAAATGCAATAACGTCACGTAATCATTCTCAATCAGGGTTTGAAATAGAAAGAACTCCTAATCAGGCCAATGCGGATTCTGAGCATGTAAAATCAGATTTGGCGATTTCTAGCAATAATTCGTATGAAGATAGTCAGATAATACCTAGCAACTCTTCCCACGTTGAATCTAAGGCATTAATTCATAGACATTTAAATGAGAATCACGAAGTGGGAATAACTTGCAGCCATTCTCGTTTGAAATCAGAAGAAATTACAACTAACTTCTGTCATTCAGTACAGGATGTAGTTCAACTCCGAAGTGGCTTAATTTCTAGTCCTTTTGATATTAATTCCTCAGAGAAAATGTCTACTAGACATGTAGAAACTCAAAGTGATTCCCCTCTGGAATCACAAGTTATGACAGCTAAAAGTCATACCCATGAACAATCAGATTTTTTTACATTTAACAGTGATTCTCAAGCAGGTCACATGGAGATAACATTTCACAATGATTCTCATGTAGAATCCTCACATACTGATTCTTACTGCCAGTCCTTCGATAAGCCTCGCGAGGTGCAAATACTCAGTCTTGGTCATGCAGAAGCTGGCAGTAAATCCTACGAAGAATTTCAGATAAATACTCGCTGCTATTGTGTTGCAGACTGCGTGGAGGTGATACCTTCTAGTCACTTTCACGTGGAATCTAACAATGTGACCAGTCATAGTTCCTCCTACGCAAAACTCAAAACAGTGGCACCTGTCAATATAATTAACGTGTTGCCAGAGAATGAGGAACTTTATCATAACAATGTGGTATCTGAAGACATGAGAGATAGTGTTTCGCATATAAATTCAGGAAAGGTGATCCCTGATCTTGAACCCCATATGGATGGTGACGCACAGTCAAATAAAGAAAATTCTCGGGGTGTCCGTATAGTTACCGAAGAGATGCTAGACAGTGTTGCCTTTGCAGATTCAGACATGATAATACCTGACAAACCTTTTAAGGACGAATCTACGATTTCTTGTAGTGACATGGAATCAGAGGTGATGACTAGGCGTAGTAATTTTCATGAAATGCCTACGACGATATCTGTTAATAACATGGACAAAGACAACATCATCGATACATCATCTGATCAAATAAACAAAGAATGTTACATTATGGACGAATTTTTAAATGACATGAAACAATATGTACAAAACCTGACACAAGAACAACTTCTGGAAATATTGAGCGTCAAGAAATTTGGGCCGTACGTGAATCCGTATACTGGAGAAGTAGGAGGACCAAAGGGACGAGAACCGACCAGGTATGGGGATTGGGAAATATGGGGAAATTGTGTTGATTTTTGAAAGTTATTTATTTGGAAAATATTGTGTTATTTTTAAAGTTACTTGAATTTCCTTAAAACTTGAGCTTTCAACGACCTTTTCGTTAGACAATACCTGATACATAAGTGTGAATTCGATAAGTATCCAGGGCCAACCAACTTTTAAAAGGAAATAATCAAGTTGCATACAAGAAAACGGCGTCCTGAAGCAATAAGTTATTAACCGGCTAAGATTAATATCGGCAATCGCGGTTATTAATAGTGGCCATCAAGTACATTCCTCCGCTGCCATATTTCGCCGTCCGCCCCGGGACACGTATGTATTATTGATATCAATAGCTAAGCAATTTGCGTCTGTACTATAGTGCTGGAAGCTATTTAGTATTGAAGGTGTAGCTTCACACATAAAATCACGACCATCGTGTGATGATGAACCTGATCGCCTGACCTTGTGAAAATTAATATGATAATCACCTGTGAATAGAATAGGTTAATGAATCCTCAGATTCAACATTGACCGTGGTGACACGGGTTAGGTTAGGTCACGTACGCAATGTGGGCGTAATTATTGTGTATTTGTGTGATTGTAATATTAGTTTATGCCGCGTAAGTCTCGTACAAAAGGACGAAAGAATATTGCGTCAAATTAAAGGACCCTATTTGTGCGTCAGAGTGTCATCCCTCTTCGGGGCTGCGACAGGTCTGAAACAATGTGACTTGCCAAATAAGTACATCCACAGGACAGGGGAGGGTACGAAGAAGGATGACGGTGCACTCCCTGAATTCCCTCACGGGACACCGTTAATGCGGAAAAAATGTCCTGTTACACGGTAACTGGGTTGATAGCGTGATTTGGAAAGACAAGGTGTTGATAGTACTTTTTGTAATATAGATTATAAAGACCTTACTTACACATTAAAAGTGGCACAAATCCTAGTTCGATTTGAATGAAAAGTTTAAGGAAAAAACCCGGCTTAGACAGAACATCAACATTAATGCCTGCATTTTATTTACTGGCCACGTAATAAATATATGACACTACATATGTACATCTAAAGCGACGGGGAAATAATCGTATATAAAAGGAATATAATCCTAGTCTCGTCTTTTTGACACTTTTTTTATGTCCACTTTGCGATTCATGGTAATTCATGGATTTTTTTAAAATATATAATAGACGCACGCTTGGCCACAATCTCACCTGATGTTAAGCGACGATGTGACCGACGATGGGACGCGACTAAATATATTATATACTGTATACCGTATATATATGTATTACCTCTACGAATACGAGTACTCCCTTACTGTCATTACAATCACTTTTTAACCCACGACGTAAATAGAGGTGAGGTTTTTCTGTGTGTGTCTAGAGCTTGTAGTTCCCTAACGGATAGACAAATTGCAAATGCGATTTTTCTTTATGCGAAGGCAATTTTTTTCAGAATACAATCTGCTTAGCTACTTCAAAGATCATCAGCTCTTTTCTCGGTCGGCAAAGGTCGGACTCATAAAATGAATATTTATTTTCCTTAGGAAATGTAACCAACGACTCGTGCCTATTACAGGTCCCATGGTCACGGCCGACTGGTATGGTAAAGCCATCAACCTGTTCTGTCTAAATTATCATTATAATTACGAAACTTATCAATTAAAATTAAATTATCTTATTGTTAATTTTCCAAAGAATTCTCTCTACTGTTACTAAACTCTACGAATTACTCTTATATGGTAACCATGATCTGATGCTGCAACCAAAACAGTCTGCAGACTGCCCAACTCCTCAATTATTGAAGAACTGTCATATTTGGGCGCAACAAACTGGTCTTTAGGAGTTGTTAGCTTACAGATGGCGACTATTTTGACTTTTTAGACTATACTGCTTTTTCGGGTGCTATATAAATTTTAATTTAAGTTTTTATGATGTCCGCTTTTAGGTGTCAACTTATTACAATATTTTTTTTGAAAAATCTCAATCAAGCATTACTGGTGTCAACAAACAATTTCAGAGGAGACTCTGGCCAACAAACAACTTTGGCAAACAATAATTTTAAACTTTTTTTGTTGTCTCTACAAATGACGTGTATGTTCAATTGACCGCGCGCTTTTGGTATGGGCTACCAAATTGGTTTTCGTGAATCCATTTTGTTTTTACTAAAGTTTGTTTGTTACCTGTACTTAGATTCATTAATTCGTCAATCAAAATACGGCCGCGTCTTTTTTGCACTTCGTTTTGCAAAACTGGTTCAAATAATACTTCTACGTTTAGTGTTAAGACACTTGACAACAGCGCGAATTTTCTAGGCATTTCCTGTACTATGACCATTGAAGCAACGAAGACTCTGGGGCACTAGAACATCCAAACCAAAATAATTTCGGAAATATTCGTTTCCTTAACTGGTCCTATCGGGAATCGAACTTCCATCTAACGCCCAAAGAATTGTCATTTTTACACGTGTCATATGAAGCAAATATTAATCGATTATCTTATAACTGGTCAGAATTTCGTTGACCCGTGATCAAAAATGGTACATCTTTCTAAAATAGCAGGAGAATGATTGAAAGTGATACCGTGGTAGAAAGCTGTAAGCAGTAATAAAGCGAACAACCATGAAAATGTTAAAATCTTATTAAAGTACATTACGAGACGACCGTCATAATGTGCTGTAATAATATTTAGGTCGTTCCACGACCTAGTAAGTGAAATAAAATTATGAAATACCGACCGTAGTATAGAGTTTATTCGTAGACGATAATATCCCCAAAATGATTGCCTCTCGAGATTTTTCCGAAGCCATTAAATTTCGCTGTCATTTATACGTTTATTGGATTTCCCTTTTCTGATGTATACGCACGTGTGCGAAGTATATTTATTTGTAAGCGTACATGAGATGAAGTTAGAATTTTTTGTTGTTGTAAAAAACGATATTTTATAATTGCAAAAAGGAGACCGACGCTTTATTATTAGTCGAATAGAACTAAACTAATGTCAAACAGAAATCATCTCTAGCGACTCCACCAAACGGGCCCATTGCGATTCGAGGTCTATACACGCTACATATAATCATTAGAATATTTTTCTTCACTGTTAGCAAGAGCTATTGCTACGAAATATTTACAAATGTATGTAATTTAGTTACACCACAGGCACATGGTACCACAAGGATTTGATCTGTCGACCTTTTAGTTCAGCGGTGACCGTTCTCCTATTGGCCTACCACCATCCGATCGTTGCCCAGGCTACGCCAGATGTATAAACGGTACCTCGCGCGGGTACGCTCCTCTCATGCACAACCATCTTATATATTAGATGGGGCTCACTATAAGTTTCCGGAATGAATAAGAAAAAAATACTACAAATGTTCAGAAATTAATTTATTGTTTCTCAAAATATTCTCCGTTGGCGTTAATGCACTTTTTCATACGAATAAACCAATTTTGGAAACATTTATGCCACTCCTCCGTGACGATCTCTGAAACACGTGTTTCATGCTCTTCGACAGCCTCTTCAGGTGATGAAAATCGTTGACCACGTAACTGATTCTTAATTTTTGGAAATAAATAGAAGTCACAAGGTGCCAGGTCGGCACTGTACGAGGTATGGCTCATGAGGTCAACGTTGTTCACCGTCAAAAATTCATTTGTCTGTCTGGCCGTGTGAGAACTGGCATTATCGTGGTGCAAGATGATACGGCGTTTACGGTTATTTTTACGGAGTTTGTCAATAACTTCCGGCAAACAAATGGTCGTGTACCAATCACTATTCACGGTACAACGATTCTCCAAAGCAACAGTAGCCACGTGTACAGTTTTATTAAAAAAGCACTTTGGTTGGTTTCGGCTCATCTCGAAAGACCCATACGCTCGATTGCTGCTTTGTTTTGGGATCGTAACTATAAATCCATGTTTCGTCACCTACTACTATATCCCACACCAAATTTGACGCCCCTTCGTTGAATCTGGTAAGCATGGCATTGCACCAAGTGACGCGATCCGTTTTTTGAGCCTCAGTCAAATTGTGTGGGATCCACCGAGAGCACAGCTTTTTCACACCCAAATGTTTGTGTAGTATTGATTGTATTTGACTCATGCCTATCACTAAAGATGCCCGAATCTCATGGTATGTCACATGCCTGTCTATTTTGATCATACGGCGCACAGCATCGATGTTTTTGTTGAAACAAACTGTATTCTACAGCCAAAGAGTTCGATTTTCAAATGTTGTAATTACTTTTTAAATATTGTTTATGTCAGTGTTCAGTTCCGGAAACTTATAGTGCGCCTTTGTACGTCTCAAATTTAGTCGGTATAAAAAATAATATTCTTGAAACTTGAGAAAGTTCTATTTTTAAATGTAATTGGAATACATCCTTTGGTAAATTAATAAACTCAGTACAGAGTACTAAAAAAACCGACCTCAAAAGTGCGTGGAATTACATCTATTTGCCAAATTTTATTGAAATTCGGATTCACCCCTAGTTTGCCACCCTTAGAGGTGGAATATTTTATTTTAAATTTAAATCACCTACTACTGAGGTACCCTGTTTCCAACAAAACAGAATCATCAAAATCAGTTCACAACACGGCCGGAGTTATCGCGGAACATACAAACAAAAAACATACAGCCGAATTGAGAACATCCTCATTTTTTTGAAATCGGTTAAAAATTAGGTAATAAAATTAAAAATTAAAAGTAATTTGTATCTATAGTTCAGAATAGCGATATTTGTATTAATATTACACATGACTAGTTGACCGTGGGATGTATAAACGGTGATTCTCAGATTAGTGTGCACTACCTAATTTCCGTGGCAATTTTTATTATTTAAGTATTCGATTTCTAGAGTACAACATTATTTAATATTTGAGTATTGTATCGTGAAATATGATTTTATAATTACACGATAATACACTTGAATATATAAATAACAAAAATTGCCACGGAATTTAGGTAGTGAACACTAGTCTGAGAATGACCGTAAAGACAAACGTTGGTTTGCTCGAAAAACAAATCTTCGCGATTTATATTCGAGAATGAAGTCCAATGTGACCACCTAAGAACTCTACAAGTAAAAGAGACAACAAGCAAGTGGTGAATAAAATCATTATCTCATAATCCACACACAACACTCGTAGCATATCAGACATCGATTCCGTCGCAGCTGAAATCCAGTGAAGCGCGCAGTGTGAGCGCTGAATTAGCATAATCAATTCTCGTAGTTGTGGTGTTGCGCCGTGCAGGAGTCGTGTCGGAGCCGGGCAGGCGTCGGGCGGGGGTGTTAATGCAATGTACCTGCAATTTGATAGTGGAATAACATGTCTATTCAATACCCCACTATAATTAGAAGCGGTACTTATGGTATTGGTTTTGATTGTTTATTTGGTAATTAACGCTTGCAGGGAATGTAAATATATTTATCGAAGTTGATTAGCGGATGATTGCGTTTTTCAGTGAAACTCTTGTGCTAACAAAAAACCTTATGCATGAATATGGGTTTCCCCCAAAGAGACAGTTTTGGCCATGGTCTACAAGTTCAGACGAAATTATCTTCTTGACAACCTTCACGGTGTCGGGACGAACAAGTCGTAAGCTTGGTGGTAAGCTACAGAACTATGCATAACAGTTGCAGTGCCACTCAGCGCTTTAAATCGCAAAGATCTGAAGGGCACTGCCACTGCGCCCGTTACCCCGAGACATAACTTGACAAGTCCCATGTGCGTGTCATTCCAGCAGCACCCTTACTCTTTCAAACCGGAACTCAGTAATGCTCACATTATTGCTCGGCGATAGAAATAGGTAAATTATTAGACTATGCGTGTTTATTATATAGGTATACTAAGTATGTTTATGTTATACCATTTAAGCTAATTATCAAATTTCGGCCTTCGTCATTTTATTTTAAGTGTAGCACAACATATGGTTTTGTTTTCTGTTAGGCCCAACCTTTGACTGGCAGAGAAAGCCTTATGGCATTAAGTCAGCCTCTTGTAGTTCATCGCAAATAGTCCGCAACGCCAAACTAAACGCGGTTTGTCTACTTCAATCGTTTTTTAAAACTTGTGAACCCACAAAACACAGGTTCTATCGTGACGTTTTCAGAAATGTACGTAACTTACAAATTGAAGTCTTAAATACAGGTAGCTCAGAGACTAGAACCGTCAACCTTCAAATTGCGAAGCAACCATTTTCCCAAGGAAGTACAATATTTTCTTCACTTTCTGTTCAGTAGCGATTTCTCTCGCTGGCGACGGTGAAGAAAAACATGGTGACGAAACCTGCACGGCCGAGAAGGTCCACAATCCTTGGAAGAAATGCGAAGTGGCCAATTTGTATTGGCTTCCCCAGTAGTGGGATGATGAGGAAGTAGTTGAAATAAATCTCGATGGTATCAGCGCTAAGCAGCAATTAATGATAATGAAATGAGTAACTGCTCCCTAATTAGTAAGTTCGCGTGTCGCGTGCGCGTTAGCCGCCGCCGCCGCCGGCCGCTGTGCTGCGCCGTGATTCAACGCAGCAGCGAGACAATTTATTGCCGAGGTGACGTTTACACGTTGAAAAATTACGAGGAAATTAGGGTGTTTCATTACATTTTCTTTATTAAAATAGTGTATTTTTCATGTACCACGTTTTCTTGCGCCCCTCCATCGTCGCCGCCTTTTTTATTTATTTTATATTTCTGTACTAACTGCGTTATGTTATATATTTACAATTGCCTTGCTGACTCCACGTAGGTTTACTCGATGTTAAATTTCGCTAAACTAGAACAAATACGCGAGCAATATGTAGATCTTTTGATACGGTACAGGCGAACTGTGACATAATTTTTCTATCATCAACAACATCATTATCATCATTATCGCATACATCATGAATCCATTATGCGTCCAACTGCTGGACACCGTTTGCCTCTAGGAAGAAAGTTTAGGTCGTAGCCCGCCACGCCGACACTATGCAAGTAAGGGACTACACACTTTTTCCAAGGATGTACAATCTTCTTCATGGTGGCACTTCACATGGTTATTTGTATTAGCTATTGGGTATTTGTTACAGTAGGAAAAATGTTTGACGTACAAACACGCAGACACTGACAAATATGACCGTCTACACATGGAGCCAAACAAGGAGTTTAAAATAATGAATATGACCATAGTGTGAACGGTTCATCAAACGAAACCGTCATTTGATGTGCGTCGAGAAATTGACCAGCGCGCGTAACGCGCGTTTGTTGTTTGCTGTATTTGTCCAATAGGCAAATACTTTGACACACTTGCCATCTTCAAATGGCGATTGTTTGCCAAATATATCAAATACGCAAATACAAATATCTACATACACTGCCACCATTATGGTTAGCGAGAGGTATTGCCGTTAAAAACTTTTCAAATGTACATATCTAAATAACAGTCATCATTATATAGACAGTGATTAGAACCATCGGCCTCTCAATTGAGATGCAACTGTTCTCCTATTGAGCTACTACTGCATCATATATTTCAACCAAAATATTCCAAATATTAATATTTATAATATAATTTTTAAACATAAAATTTGTCAAAGTCAAAATCAAGGTCAAAGATTATTTATTCCATAGGTAAAATAAATTTACACTTGAAAACGTCACATTTAAGCTACTGCTCGTTTACTACGCTGACCTCCCTGAGAAGAAGGAGCAAGAAATTCTAGGGATTGCTCTTTTCAAATAAACTTAAATGCTATGGAATACACTTTGAATCAAATTTGTGTGGATTCTGGAGCCATGTCGTCTTTCCATACATCTTTATCTAAAACGTAGTCTTCAATTTTGTAATATGATTTTTCGAACAAAATATTTTTAAACTTAGGAAATGATAAACTTAATATATGCTCCAGAATCTTATTGTAAAAACGTATACAGTTCCCCATAATAGAGTTGTATACCTTGGTTAAACGAAATCGTGGTACCATGAGTATCTTCTTTCTTATTGAAATTATGTATATTTTTACGGGCACATAAAATATTTGAGTAAATGTACAGGATGCCACAGTCATGATACCAGTCTCCTTAAACTTTTCTCTGAGAGATACCCGAGAGCCTAGACGGTACACAGAACGAATCGCTCGTTTTGGCAATACAAATATGGTTTGAATATCTGCCGCTTTACCCCACATGAGAATCCCGTAGGACGTTATACTATGGAAGTAACTAAAGTAAACTAGTCTAGCAGTACTAACATCGGTAAGCTCACGTATTCTGCGGACTGCGTATGTAGCGGAGCTTAATTTGCTGGCCAGAGACGATATAAACTATGACGCTATTATTATTTTTAAACAAGCTTTTATTATTCACGAAGGCGACGTGGCTTTCAATGACCCCTACGGACCCTATGGAATACATGTTTTTTTATCAACCATTCTTGTAAATAGTAATGTGGTAGTGGGAAATCTCACGTAATGGTACCAAGAGAAACGTAATAGCAATATAAAAAGTAAACATTTGAATTGGAATAGGATCTGAAATTGCACTGGTCTTATACGAAAATAAAAACGGAAGTATTGGACGTGTAACCCACTTACAATATGTGCCACTGATATGGACTTCGCCAGACGTGCCACCAATTTTAAAGGCATTCGATGCAGTACGTTATTATGTTAGGAGGTTATAGTACAGTGTGAAATATGAATTGTTTTTGTTAATTTGTATTTATTTATTATCTGTAAGACAGTCACTACATTTGTGTGAAACGGCTTTAGTCTAGATTAATGCCCAATTCCCAAAAGAAATCTTAATACTGGTAGTGGTTGATATTTTTCTTAATGTCAAATAAATCTTATTGTGAGGAAGGGGTAGGAGGATTGAGCAATATTTTATTATACCCAGCGACTTCACGAGTGTCATGCCTTTCTCCGTCACGCATAACAAGTAACGGCAAGAATTTCACTGGAGATTCTAGAAGGAATAACGTCGTACTTAAGGCATGGCCTCTCCTCTGCCACCCGTGCTTTATATTTCAAGGAAGAACAGCGACTGATAGACCCTTAGAAGTCCATTTTAGTGGTTGCACAGTTTCGATAAGTCTTACTTCTTGTTCTCATTACTCATCTAAGCAATATTTGTAATTGCAACTCTGTATTCTCTGGGAACTTGTATCAAACACTTCTCAGCACACCGGTTCTATAATTATTCCATTGCTGGAATTATTGCTCTTGGAATCGACTATTTATTCGTGAAGCAGATTTCACATAAACACTAAGCGAATTGTTGTCTATTGTAAAGTTGCAACATAGTAGACCTCCCAAAAACTAAAAGAGAAACTTTCGCTCATTTCCATATAATAATCCCTTAGTAGCTTTCGACGAATCCAACAATAAGGTACAGGATGATCCGATTTATTTCGAAATCCTCGACAGTCGTCTGTCACGCGGCAAATAAGATCGTAAACAAATGTTTAATTCGCCATACAGATGTGTAGCGAACCGCAGTTAGTCACATATAGCTCGCAAATCGGTGATCGTGTAGCCGAGCTTGCTTCAGCGGCCCTGCGGTCAGACTGATCTGGACCCGTTTTCGAGCGGTGGATATAGCGCCGGTGCTGTATTGTGGACCGAGATTACGGTCGGTGAGCCTTTAATCCAATTAACATTCACTAATATATTTTGTTCCTAATTCTTGGATTCCATTAACGTTTCACTAAGAGTTAATAAGCCCTAAAGCAACAATTATGTAACACCATCACACATTTCATTTACAATACGCACCAGTCCAAAAATACAACACCCGCTGTACTTTTATGACACACGCTGTTCCTAAATTATTAAGCTAGTCTCCTTTAAATAAATCAGTCTTTTTAATTTTTTATATTTTGTGAGTCCCAAATGAACAGATTTTTGGGACGAAAGAACACCTTTTTATATAGCCATGTGCATTGACTTACAAATAAATGGACGACGGGTCTAATACAAAAACCACGAAAAAAATGTCCCAAGTCAACCTATTTAAACGTAGTGACATGTAAAGGAATATGAAAAAGCTAAAACGTTGAATTTAAATTGTAATGTCATTGCAGTACTGTCTAATTTTGCTTACTTCGCTGTCAGTCGAACAAACGAAGACTAAAGCGTGAATGACGCTCTGTATACGATTCTAACGCCCTATAAGTTCGCACACTTTTTAGCGCGGACCCGACGTCCATATAATTGTAAGTCAATGGCCATGTGTTATAAAATACGATTGATGCTTGCCCGCTGTGGCAGCAACAGTTCTATCCGCTACCGCAGGTTAAATCCTTTTGTAGGGTCGCGATGTTGCCTGACTAGTCAGACTTAAATCAGTACCTATTTCTGCTCCTAAGCAGTGATGTGAGCATTACTAACATAACGTTTGAGTTTTGAAGGGTAATGCTGCTGATGAAACTAGTTTAGTAGCAGTATTGCTCTCATTGCAGTGTTTCCGTTTCGAAGGGTAAGAGCGCTGATGAAATTATAAGCACGTGGGACATGTCGACTTATGCCTCAAGGTGACGGACGCAGTGGCAGTGTTCCTCAGATCTGTGCGACTTAAAGCTCTGAGTGGCACTGCAACTGTCATGGACAGGTGTGTCGCTTACCACCAAGCGCACGACTTATACGTCCAATAATTTGGTATCATAAAAAAAATTACAGACACAGGACTTGTCACTTTACGTCTCAGGAACTGAAGTACATCTCAGAACTTTGCATTTTGAAGCTCCGAGTGCCACTGCAACTGTCATGGATAGGCGTGTCGCTTACCACCAGTCCCATGACTTTTTCGTATTACTATTATTTTGAATATCTATTTTAGATTCTCATGGCCTAAAAATTAAAATTCGAATTTTTGAGCGGGGAGAGACGATATTCTCTAGCAATGTCATAGCCGCGATTAGGGACTCAGGTTCAAGAGCCGGTGAACGACACGTACAGCATTTAGCTGTACCGTTCTACTAGTATCACTAAACAAATGACATGAGTTATTGTATTTGTCATAAATGTGGCAACTATACAAAATGAATTAATGAAAGGGTTTTCCACGTGGTTCATAAATCAAATCACAGAGCGGTACACCTTCAATCAAACCGAAACATCCCAATGTAACTAAATGCTTATCACCGTGGCCGCTAAGTGACGAAATCCTGGTTTCGATCCAAGGTGTGGCCAATTTGGAACGTGAGCTTATTGAAATTATTCTAGTGCAGAGAATTCTCTAGTTTGTCACCAGGTAAGATTTTTTGAAATCAATACTTTATTAATCAACAATATAAATGCATTATTGCGTTTGAAAACTGAAAATTATGAATGCTTTTAATTACATTACGTACGTTAAACAGTGAATTAATAATATTTAAATCCGTCATTTAAAACCATCGAGTATATAACCAGGAATAAAGACGAAATGGCATTTCATTTGTTTGAAAACTATTCTCAAAAATCATTACTGTGACAAATGCGCTCCGATTGGCCAGCCCGAATTCGAAGTTTAACTTGAGCCTTGCTATAATGGACGAAAATGGAAAAATCACATATTTTCCCACACCACCGAACGGAACAGCCTCCCATAGTTAGAGATATTATCTTTATTACAATTACGGAGACGTACATACAGGTCTGTTGTTGGCGCTGTACTATTTCAGCTTTCTCATTTGTGATTTCTGTGCAAACGAGAGTTGACATTTAAAAATGATATAAGGCATATTTGCCTGATAACTTACCAGGGATTGATGGCCCTTATTTCGTCTCTGTTTCTGGTTATATACTCGATGTTTAAAACAATACATTCAAAACAATTGAAAAATCAACAGATTTTCTAGTAATTAAATTTTCTGACTTATTTAAATACTTCTAAACCTATAATAACTGTAACACCACAAATAATTTATTAAATTTATTAGAAGTTCTTTGTAATGCTAAAAGGTTGCGTGAGACGCAATTTAAGATTAATTTGAAAAAAGTCATATTTAATTAAATATATTGTAACCTTACAGCGATTAAGGGTATCACGACAAATGTTTGTCTTCGAGAGGCTTCAGTCTTAATCTGATGAGATGCGCTGGAAGCTAAAGTAATATGCACAAAACGTAATCAATTTTCATGGTCGCATTTCAAAAAATTGAAATTAAAATAGAAAAATACAAAAAAGATTATTTTCTATCATCACAAACTACAAAGTTCTTGTTACATACATTAATAAGTACTAGGTGTATTAGCTGATATAGCACGTGAGGGAGCTGGAATCTAATTTTAGGCCGAAACCTGTGCCATGGACATAATTATGACTTAGAACTTAACAATTTAACAATTTAATTAAAACCACGTTTTACATCAGCCCAAATTAAATACTCCTAATATAAATAACAATTAAAAAAGAATATAAAAAGAAGAACAATGGTTTTTTTTTCATGAAAAACAGTCAGTATGTATATATATGAGAAATAAAAATAAACTGCTCTAGAACAGACAGCTTATTTTCATCATCTTCACAAAATTATTTAAGGCCCCTTAATGGAATTTCTATAATAAGGTCCCGATTGATATTCAAAAATTTTCCATTAACGAGGCTTAGTTTATTAACAATATTTGAAATAAATATCGTACACGACAAAATTATGTACATGTTTATTTACAAAGAGCAACCCCTTTTATTAACGTTGTGTTAAAAACACTCCGCTTGGGGGAGCTGTGTGGGTAGGTGGGTATATCACCGAAATCCAGGGGTAAGCTCCCCAGAATCGGCTTGCGAGTACGACTGGGACGTCTGAAGGAGCCCTGGGTAACATAAGGGCACGCTCAGGCTTGGTGTTAAGGGTGCCTGACCCCAGCCAACGGCTGGGTAGGAGGCGGGTGTAGTGCCTCCTTCGTCTCCCCGGCCGTCGTCTTCGGAGCGAGTCACTGAGATATGGTCCTCTCTGATTGCCTCCCAGCACATCTCGCTGCTGAGGTTTGCGCACGCTCCAATGGTAGTCAGTGAGTACCGCTGAGGGACCCAAGTCTCACACTCTACCAGGGTGTGGCAAACAACGAGCAACAACAAATAGCAAACCCTAAAGTTACTTACTCGTTCTTATTAGGGTAATCTGCATTACGAATAAGTAGAAGTCTTAGATAAATGTGACGATTTCAAGTGTGAAATAAAGATATTTTTGATTTTGAGTATAGAACATTCTCAGCATCAACGTGGCACTAATGTCATCCAGGTTAGCATAAGCGGCACCGGTGGGGACGGAGGGGTTAACAAAGTGCCAAATCGGCCGTAAAATGAGTCGAACCAACACACCGAGCCAAATTGACCGGGCTCTAGCTAATGCCACTTCCTAATGAAGAAGTTTAGCTGATAGTGACCGAGTTGTAAATGGACATGGAGTTTAGTTGATTTATAAGTACAATATCACATACTCCGTATGATGACATAATGTTTATAGTGTTGTAAAACTATTAATCGACCTATTCCATATCCCACTACTGGAAGCAGTTCTATTAACACTTTCCTGTATACATATAAAACCACCAACTTTATACTTGCCTAAGAAACATCTAATATTACAAGCAATAAATTAGAAAGAGGCGCTTCAAAGTAAGTAGCAATCGTATTAAACAGTTAGTGGCCATTACGGCGGTCATTACACATAACCGTTGGTTAGGACGTTAACCGCCGGCGGAGGCGTACATATTACAAGAATAAAATATATATAGTCTAAACTTATTTACAGGTCAGTTCCATTTCCGTTTCAAAACTAAATAAGCTTACAAGTCGTCGTGAAGCTACAACGTAACGAAAACAGAGACAATGCCTACTAGCCATCATACTTCAACAATAATTACCACACGTAGCACATTCAGAAGTACTTCAAGGTTGATGCTTTGGACTCTGAACCGTTCGTATCGTAAGCGGTATAGAGTTGAATTTAAATCTTAACTGTCAAGCATGACGTGCTGTGACCCTTTCCAAAAATAACTGAACTTGAGAATCAATAATGTTTTACATTACTTTGCGAAACATATCGTATGCACGATGTGAATCGGTGGGATAACAGTGGCTTTTCAATTGAGGTGTCAATGGTTCAGATCCCTGTGATTTGAACCACTGACACCTCAATTGAAATCTACCTACGTAAATTTGTAGCAGTAGAGCTCCTTGTGAAAGAGATCGTCCAGGGAAATACTGCCAGCTGACCTATTTCTGCCGCCAAGCAGTAATGTGATCATTACTGCGTTTCGGTTTTGAAGGGTAGTGGTGCTGGTGAAATTACAGGCACCTGGGACTTGTCAACTTATGTCTCAGGGTGACGGGTGCAGAGGCAGTGCCCCTCAGATAGTTGCAGTTTAAAGCTCTGGGTGGCACTGCAACTGTGATGAACAGGCGTGTCGCTCACCAGCAGGCGCACTACTTGTTCGTCCCGTCACTTGGTATTATAAAAAAAGTGAATGTTCAGAAGTCAATGCCTTCCGCTAACGATAAAGGAAAACATCGCGATGAAAGGAAAATGTATAAGGTTCTTAACCCGTATTGCATCAACCTTCTCTTTAGAAAAAACCCGTGTCCAGCAGTGGGACGTATGATGGGTCGAAGAACAATCACCAAAGTATATCGGTACCGAAGGGTATCTATCAAGATATAAACGCCTAATAATTTTCTCCGGCCCGTAGCACCTTCGTGAGCTCATACAAAGTACCACATAAGCACCCGTCTTATGACCTCCAATGAAGAACACGTCTATATACCGTCGTCGTTTTCACGCACTCAAAGTAAATGCACTGGAAATCAAGTAGAACGTGCAAGCGAGAAAGATAAGTAACTAATTATTCCAAATACAATAACTAAAAGGTGAAACTGCGTAACATTTTCTAATAACACGATTACAATTCGTTAGTTTCGGAATGGGGAATGTTTTTTTTTCTTGTAATCAGCTGGAGTGTGTAAATGTAGAAAATTATTTCTGCATCATAGTTTTGTTGAATAGATAATTTGTTTAGTAACAAGTTGCTTCTAATTTCAATTAGTTACTTAAATAGTTAATTAACAATGAAATTTTATCTCCGAGTATACCGAGCTCAACATTATTTACTTCATCAGGTTGACCTATTATGACTTATTTTTTTCCTATTTTTGACTGCCTCGGTGGCTGATCGGTCACCATACCGAGTTCGATTCCTGAGCCGGAAGAAATATTTGCATGGCCTACATTTATATATCTCATGAGTTTGGGTGTAATTTGAGGTTGTCTATGTATGTATTCATGGCACCAGCCATTGGTAGTAAAAAGCGTAATTTATATTAGGGTTAAAGTATGAAATTGCCGTTTTATTGCAATAGGTTCTTTGAATTTTCATAGAATCTTCATGGTTTGAGGTTTTCGAATGAAACTTTTTTCAAATGGTTTCTGTGATTTTTTTTTTTTAATTTGAAACATTTGAATATCGACTTTCAATTGTTTTTGTTATTCAATTTAGACAAGAAAGATGGATACTGCGAAAATTCGAGTGATTTTTGAATACGAGTTCCGACGCGGAACTAACGCGGCAGAAACAGCCCGCAATATCAATGCTGCGTTTGGAGAGGGGTCTACTAATGAACGCACCGTGCGATTTTGGTTTAAACGCTTTCGTGATGGAAATTTCGACTTAAAGAACGAGCCACGAGGAAGACCGCCCACACAGGTGAATAACGATGAATTAAGAGAGATAGTGGAAGCCGATCCTAGTCAAACTACCCAGGAATTAGCGGCATGGTTTAACGTTACCTTACCCACAATATTGACTCACTTGCGTCAAATCAATAAAATAAAAAAATACGAAAAATGGGTGCCTCATGATTTGACTGATCTGCAGAAAGAAACGCGTGTTGAAACTTGTGTTGCCTTGTTGAACCGGTACAGAAATGAAGGAATATTGGATCGAATTGTAACATGTGATGAAAAGTGGATTCTTTATGATAACCGGAAAATTAAAAATGCAATGGCTGACCCCAGGTCAAATGCCACAACAGTGTCCTAAAGCAAAACTTACCAATAAAAAGGTAATGGTAACTGTTTGGTGGTCTCAGCATGGTGTTATTCACTATAGTTTTCTCCGATCTGGTCAAGCAATAACGGCAGATGTCTATTGTGCCGAACTCCGAACCATGTTCACAAAACTAGCAGTAAAACAGCCCCGACTCATGAATCGATCTTCACCATTATTGCTCCACGACAACGCGAGACCTCACACAGCACGAGAAACCATTTTGACCCTTCAGGAACTGCAGTTAGAAACCATTCGTCATCCTCCGTATTCACCAGACCTTGCTCCAACGGACTACCATTTTTTTCGTGATTTGGACAATTATCTACGTGACAAGAAGTTTTCTTCCCAGGAGGCAGTACAAAATGCTTTCACACAGTTTGTGCAGTCTAGATCGTCGGAGTTCTATCGCAAAGGCATTAATAACCTTCCCATTAGATGGCAGCAATGTTTAGATAATAATGGCAACTATTTTGATTAAATAAATTTGTTAAAAATTTAAAAAATAAACAATTTAGATTTTCAGTACAAATCGGCAATTTCATACTTTAACCCCTATTATTATTGCTTTAGGATAAGAAACTAACTACCCGTAGACAAACGATTACCATGCTGGTCGGCCACGCAGAGGTCCCGGGTTCGATTCTCGGGCCGGAAGAATTATTGGCATGGCCTACATTTATTTCTCTCGTGAATTTGTGGTTGTCAATGCGTACGTCTATGGCACTCGCGACACAGGGTTTCCGTCGTGCAAGACTGTGAGTGTGTGTGAATTATTAATTCTACATATTCATCATGCGCCTCTCAAATTAACTAATTGCTGCAGCAACGGTACAAGGATTGCAAAAGTATGTAAACACGTTCAAATACTCTGGTTTTGTCTGCCTCCGTGGCCGAACGGTTACCATACCGGACTGCCACGCAGAGGTCCCAGGTTCGATTCCCGGGCCGGGAGAAATATTTGTATGGCCTACAATTATTTCTCTCGTGAGTTTGGGTGTAATTTGTGGTTGTCTATGTGTGTGTCCATGGCACCCGCGACACAGGGTTTCCCTAGTGCGGGGCTATGTTGAGTGTGTGCGTTATTATTATTATTATATTATTATTATTTTTGGTAGGTATTATTTACGTATTTGCATAACTGTGATACTCAAAACAATTCTACGGCAGAACAGCTATTATACTTGGTACACTAACGATAAGCGTGTTGTTGACACTGTAACAGAACGACCAAAAACATGCACCGCGCCGTGACGGTAAACTATTGCAATAAAACGGAATAGCCCGTTGGCGGAGTCTTAAACTAAAATCGCGAATGGCGCACAAAATATTAACTGAGCGAAACATTACTCGATTACAATTTAAGCACGAAACTTATACTAACTGCGTGCTATTTGGTGCGCTACAAATCTATCTATTTCAATAGCGAGAGGGAAAAATGGTAGAGGAGAGGTAGAGTATTGTTGGTTAGTTCAATACGTATGACTTTAATTTCTAAGGTACATACATTTGTGGGTATTTAGATGTAATACCTCTCGCTAATGGCGAAGGAAACTCCTGGAAAACGTTTAAAGTCACCAACCCGCACCGGGGCAGGTACTTAACTCAAATAATTTTTATATAATTTTATTTTCATTTACTAAAAATTTAAAAACAGGATACTTATTGATCTAAACCTGGCAGTACGACGAAAACCTAAGTAGGTTTACTCTTTTTCTTAGGGCGCGTTCTCATTATATAGTTAAGACTGATAGTCGTGCAGTTTAAAGTGTCGTGGCTTGTATAGTTGTTCACATATGTATAGTACAATACGATTAAATTTACGACTTGTTTGACGTTACGACGACAGACTGTCGTGATAATGGGAAGAACTAGAACGACAGTCGTCCGAAGATAAATAAAACGTCACGATAAAAATGCGACGACAGATAATAAAACGTTACGACATAATGGGAACGCGCCCTTACTTGTAACGTCCCTGCCTACTTCTGTAAAATATTACGAGACTATCGAAATAAGATGCAAGTAAACAAAAACTACCTTGGGAATAATGTCAAAATCAATTCTACAGGGTATCATTATTATGTATTGTGTCGTGTGCATTGTAGTGGATAACAAAAATTAGATCTGTCTATTACTTATTTAAGAAATAGAATTTAAGTTTGGTTTTGGTGTTGCTAATTGCAAGGTTATTTTGAATTCTGTAGTGGCTGTAGTGAGTTCTGGTATTTGGTAGCTGAGGCGGTTTTTGCTATACAGGTTATTGCCACGTGGAATTTTAAGCAAGTTATTGGTCACACGTCGGGTTACTATTTTATGGCTGATTTTATTTTGTGGAGTTTTTAATAAAGAATTGTTCGGCCAGTATTTATAGCATTGAATTATTTCGTGAATGGTAGATTTTGCAATAGTCGAAGAGATCGTGGTACGTATTTTTATGTTTTAGTTCGGCTTTGTATGGAACTTATTGTTTTTGGTACACATCTATCTCTGGTATAATTGTAGTCGGTAAAGTGAATTAAGATTAGATTTACACGGTGTATCTTTTGTAAGTACTAAGACCATAGGTAAGTAAATTACACTTGTTTTCGTCTCTTTGGAGAATGATCACAATAGTTAGACTCTACTACTCACTGGTAAGGCAGATTGAGCAAGAAACTCTACTAGCTAACTTGCTCTGAGTAAATAAAATAAACATGTGTGCATATTTATCATTTACAATATTCATTTCGAATATCGTAGATCGCGTTGACAAGAATTAAACGGTCACTATCACGGATTTCTGACATTTAAGTACGCGGAAGCTGCATAATAAACTTTTTCATCACACTTGCAGTTAAATAGTATGTAGCCTGTATGCATGCATACAGGATACAGGCTAACTTGACTTTAATGCCCCAAACAAAATTTTCGGGCCTTTTTTCTTTTCATTTACCATTACCGACCATGGCTGTAATAGGAAAAAGGCCTGCTTGCAATCATACAATTTACATGCAAATGTGATGAATAACATCGTATGTTTCACGGTGCGGTACTGGAATTACGAACCTCGACTCTGAAAGCCTTCAGTCTTCGACTTCGGGTTTCTAATAATCTCGTTCGTAATTCCTTTTGTATCGTCCTTAATACACAATGTACTATTATTACTATGTAGTTTTTGTTTCCCCATAGATATAAACCTCGTAAATGGCAAATTTTGAATATCAATCGGAATCTTATTATAGAAGAGTATGCACTGCCCCTTAAATGAATTTGAGACTACGAAGTGACAACTGTCAAGAACAGCCCGTTATTTTTATTCCTCGTATTAATTAATGCATATATGGATGCTGATAAGCAATAATGTGTCAACCAACATGATCAATGATCATAGCTTTGCGAAAACGGCACCTAAAGGTTATTTCGTTGTTTTTGATAGTTTGTTCTAAAACTTAAACAAACAACAAAAAACTTAAAAAAACTACTTGTAAAATGAAAACTTTTGCTGTTATCACCTTAGGAATTATGAATTGTTGTGATTTATTACTATAATTTCCCAACAACGACAAACACATCAGCATTAGTTTTCATTTCTTAGGTAAATTTTAGAATGAACTATCAAAAACAACGAAAATAATCTTTAAGTGCCGTTGTCGCAAAACTATGTTCACGGTGATTGACACTTTATTGGTTATCAGCATCCATATATCAATATTATTTTATTAAAAAAAATAACCTTACTTTTTATTATTTAGCTAATTATGATGTTAAAATCATTTACCTTTCACCAGGACAAGTTTAACGACAGTTGGTCAACTTTAACTTTTTAACGGACAGTAAAAAAAACTGCCTCAGTTTTTTAACTAACGCAATATAAACGTGTAATGGAAAAAATAACACGAAACAAACACAGTGCTTAATAATAACACGCTACGCTGTAACGAATTATAATAATAGCAACATCAAATTTCCTTAATGCTCAACCATCTCGGCTGCTGCACACGACAAATTATTATTTACAAAAAAAAGCATAATTAAACACAATAAATACCGCTAACACGAAGTCTGTATAATGGGTATAATTATTTTTAAATTTCGAAATTTCATGGGAAGCAAGCATTGCATGCGCTTTTTCTATTTAAGTTGCATTTATCATAGTCGTCGGGGTAATTTTACCTTCAGCGGCGTTGCAATGGATTAACATATAATGGAGTTTGACTCGGTCGTTCGTTACCGCTGCTCGAGCCGCCGAGCGGCGCGCCACGTCACGGGCAGCTCTGGCAAATATAAATATAACATAACGACGATCGCGCAGACAGAAGCCATTCAATTTGCGACTCTAATACGGACGTCGAAACGAGAACGAAGATTGCGTGATTGAGTAAATCTATATTTACATAATCACATAGTTTAATATCTGTCCGTTTGACTTTTGTCAATCTATTTTAACGGGCAAGTTTTAATTATGTTTGTTTTTGTCATAAAGCGACATGCGCGCTGCAGCTGAAGCGCGAATGTTCTTCAAGAAGCGAGTGATACGCTGTAATCCGCGACACTAAGATTATACGGAAGCTTGAAACCACATTCGTTTGCTCATATTTGATAATGTTCCCTTATTTTGAAATAATTGTTTTCATATTAGTAGGGACACGTGTCTTCTCTAGTAATGCAACGGAAGTGTTAAACGGAAACAGAAACGAAAGCGAACGCGGGAGTGGAAGTGTAAATACCGTGAAGATCTCAACGATATTAGTAGTTATAGAATGATTCAAACAGGACTTGTTTTTGGTTTCATAATTGCATTTAACACAACAGTGCTAATAAATACTCAATCAAGCAATAGCGTCCGTAGCGAACGTTGTAAACTTCCGATTAAAGTTCCGTTGTAAAAGTTACTGAAGCACTAACGGAAAAAACGTGCGGAACTTCCACAGTGGTGGAAACAGAGGTCTGTTGCATCACTAGTATTCTCTTAGAACAGGCCATAACCCACCTCACTGGCTCAATGTAGGTCGGAGACTTCACTAATTTTCCAAAGACTTTAAACCTTATTCGACAGGTTTCATCATGATACGATATGTATTTTGCTTCACCAGTAATGAGAGGTATTGCTGCAAAACATTCACAATTGTGCGTAACATGTAATCATTTACATGTCTTAGGTACACATACAGTTACGACTTGAACTCAGAGTTTATTTGTGAATGCCACTAATCACTTACGATGGTTTTGACATACAACTACATAACCCTGCTCTGAATCAAAGGATACCGGTAAATGAACAGAAAAGGAACAAGCACCGTTGGACCAAAACCCACAGTGTTCCTTCCCTACCAATGGTCAAGAACACCACAGTATTAAAAACTTTTCATGATCACAACCCTCGACGCCTGACCATCTCAAAAATTCCTTAGGCTAAAAAGTCAAAGCTCTGTCCTTTAACAACAGCTCTAAAGCGTCATGGTCCACTTTTTTAATCTAGGTATCACGGAGAGTCCTTTTTGCAGAGCGTACACGGAGGGGGAGGAAGCGACCGCAGATAACTACAGTGCTCTGGTGTAAGCAAACCAAGGGTAGCTAAGATTCCTACTAGAGCTCGGTTGGTATGAGTAGGTAGTAGACCTGCGCCCAACACGTGCAAAACAGCGGCTGCGACGTAGACATGGGGGGATCTGAACCATTGGCCTTCAAATTGACAAGCAACCGTTTTCCAAGTGGGCTACCAATGCTATAGAACGAAACTTACTCTGAAGTAATTGTTTTGGTAGTAATAACCCTCAATTTGAAATATCTTGTGGAAATTGCCGCCCGCCCTTCTTGTCCGCTAGACACATGAAAAAGATGTCCGAAAAAAATTTGACAGATATCAACGATATCCCAAATTACAACAGGAAGTTGATATCGCAGCTCCACACCGCCGCCGCGCTCCCCGCTCGCGCCCTGCGAGCCTCCTGCGCAGACCTGGTATCACTTGAAATGATATATAACCGCGAGTCCGCCTCAGCCTTTGTTTGCCCCAGATTTATCGCTGGCTCCAAGTAAAAATGCTTCCTCCGGGAGCGCACCAACTTATGAAAAAATTTACAAGCTTTTTGAAATGTAAAGCGTGGCGGGTCAAGGTCGCGCGGAGGTTGCGCACTAATTTCATATGCATAACTCCTTGTTCACTGAGATTATTTCATATATTCCTTTTTCAGCGGTAAACGAAAAATTAAAACAGTGCAAACAGCTTTCGTTGTTTTATGTATAGATTGTTCTGGAACTGCGACATTTCAGCGGATCTGATGAATATTCATTGACGCGTCTTTATTCATAAAATATTTCATATTATCACGGCTGCGGTTGATTCGTATATATGTGTATGATGTTAACATCATGACCATCAATCTATTACTTATATGTTCCACTACTGGGCAAGGGCCAAGGAAAAGGTTTGCGCCATAGTCCGCCAGGTTGACCCAACCCGTATTGGGGACTTCACACGTTTTAATGATTCGGACGAAAGACCTAGCTACCCATAGTACAGGGGATCCTAGTTTGGGAGCTAGGCACAACTATGTACTAGATTTGTATCTTTTGGCAATAAAGTTTTATTATTATTATTATTACAAGGTTTGTGAACTTCTTCGACATGTAGAATTCGTCACGATGTTTTTCTTCATATTTTAGCGAGATATACAGCTATTTTACTATTGTTTTATTTTATTTTTTTATTATTCTCTATTGCTCAATTTGTTGGTCTTCCATCTTTCTCTCGCTGAGTTACCACTGACATGGCCGCGACCGAACCGACAAACATTGACCACAAGTATAATACAAAGATAAACATGCATTCTGGAACTGCATTAAACTCGAACAAAATAAAACGAAATTAAACATAAATTAAAACTGAACGAAACTGGAAACGCGAAGGGGAAGCTCGACTGGCGGTAAACACAAATAAAACGACGAGTTCGATCGGAAAACTGCATGTTGAAGTTTGTCTGGCCTTCGATCGGGAGACACAGTTAAACAAGTTTGTGGTAATAACATCAGTAGAAAAGTATGTAATATAAGAGCCATTTTGAACCGAACAAATTCTAGTTTCGCCATAGCAAAGGATTATTTACATCAGACCGATTTTACTATTTCTTTGGCTACACATAGCTGACATGCTTTTCCCGTAGTCACGTTATTTAAGAGCAAAATCAACATTGTTATTATCTACTGCTTTGATTTTAAGGAGAACTTAATGTGAGTTATACAGTTCACACGTTCTTCGAAGTGCAGATTTCAATACGATGTTTTCCTTCATCGCACCGTTAACGATAAATACTATAAAGTAAGTGCATAACCTGAATTCATAAGTACTTATTTCCCCAGAGAAAGAACCGCCGGCACCGACATCTCAACTGAGAAAATACCACCGCTCTTCATCAACATAGCCACATAGTCATCAAACGGAGGCCACTCTCGTCTCTCTTTCCATTGTAGGAACTTATTCGCTCCTTGAATTCAGAGCAAAAACTTCCTTTTAATTTTAATCCATTTTAAGTTTAAACATTGACTTGCTGCTCTTAAGCTAACACCCAACTTAAGCCCAACTTGACTTCACCCCTGTTAACTTCAGCGTCGGGTAAAACCAAGAAACTATCGTCGGCCGCCGGCACAGGCGCTTCCGCTTTTGAACCTGCTTTCACACAGCTCTTATTAGTGTCGTTATAAAATGCTTAGTGGTTATATACAACCTGGGCTAATTATCTACAAGTAAGATCAATAGGTCTATCAATGTATTTGAATCGGGTTATATATCAGAACCAAAATCCTTTCAAAGGGTGTGTGTTCTCAAAGAGGCACGCAATACGAGGTGCTAATAAATTAGGTGCGGATTGTTTTTAGAGACGTCAATTTACATGAGAATAATCAATTTAAAATACAATTCAAAAAGACTACAAAAAATAACTATATTACATAATTTTTATATATCTGTTCAAATTTATAGATAAGGTTTCAAAACATTAAAAAGGTTAATCATTAAGTCGTATTATTATTAACATAGTGTATTTGATATATATCTGTTTTCTTACTTTTATAATATCAAATAACGGGACGAACAAGTCGTGCACCTGGTGGTAAGCTACATGCGTGACCTTAACATTTGCAGTGCCACTTAGAGCTTTAAATCGCAAGGATCTAAGGGAAAATCTCAATGCGCCCCGTCACCCTGAGACATAACTTGACAAGTCCCATGTACCTGTAATTTTACCAGCACCCTTACCCTTCAAAATCGGAACATAGTAATGCTTGGCGGCAGAAATAGGTAAGGTGGCAGTACTACTCTGGACGAACTCTTTCATAGGGAGCTCTACTGCTACTTGTCTCGAAAAACTAACATTGATATATTGCGGTTATATTATTTCAAAGTGATTATAACGAGGTAAGTAATCGGCTCTAATAGTGTACGTACTTAATTTGTTAGCACCCTGTATAGGATAGACAAGATGCGAAATGCACGCTCGTCGAACAGCACTGAGACTTGATGCAAAGATATATAAATTTAGTCGGTTACACTAGAACAAACAAAAGATGTAACACGATATTGTTCGCAATCGTCTTTACAAAGTCACAAATTCATTAAGGGGCAACGTATACGCTTCTATGTATAATAAAATTCCTGTCGACTTACAAAGTTTGCTTTATACGAGTTTTAAAACACTTTATACTGGGTTTATACTGGGTTTATACAGCCTCTGCGTACTTGGGTGACAAAAATCCCTAGTAGTGACCCGTTTAGCTCTTTCAGGTCTTTTTTTCTGTGTATAATATTTAAAATAAATATTGCAAAAGACAAATGTGAACTAATGTCAATTAACTGCCGCCGTGGCTGAACAGTTACCATGCCGGACTGCCACGCAGAGTTCCCGGATTTGATTCCCGGACCGGGAGAAATATTTATACGGCCTGTATTTAATTCTCTCGTGAGTTTGGGTGTAATTTGTGGTTGTTTATATAGGTGTTCATGGCACCCGCGGTACAGGGTTTCCCGATGAGAGTGCGTGTGTGTGCGTTACAAAAAATCAAAGAGTGAATGAGTGTTTAATCAATATGACGATTACAAGTGTTTATGTGTGCTTGTGTTATAAATAAAGACTGATTAATTGAATATTTATTTCTTGCAATGAGCCGTTGGGAATAAAACATTTTTCGACTAGAAGAACGTGTGAGGCGTACAACAGTGTATATTACTTTACAGCTTTTTTCAACTAACTGCAATTTGGCGTAAGCATAGACCCATAAAACGCATCTTGCATCGCCACATAATAAGGAAGCGATTGGCTCGATCTTGAATAGAACAGGTGTATTTATTTTTAAGAATAACAAATATGTTGCTTAAAAAAACCTAATTGATAAACTGAGTAATATTCAATCTAAAAACAACATCCCTCGTCCTCCTTCCCGTTCTCCCCCGTCCCCTCTGTTGCCCGAACAAGCTTCTTTCATCTAACTGTCGCGAGATAAGCAACTGGCCATTAATTAACGGACATTGTTACTAAACAATGCGCTGTAGCCTATACATTATTTGCATGGGTTTACTGAGTTTATGTAGATAGATAGAAGCTTATATGAAAATGGTGAAAAATATAAGCATACGTGTGGTGTGCACTTATAATATACTGTACCCTGTGTTGTACTTGCAAAACAGTCGGTAACATGTGTCCAGGTCAATTATCTACGCGTGGAACAAACCTCTTTGTTAAAGGTGTAAAGCCGTTTTGAAACCACTGACCGTTTGTGTTTCAATGTCAATTTTGGAAAGGTTGCGTGGTGCCCTTACCCATGTCATATTAGGGAATTATTGTCCGTGCTCTGTGAAATGAACGACATCTGTAAATACCAACCGCGGCCTTTCTTTTGTGACGTCCCCATCAAACCCCTCTTACAAGCAATGGATTTAATATTTTATCAGCAGTTCCGTAGACCCCGAAAATTAGTACATTTTCTATTGCTTTCATATGCTTTAATGGATTTTGTTGAAATGGTTATTATAAGATTTAGTTGTTGAACTAAGGGGAATACTGGCCACTCGAGTTTTGACACACACTGTATCTTTCTTCTGCGTACAAAACTGGCGAAAGTATTTTACGTAACTTTATTAGTTACGTGACCCAATGTACCCACAAAACTATCTCGAGTTTTTAGGTTTTGTCGAATTGTTACGCATATGAAATGAAATTATTTTTGTTTTTCAAACAAACCAACGTTTGGGGTCCTTCACGTCACGGCTAAGGCTGCTAACGGATTGATTGCATGTTGGCAGTTAATGCATGAAGCCGTAATTAACTGCATTAAGTCGATCTCGACTGCATGAAGTCGGTTTCGACTTCATGCGTTAATGCGTGAAGTCGTTATCAACTTCATGTACAATGCTCCCCTCGGTCTCGGATAACGACTTCACGTATTAAATGTATGAAGTCGAAACCGACTTCATGCAGTCGAGATCATGTAAGCCGACCGCTGAATATAGATGAATGTGTCAATTTTCGTAAACGGCGTAAAAGTTTTCGTCATTAATTTAGCCCTATCTTGCAAATTGCGAACTCTGTGCGATTAATTAAGCTAAGTACACTCGTTTGAATTGAATATACAAAACTTTATATTTACTTGAGCATTCGGACTTCTAGGTTACTTAATTATTTGTACAGAATGTTGGGATCAAAAACGGCTTCGTAGAATTATTCGGGTGTTGGATATCTTTGGCCTACTTCTTTCGTTTTAGCTGAGATTTTAATTAAAACTATTGCTCAATTTTGGACCTAAGTTTAAATGAAGGAATTCACTTTTAATTTTTGTTCTGCTGAGGAAACGGCTTTTGTTACAAAGTTAATTGCGACGACACAATTTATTTCTTCCAATTTTAAAAGAGTAACTTTGGAACTGTCATTATATGTTACAGAGTAACGTCTCTTACCTTTAGTAGTATTCCTAGAAAGATATCGTGTTGTGACCTTTTTGGAAGCCGGCTTGATATGTAATGTCTGACCGGCTGACGGGTTGGTAGATGCGGATGGACTGACGGCGGGTTCGTGTTCTTTTGTATAACTGGTTGTGTTATGACGTTGCGAATTACTAAACCAGACTAATTTAATTAAGAAGGCTTCAATCGGGATCCGTTGTTGTTTTCCCTTAGGGTACAGCAATTTTCTACGTTTATATCTTTGATTTTGTTAATGAAATCCTCTTAACCCTTGAAGCAAAAACAGGGGAGTTATAAGCTTAGTGCCTTTATCTGTGTATCTATCTGTATGTATGTGGTATTGTAGCTTCCAAAGGGATAGTCTAATTCCAAAGCACCTTTTTTTTATTTAAGACTAATTTCTTAACTATGTTTCCTAATAAACATTTGTTTACCGTTTAAATATCATCAACACTTTTCCTTTTTGATGTAATTGATATTAAAAAACTCAAAAGGCAGCAGAAGAACATCTTGTGAAAGAGTTTGTCCAGGGAAGTACTGCAACTTTACCTATTTCTGCCGCCAAGCAGTAATGTCAGCATTACTGTATTCCGGTATTGAAGGGTAAAGATGCTGGTGAAATTACAGGCATTTGGGACATGTCAACTTATGTCTCAGAGCGACGGGCGCATTGTGAGTGGTAAAAGTCAAAGTCAAATAACAATTTATTCCACAGGTAAAATTTTTACATTTACAACGTCACAAACGTCATTTTTTTAAGCTACTTTTTAAGCTACTGCTCGTTCACTACGCTGACCTCCCTGAGAAGAACAAGCTAACTAAGCTAGGAACTCTAGGGATTGCTCTTTTCAAATAAACTTAAATGCTATGGAATACCTACACTTTGAATCATAATTGTCCTTAGATCTTTGCGATTTAAAGCTCTGAAAGGCACTGCAACTGTTATGGACAGGCATGTAGCTTACCACCAGGCGCACGACTTATTCGTACCGTTCCTTGTCAATACAAAAAAAATTGATTTTAAATTCGGCATACTTATAAAAATCCAATGACATTGCAATAATATGGCAATCTTGATCTGGTGCTGCAACCAGATTTGCAGACTACCCAACTCTACTACTCAGAATATTACTATGGCGTTTGGGGTCTTTAAATTGGTGCCGACGAATTGTTCGCTTACAAACAGTGGCTGTATTGACTGTTTCAATTACAACGTTAGAAGTTTTTTATTTTTCAATTTTTAGTATCGAAAACACACAAATATTGTACACGCTGTAGTGATAATCGTAATTGAATTTGTAAGTTTGTACAACAACAGAGCGTACTCTGAGCGAATGATTAGAGTACACACAGACAAACAAACATGCCGTGGCTCTTCCACTAGTCAAATAGAACAAAAGACTCTCCATTAGAGGAATAATTGATCACTATATAAACACACGAGTAGAAATATATTGTTGTGAATCTATTAGAAATCATGCAGGATATTTCTTTAGGCACCGATCAATAATTAAGAGGTGATTGTATTTATGAAAACATTATATTTTTAGTTTTAAATATCTCTTAATCGTCAAACAACAAACAGATTCATATTCAAATTCTGGACAGCTAACTTCATTTGAACTTTACCCTGTTGGCATATTGTTGAAGGTTCACTATATATTTCTGCAAGTTACGACGTTTTCTGATTTTACCTTGAAATTACAATCCATGTGCTGCTATCTAGCAGTCAACAGCTGAATGACGACAAATTCGAGATATTTTCTTAGTTCTCTAAAAAGAAGTTTACCATACCATATTGCAGCGGTATAAGTTTTACTTCCGTTTCTTGTAACAAAAATATTACGATAAACAGAAAATTGAAAATTTATTAAAATTAAACAAAATATAAGACTTAGCGATGATATTATGAAACACCACCAAAGTGCGACTATCACGTTTACACCCCAAAATAGTCAAATAAGACATTTTCTAAGATTATCGAGGTTGTGAATTGACACCATCATAACGTATAAAGCGAAAATGGCGGACCCAGCTTACGTATGTGGAACTTCGCGTGCTGTTCGCAGCAAACTAAGCACTTCTACTGTGTTTATTGTTATGTGGTTGTTACCACAGAACGATAAATACGCTTTCAATTGCGCTATCTATAGCTGCATTGAGAGCTTTCATAGTGCAGGTTTGTGACATCAGCAAATGCTGCAAGGACTATGTTGTCACGTTGGGTTAGATGAGTATCCCTGAACCCTATTTACACATCTTGTGACTGCATCGTCCTTCTTGGGTGTTTACACTGCACAAACAAGATCGTCAAGTTTTCTCTACGCCACCTCCAATGAAAACTTGAGGTCATAAGAAGGGTAAGCAATCAAAATTTATTTGTGTCATCAAAACAAACGCTAATTTTATTCAAAAAGATTTAAAAGTATTACGAAGTCTCGCCGAGTCGACTTGAAAGGTGCAAGTTGGATGTGTTAACTTCTTAAGTTGAGACTTAAGGCTTATCCAGGAACGTGACCGATTGACGAACATTTGATTACTTAGGATTTATGCGGGGCCGCAGTAACTTAACTTATTATAGATGATTCGTACATATAATTTATTACGAAAAATACGAGAAATAATATATATATATGGAGTGAACCGAAGGGGGAAAATTTTCTAAGAAACACGATAGAAGGGAAGGCCGAAGGAAAAAGAGGCAGAGGAAGACCGAGACGAAGTTATTTAGATCAAATAAAGGAAAAAGTTAATGTCGTGTTATATCAGGAAATCAAGGCTAAAGCGCTAAACAGAGATAATTGGAGGTTACTCCACCGACAAGAGTCTAGCTCTTAAATGAGAAGAAGAAAGTAGTACCTCCCTCGGAAAAATTTAAAATGTATTATATTTTTGGCGACATTGATGTGGGAAATTCTTGATAATAAAAATTCAGCCACTATGGGTAAGTTCTTTTAATCTATGTATTTATTTAACGCGATAAAAGAATAATAATTTCTGAATGTTAATACCATGCTGCTCGCCACCGTTCTCTCTCTCTTCGTTCTCTCACTTACTCGTTCCTCTTCTTCACACTCGTCATTCATTCCTACCGTTACGTTCCTACACTAAATTACACTATTTAGTAAGCTTTAGTAAGCTGAAGACGGAGGATGGCAGCGTTGTAACGTCCAAGCCAGAGGTACTGGGAGAGATCGCGAAGTTTTATAGTCAGCTATATGCCTCAATTACTCAGTCTGTTGCTGATTCCAAAGATTCTAGAGCCAACCTCACCCGAAACTGTATTGAGGATGTCCCGGACATCAGTCTGTACGAGATCAGGATGGCTCCAAAACAGCTAAAAAACAAAGGCACCGGGTGAAGATGGAATTACATTGAGCTTCTGAAAGCGGATGGAACACCGGTACTAAGAGTCCTTCAGAGGCTATTTAATTCAGTCTTGGTCGAAAGTTCTACGTCAGAAGCGTGAAATGGAAGCGTAGTGATACTCTTCTTCAAAAAGGGAGATAACACTCTATTGAAGAATTACAGGCCCATCTCGCTTCTAAGCCATGTTTATAAGATGTTTTCACCGTCTCGCGCGCAGTTTTGATGACTTCCAGCCCCCCGAACTAGCCAGTTTCCGGAAGGGTTTCGGTACAGAAAAAAAGGATTTCCACTAATAAGAAAGAGCAATTTCTCAAAATATTTGCTAATTCTGAAAAAATATTTATTAAAAGTAATAAAATAATGTCATTACAAAAATACTGCTTATCTCGCTGTAGCATTTATACGGCACTGAATGGTCCTCAAGTATTTGAGAAGATTCCATCCTATTTCTGCTACTTTAAAGTTTGGCACTGAACTGTGTGCTTTCACGCCAGTGAGACATACCGTTGGGTCCATAACCCTGTAAATTTACCCTTTTTGATATTAGAAAACAAATCTTCAGTCAAATAATTAAGTACCTCTCAATTTTTCATTCTTTTTTTTCAAATCAAAATCGGACATTTCTAATAACAAATATATATTTTGTTGAATCTAGAGTGGCTTTGTGACTTGAAGTAAATTAATTTGCTCTTGGATTAAATATTTCTGTCTTGTAACAAAAATACACATTTGAGACGTTTCTTTTACTATTATCAAGTAATTATTTTCTAGCGTCTATAGGGAGAGGATCGTTTTGTTGGATTTAATAAATTTGTCTTCATAAAAAGAATTTTGTCTTTTTCTAAGTAATCTGTTTTTACCGTGTACCATAGACCACATCCACACGCTGCGGCAGGTTATACAGAAGACCGAGGAGTATAACCTGCACCTATGCTTAGCGTTTCTGGGCTATGAGAAAGCCTTTGATTCGATCGAGATTTGGGCGGTGCTACAGTCTCTAAAACGGTGCCACATTGACCATCGATATATCGAAGTGTTGAAGTGTTGAAGTGTTTGTACAGAAACGCCACTGTATCAGTTCGACTTCAGGACCAGTGCATAAGGCCTATCCAATTGCAAAGAGGAGTGCAACAGGGAGACGTCATTTCTCCGAAACTGTACACCACTGCTTTGGAAGATGCCTTCATGTTACTGAACTAGAAAGGACTGGGCATCAACATCAATGACGAGTACATCACTCACCTTCGATTTGTTGACGATATCGTGGTCATGGCAGAATCGTTGGAAGAACTTGGCACCATGCTCGGTAACCTCAATAGAGTTTCCCAGCAGGTGAGTCTAAAAATGAACATGGACAAGACGAAACTTATATCGAATGTCCATGTCGTACCCACCCCTACAACCGTGGTAATATCTACTCTCGAAGTTATTGACGAGTACGTCTACCTCGGACAAACCTTCTGATTAGGCAGGGCCAACTTTGAGCAAGAGGTCAATCGTCGAATCCGACTCGATCGGGCAGCTGCCCAAAAGCTTTCGGGAAGCTACGGGATGTCTTCTCGTCCGCAATACCGCAGTCCTTGAAGACAAAAGTCTGCGAGCAGTGAGTGTTGCCAGCTATGACCTACGGCTCTGAGACGTGGTCGCTTCCTATGGGCCTCATAAAAAAGCTCAAAGTCACTCAACGAGCTATGGAGCGAGCAATGCTTGGCATTTCTCTACGTGATCGATTCAGAAATAAGGAGATCCGTAGGAGAACGAAAGTCACCGATATATCTCGAAGGATTAGCAAGTTGAAATGGAAGTGGGCAGGGCACATAGCTCGTAGAACTGACGGCCGTTGGGGCAGAAAGGTTCTTGAATGGAGAACACAAACCGGAAGGCGTTCAGTGGGACTGCCCCCTACTGGATGGACGGATGACCTGGTAAGGGCGGCAGGTAACCGATGGATGCACGTCGCGTCCGATCGGCTGGTCTGGAAATCTTTGAGGGAGGCCTATGTTCCGCAGTGGACGTCTTCTGGTCGATATGATGATTACATTTAAGGAGTAACATTTATACAATTTTCTTATATATAGTGGTTAATTGTTTATGTTTAATAATAGGTCAGTGCTCTCAAGTACTTTGATTATGCCGTTATCTAACGCCACAGTACCTACAAATGCATTTTATTTCAAACTATACATATCAAAAGAATGAGCATCTGAGAGGAGCAACCAAACAAGAAAACAATTTCCACACAACAATATCACGTAGTTACATTAATAACAGCGAACACTTTGTAACAGAAAGATACGAGTAACAGATACCAGATAGAACCTGATATTCACGAGTTTATAAAGCCTTAAAAATGTTCCACAACGTTATCTGGCCGCGAGTGCACCATCTTACAAAGTCGCAACTAGAGTTGAACTCGAGATTTTTGTCCGACCTTCGAAACAATGTTGAACGAATCGAAAATATTATAATTAACATATTAAACGCCAGCGTACTGAGCACAAGTCTCCATTAAGAAGACAATTATAGGCTATAGTGAAGATTTTACACGCTTTTCAAGTGTTGTGAACCTTCTTCGATGTGCCGTTTCATCAAGACATTCACAAACGCAAATAATTTAGAAATTAAGGGACGCAAACCCTGTTGCAATAGAGAAGCCGCCATTCTCCCGCTGAGCTGTAAAACACTCTTAACATAATATAATTTATTTATGTTCTCTCAACAAACAAAGTTAATTATGTAATAAGAATCGTCTTACAGATTAATGAGTTCAATATTGAACCTTATTTGTAAGACTTGTGAGAGTGTGAATGTGGTCACCCGGTTCCCATCCGTAGATTGTACAAGATTAAGTTATACTCTCAATTTAACATTAATTAAGTAGGTACAGTCAATATCAGAAGTAAATGGTGAAAGTGCATTATTTCATTTATAGATGAGACAGAAAACAAAAAAAAATATATATTAAAAAATAAGAGGGATAAAATACGTCCAAAATGCATTATTTTATAATACGGAACTTTTTTTATAGGGAAAAACTTCGGTAGCAAAGTCTTTTTAGAGCCTATGGGTCAAATTTCACAACCCAAATACGGATCCCTTATGGTAAAATAGCATAATAAAAAGCTCGGCCGATGAAAATTGTCTTCTTCCGAGTGTCGTATAACCAACACCCCTGAAGATGCCTCGCAGAGACGCGAAAAATATGTTGGATATATTTTTGGCGGTGGTGTTTGTGACTGTAATTGCGCTTGTGTTATTTATTTTATTAATTTTATGCGGAGAGAGGGTGGAAAAATTAACGGCATGAAAAAATATATTCAACACAAGCGCAATCATTTTGCACGATTAAATTTCACTGGGCTCGCAGAGTAGCAAATAACTTTTATTTTTATTAACATGGTTTTGGGCAAAGCAACGCCTGAATTTATTAATTATACACGGCGGATTCGTGCAACTCTATCGACAATATTGACTAAATTATTACTCATAAAATGAAAACAGTTGAACTGTATCTGTTAGTTTAATTTCATGTCAAAAATCTTAACGCAATAAAATGGGCATATTGTGGAAGTTTTTTGGTATATTACATAATAAGTTACATAGAAATGCGACTTTTAATAAAAGGGTCATACCCATTTTCGGCCATCCTGAAAGTAGTCATAAAAAAGTTATGCCTTTGAAACTAACAAAAGCCGAATAGTCGATGCAACCCCTAGTTGCAACCGTGTCCCCCGCGGGATATAAAACCAGTGTCCATAGACAACATTACAATCCGACAAAGGAAAAAGAACATTACGTTGTGCGGAATACGGTTAGGATTTGAGTGAATTCAATTGTTACTGCATGCTACGCTGAGATTTGTAAGTTGACCACGCCGTATGTGAAATTGAGACTCATGACAATAAGTTCTCCCTTTCGCAGGTGGGGACCATGTTTTCACCGTTTCAAAATATGTACTTTTGACAAATCATTTAAAGTTGTCCTTATTAAAATCTTTTAGTAGACATTTTTAGGTCATCATTATCATCACCCGATTATACGATTCACTGCTCAGCATGGGTCTCCCAGGAAAGGAATTTACGGCATAGTCCGAAATATTAGCCAAGGCTTCACACGTTTTCCAAGGTATGTGAACCGTTTTCGTCATGCAGATTCCATTACGATGTTCTCCTTGACCGTTAGCGAGAGGTATTGGCTACTGAACATTCACCAATGTACTTAAAAATTAATGTCGCAGATACACGTCGTACAGGTATTCGAACCGTCGACTTCTCCTTCGAACAGTAACCGCTCTCCCACTGGGCCACCATCACCTTACATTACACAAATATCGAATATATTATCATGTTTTCAAAACCAAAAATAGTAGTTTTGTCCAAAGTAATTACGCTAGTCGAACTTGGGCCTAAATGATAATTATGTCTCGATATTAACCATGGAAATGAAAATAATATATTATCCTAGTGACTCACTAAGACCATGCCACCCTTGCGGGCGACACTATCCCGCGAGATATTTACGGGCAAACTTACCCAGTCGCTACCTGGCCGGGATTACCCTCTATAAATTCCCGCGATTTCCAGTCCCATCCTATACCATACAACCAATATCATAGCATAAAACTTGTTATTTGCAACTGCAACTTTATTCGCAAACCAGTAAAATACATTTTGGGTCAAGAGAGATTTCCTGGCACAAAATGCCACAACTTTCTTTTTCTCATTTTGTTAATATTCTTTACGGGTTTCGTCGCCAAACTATTTTATTTTAGTATAAAATCTCGCACCCATCGGCTTACTATTACGTGTCTTGTCATAGTGTTCATCTAAAAAACCATTTATCACGAATCTGTTCATTCATACGACGCAGACCGACGTGCGATAGACGCACTAAATTGAGGTGCGCGCAGATCTGTCAGTTTTATAGCCCACTGTTCCGACACGTCTTTTTGTAGCTTGTTTGATTGTCAGTTCTTTATTTCTGTTATTTAAACAGTGACTTAAACCAGAATTGATGAACAAAACGTAAAAAAAAACAGTCATTCCTCGTCTCCATCTATTTAGATATTACAATATCATCCTCAAGCTTGTTTAATCATAATGTTTTTTTTCCCTTTACCATTAAGCCGAGTTAGAGCCGAGTGCAGGGTAGCCGAGATCGACTGCATACAGTCGCTTGTGCCTTGTGAGAAGCCGTAAATGGTTAACGGAAGTGGTATATAGGGAAACCGTAAAAGGACTAAGGCTGCTAACAGATTGAATGCATGTTTGCAGTTAATGCGTGAAGTCGTAATCAATTTCACGCATTAACAACATGCAGTCGACATCGACTTCATGCAGCCGAGATCGACTGCATGCAGTTAATACGTAAAGGTTACGGCTCCCCACCACGTCACAAGCCAATTAAGTAGCAACACAATTAGTAGCAGTAGAGCTCCTTGTGAAAGAGTTCGTCCAGTGAAGTATTGCCACCTTACGTATTTCTGGCGGCAAGCAGTAATGTGAGCATTACTGCGTTCCGATTTTGAAGGGTCCGGGTGCTGACGAAATTACAGGCACATGAGACTTGTCAACCTATGTCTCCGGGTGGCGGACGCAGTGGCAGTGCCCTCAGATCTTTATGTTTTAAACTAGTACAACAGGACATTCAGCTAGGATAATCAGCTCGAGTACACTATAAACTGGAAGGTTTGTCCCTCCGGTTTACAGTGTACTCGAACTGATTATCTTTTATAACACGTCTTTCTGATCACGCCCGCCTGAGCGCCCTCAGCGACCTATGCTCTAGCGACATAGATTATTATACATATTAAGAACCTGTAGCTCATCCTTTTAGCCAGTGACACAGTCAAGGCCGATTACGGCCAACCGCCACTAATCTTTCAGAAAATATTAATAATTGTATTTATTTACTCCACAAACACAGCAGTTTTACATGAACCAAAATGAAACTGTATCATAAAATATATTTGACATTACGTTTGAAAGAGATCTTTTTGAAGAGAGGCACCAAAACAAACCAAAAATTCGTATTATGCGATGCCAGAGAAAATGATGGCGAAATAAATAATTATACGGTACGCAACGAACTTCAACGCGTGTCTGCACTCATGCGAGTGTGCGCGCGCATTGTCTTCAATCTATATCTACGTCTCAGTTCGCGACACGTACAGTCGTTTACGCGCTGCACTAAATTTAGGTGCACCGTGTTGTGTCAGTTTTACGGCACACGTCGCGGTTATGGCGCGATTCGTCACCGGGCGCCTCGCTGGAGCGCGATTTTATTGCACCTTTTATACGCGAATCGACTCCTTTATTGATGGTTAGATTGTTGTTGCAACGAACTAGTAGAGTGAAAACATACAAGCGTACATTACTTTTTATTTTATGTTTCATGCTTCGTAACGTCTTGTAGATAGCATCTGTTTACGTTATTTCTTCCGTATACCTGCAAAATGGACAAGTCTGTTTATCTTCCTATTGATGATACGGCGTTACGGATACCAAGAAAATGAATGACTATCTAGAGGAATGTTATTGATAAAGAAGGAGCACAAAATAAGTTCGAATATTCATGATTGATTGCGAAGCACTCTAATCGACTAATGGGAACAAACCTAACCACAATAAAGTAATTTTTTATTCAAAAAAGGAGCCGACTTCAAACTTTGCGTATGAAACTAAAAAGTTAATCGGTTACCGGAAAGTGCGCGAAAATGGATTCATCCACTAGTTTACCACCCCTAGAGGTAGTAAACTAATATTTTCTTCAAATTGAAATGGGATCAATGCTAAAGTACGCTCTTTCTAACAAACAAAAGCATCACCAAAATCGGTTCACAAATGCTGGACACATAAAAAAATCCAGCTGAATTGAGAACCTCCACATTTTTTTTTAAGTCGGTTTAAAATGGGAATTCTATAATTTAATATATAATTTCCACAACACAAGTGCTTTAGCTTAGCTATTGACTTTGCGATCAGAGGAATGTTTTCTAATATTTATTTACATTTATAGTGCACGTGACTTTGTCTTGTATTACCCAAGATACATCGACATTAATGCGTTAGACGTTCTATTGCTGGGCGTCTACTATAAAGAGATGATTTAATCCATAATTTGTCAGTCACACGTCTTCGAAGGTTTTATCACGATGTCTCTTTCACAGTTACAAATAGGTATTGCTACAAAACAATACCTATGCTTAGAAACAACAGGCATAGGTATATGCCGATTCCGGGGTTCGAATCGTCGCCGAACTCTCGAGTAGGTTACCACTGTTTACCCAAGATACATTGTTATCGATAGAAGTAACATTGTTATACGGCCTAGTTGATATCATAACTAAGCGCAGACACATAGATACTGAAAGAGCCTATTATTATTTGAATAATAATTTCTAAATTAGACAAAACTCCGTTCTATAAAACACTTACCGTTACAAAAACAGTTTAGTTTAGTTGCAGTGGAGCTCCTTGTGAAAGTGTTCGTCCAGGGAACTACTGCCACCTTGCCTATTTCTGCCGCCAAGCGGTAATGTGAGCATTACTGCGTTCCGATTTTAAAGGGTAAGGTAAGTAAGGGTGCTGGTGAAATTACAGGCACATGGGACTTGTCAACTTATGTCTCAGTGTGATGGGCGCAGTAGCAATGCCCCTCAGATCTTTGTGATTTAAAGCTCTGAGTGGCATTGCTATTGGTATGGTTAGGCGTGTAACTTAGCATCAGACGTCAAAAAAAGGAAATTACAAACAAAATAGTAAATCTAACTTCAAAAGTATCTTTATTTCACAGATACGCAAATTATTTACCAGGCACTGCTGACGTTGCCTATCTTGAAATGTTTTTGTCATTGCACACATAGCTATTATCGTCTTTCAACTGCAAAGATAGACAACCGCAACAACGAATCGCTTTAAGCCTTCCCGTACCAGACGCAGCGAGGAGTCGCAGCACTGTTTAAGCTGTTTTGTACACAAACCCGCCGCCAGTCGCCAGGTAGCTTTTACTTCTAAGTGCAGACTCAGATCTTCAACTAAACTTCGTCTTTTCCGAGTTCAGTTAATTGACGAAAGATGTTTCGAGTTACTTTTGTGGAGATAAGAAGAAGTTTTAAGTAAAAAGGATTTATTGAATTGCCGTTAAACAATGTCTATTTCATTTGAAATAATTTTGGGATGATCTTTCGAAGTTGTAAGGCGAAATGTTACGGCAAGATGAACTTCAATTGCAACAGATTGTATGAAATGTTGTTTACTATTGTTCGTAAGCGGGGACTGGAAAAGGGGCGCTCCTGCTAATCACGGCCACGGCATCAACGTGGAGCTGTGAAGAAGTGTACAACGCGAAGAAGTGGTAATTATTTTAATTAGTATTTAGACTGAAAATGTATCCGTCTTATTCATTTATTTACCCAAAAAGATATCCACACGTTTGTCCACACACCTAATCGAAACTAAATACCAGGCAAGGGCTGGCTATCATCACCACCTTCAACCCATAAAACGTCCCACAGTTGAGCACGGTTCTACTTTAAGAAGACGAGTTATGCCAGTTGGGGTATTCACACGTTTTCCACTCTCATCTGCAATGTTCAGGTTTAATTAGATCAGCCTAGTGAAATTACAGGCACATGGGACTTGACAACTTATGTCTCAGGGTGATGGGCGCAGTGGCAGAGCTCTGAGTAGCACTGCAACTGTTATGGACAGGCGTGTCGCTTACCACCAGGTGCACGACTTGTTTGTCCTGTCACGGTCTCATAAAAAAAAACCTTCACCGTTCACGAACAATGTTGCTGTTGAAAATTGACAAATGTATGCTTTGTATGTACAATATAGGTATGAAAGTCTTAGATACATGCTTCCACAGGGAGTCAAACCGTGGACGAATTGAGATGCCATCGTCTTCCCGCCGGGCTGTTACCGCTTTGTTACATATTATTTTATGCTGTATCGACTGGAAAATACAAAACATGGAATTGTAAATAGAATTTCCTCTTAAACTACTCCAGAATTGTATTAGAAATTAAAAAAATTCTTTACAAAGACGCAATCATTAGAATATTATTATTAAAAATCAAATTTGTGCATCAAATTTATGTTCAACAATTCTATGAACCATGGTGACGTCACGGACATCAGTTTTCAAGCGGTAAGAATCGATTTGCACTACGTCATGTCGTAGATTGCTTACTTTTGTTTCTTTTGTAAATAAATAATAATTTTAACTTCATTTTCCTTTGCAAACTTTGGAGAAAAAAATCTTCGAAAATCTTTCCTCTTTTCAATTTAATATTCATTTTCTTACGCAAGCGCCAAAGGCAATGTCTATTTACAACAACTGCAAACTATTTGTGGTTTAATAATTAGAAAAAATATTGAACTTATCATTTGGACTTAAGACTTTGAAATAATCTTACTGCCGTGGCCGAACGGTTACCGTGCCGGACTGCCACGCAGAGGTCCCAGGCATAAATTCCCGGGCCGGGAGGAATATTTGTATGAGTTTGGATGTAATTTGTGGTTGTCTATGTGTGTGTCCATGGCACCTGCAACACACGGTTTCCCTAGTATGGGGCTATCTTGAATGTGTGCGTTATAATTGATTAAAATAAAAGTCCAACCAGACACACTAAAACGTGTGGCGAATAAAAACTACGTGACTCGATCCATTCTATTGTCATGTAGAAAGGCCTTTAGGTCAAAAAGCTTACGATGTGATTTGGTTGTGCCTGGTTTTTGTACTCCTTTTTGAAGTAATGTCGTAACTGCTACAATTTGTCAGTAACTTTATTAAACCAGAGCGGTGGTAGAACAGTTGGAGAATGGTCGCTTCTGGTGATCCAGAAGATCCGGAATAACAACAAACGTGAAAATAATATAAAGCGGCATTAGGTGCCGCGCAAACGTGTGTCTTGTGTTGTATACAAGCAATCGGCAGCTAGAAGCGAATATTTTATTTTCATACAATTGCGGTTGCGACAACAGCCGACAGTGTCCGGCCGCCGCAAACGACGACTGTGTCCGGTTCCCGTAACCGGCGTGAGTGCAGATTTCATATCCATTGTATGAATTACACAATTTTGATTGGATACAATTATCAAACGAAAGTAAGCTTTTGTATACATAGGAAATGAAACTATTTTTTGCATTTAAATCGCGTATATTTGTTTTTTCAAACAAACCAACGTTTCGGGCCCTTTACAGGTTCCATGGTCACGGACGACAAGTGACCCGTGACTATTCTTAGAAGTTCCGTTACTGACTACTAAGACAAACATTGCTTGGCTTAGACGTTTCTTCACTCACCACTAGATGGCATAATTGGTTCTTAGGTAACTGACTTAAAACTAGGAATCCTATAAACGTCAACATTTGTTCCGCTTGATCTTCTCAGATAGGGATATGCTTCGACACTATACGAGTAACAAAGAATTATGTGGAACACTCTAGGTCTTCGGTCTATTGGATCATAAAAGAATATTGGACTTTAATGATCGACATTGAAGTCCAAGTGTTATTAATACAGATGTTCCATACGCAAAATACGCTCCTTGACGTCGAGTTTTGGACACTAGCCCGTTACACCAAGTAATATAGACGTTTATTATTTGTCATAACAGCACAAAATTAGCAAATATTTAGAAACAGTTATATGTTTAACTTAGTGAAAATAATACTTGCCAATGATAAGAAACGCCTTTACCAGATACATTTTTATTGTTACTATTATTTCGACAGCATAAAACAGAACCATAAACCACAATTCATTCAAAATATTTTTGTTTTACATAGTGAAACACACGTTCGGTATCTATTGTACACTATTGTGAGGTTCGTTAAATAAACCATAACAATGGCTTCACGGGAATGGCCACTTCACACTTCCACTAGTTCGTTATTCCGTGTTCTGGATCGACGGTTCAAAATACCTATGGCCGCGTCTATTTACGTTAGCGAATGTTAAGATGGCTTTCACCATGAAACCTGCACGTTGAATAAGGTTCACAATCTTTGAGAAACGTGTGGCTCTCAACCCGCATTAGACCAGTGTGGCAGATTACCCTGGAAGAAGTCCGTGCCCAACAGTTGGACGCATACTGGGTTGATGGCGACGATGACATGCTAAGGGAGAGTGGAAGAAAAATACATGTTGTGCTGACCCCACCTTGCGCGGGATGAGGACAGGAAGAAGAGGAGATGATGATATGATAATTAAAGGTGCCTGGATTTCCCATAAAGCCTCTTTGTAAGTCTCTTCGCAAGACTGTTTTAGGTCCGAATTCTCCCATTGCTAGGCTTTGCCAGTCGTACAATGAGCATAACGCAACGATTGATTTACACTACTTTTCTGCAGTAAGAACCAAGCGCGAAATATCGTCACCTTCTGCTTCTCTTAAGATATTAACACTATTTGTTTTTGTAACTTTCTTTTTACTCTGCAAATTTATTGTGCATATAGTGTCGGTCTATAATAGATTGTGCAATTAGTTTTAAGTTTTTTGTATGTATGTTTCTGATCTCTTATTAGTGTAACAATTGTTGACTGATCAAATAAAATAAAAAAGAAGTTACTACGCCATGAACATCCAGCAAAACTGGAAAATCAGCCTGTGGTATCCCAGCTCCTGAGTCTGACCCGGATGTACACAAACAGTCTATCTCATTACTCATTCTCCGGACAGAGCTCTGTAAAGTTATTCATGCTGAGTCGCGACATGTTGTTACGAAGAAAATTAATAATAGGAAGTTAGGCAATAGCATCGCTTAGGGGTTTTTGTTGGGACTCCTTGCGGTGTTTTCTTTTATGGAAATTAGTTGCAAGAAATAACTTTGATAGGCGCATGCAATTTTCAAATATGGACAAACAAACATTAAAAATAGTAATGTACTTATCGATGCGACACTAATCTTAACTCCCGATCCCGGCCGACTGTACCATTGTCGGAGAACATCACATCTCTAATTTAAAAATACAAAATTATCTTTTAGGTAGAGGAGAAAATCTAGAATTAAAATAGAAACGTACAATAATAATAAAGATGTTATTTAACTCTCACAAAATAACATTCTGAAAAAAATTGAATATCAGACAAAAACAAGTACTAGCTAAGTCGACTTGTGTTACAGTTATCCAGGGTCCCACTCGTTACAATTTAGATTTTTATATAAAATGTAACAACGCTATATAAAACTTGTTGGTACTAGCGACTTCGTCTAAGAATAAGTACTTCGAGTAACCTACTGTAGTATCGTATACCAATCATTTCTCATGTAAGTGCTCACTTACATGAGAAATGATTGGTTCTCCATACAAATTTCATCCCCTATTCCAATACCTTTAATATTTATTTTTTTGACAAAAAGTAGCATATTTCCTTCTCCTAGGCACCATCTATGTTTATACTATAACTCATCAAACTTGGACGAGCGAGTTAGGCGTGAAAATGTAACAGACAAAGTTACTTAGTTTAGATAATGTGGCATAGAGTTCAGTGTGTACGTGTGCTGTCTGTATGTGTGTATGTCAGTCAACAACAATTTTAGGAAAGTTCAAAGTCTCTGTCTATTTTTTTATTATATTCACCTTCATTCTAGCCTTAACCTACTTGTTGAATTGGCTAGATCGCAATCTTCATAAGAAAGTTTCGTGTTAAAGTGGTACGAAGTGGGTGGAATGATCACTCGGCTAATTACGTTAATACTGGTTTATTGTTAGAGCAGCGGAAAATACTTTTTGAACTTTTTGAATACATTTCTATAATAATGGTACTTTTCCCAGCTAGTGCAATTTGCTTTTTTTTTCTGCACTTATGCTGATGTAAAACCATGCCCGGTTCAAGATTTTATTGTAAGGAAGGAATACATTTTCTTTTTAAACGATTGCGATAAAGAACGAATTTTCACAACACAAGACTTTTATAAATTATACATCGACAGATTGGTATGGTGCTGTAGATTTACAAGTATTCAATTATTGCTCATTATAATCAGCCTCATAAAAATCCTCAAGGTTAATTGGGACTGATACTAGATTTTTGCAAAATCGAATTAATGAGAAGATTCGCTGAAGAACCAGATTAACCAACATGGCCTAAAGAATTGCTAAACTTCAATGGAAACGTGTGGGCATAATGCTCAGAGTGCAGACAGATGGCCGATTGCCGAAAAGTGCTTAAGACGAAGACAAGTTGGACTGACGACCTGGTGAATTTTGCTAGATGCAAGCAGGTGCAAGCACCACTCTTTGTAACGACCTTTTCGAATGGCTTGTAATTTTAGCCGAATTGTGTGTGTTTCTTTGTGTTGATAAATTTGAAGGAAGTTTACTTCAAGTTGGCACCAATTCAATTTCAAGTCCTGTTTCGTTGTAGCCTACCGACATTTGTCGTTAGTTTTCAACTTAGTCCCTTGATCAAAGCATTCTTTTGGTACTATTAAAAGTAAATGCAAGAAGAGGAATGGATTCCCTCTTTACGCTATAACTTGAGGGTTCTTTAAAGCGAGTAAACAGGGCATTGAACTTCCCGCAATACACAAACTACTCTTCTGTTGTAAATTTTACAACAATCCATCATATTCCTCAGGCAGTCCGCCTGCTCGTTTACCTGCTATTTTTACAATGATTTTTTAAAAGTAACTGTAAATTTTACGAGCACGAAATTTTTTTTTATAATCGGAATAAATAGTGAAGACTTTTCAAGCGGCATGAGAATATTTCAGACAAACCTGCACGTCAAAGATGGATTACAATTCTTGGAACTCCTTTCTCTAGAGCAGACTCATGTCCAGCAGTGGGATATATAATGGGCTAACGGTGATGGTACCTTTAGAACTACTATCTATGACCAACAAAACGGAAACAACATACCAATATATTGTATGTATAGTGTATTGGAAGTCCTCGCTCGGCTAAGTGAATCACTCAATGTCACTTGACACAAATAAGACCAGCTCGCGATCGACGGCGTTAAGTGTCGATTCGAGAATAACACCCCTCCAAACAATGTTGACTACAATAAATAATAAATACCGTTTCAATTTTCGTTCGGGCACGGTCATGTAGGATACAGACGAAGTGAATTATTGCTTACGGGATGACGTCGCTGAAATGGAGAACAGCGAATTTAATACCTTCTAATATATTTCTAAGTGCTTACTAAGTTTCTTCAAGAAACATAATAAAGAAATGAGTTACGATCACAAAAAAATCAGTTTTTTTTAAATCTGTCTTTGTGAAAGTCAGTCAGTTATAATCTCAGTACAAAGTACTAAAAAAACCGATCTCAAAAGTACGTGGAATTACACCTGTTTGCCAAGTTTTATTGAAATATGGGGATTTTTAGTTCGCCACTACACAGGACTTGACACAGGAGTAAATAAAAATCGGTTCTCACTAGTGATGAAAGAGACTCAGTCTTTAAAAGCCTTTTAATAAGCCTCGACTAATTTTCAACGCCTCACGACTAGTCTAGTCTTTTGACCCTCAAGTTTTGACTCGTAAGAGTAAAAGTGAAGACTAATTCGAGTCGAAGTCTTTCAACCCTAGAAAGCTTAAACGACTAATAGGACTAAAACGACTAAAATGACTTAAACGACTGGCGCCTCATAGCCCCGGGAGTCGCGAGTCATGAGCCGTATGGCTTGATTTTATGTCTACCCACAAGGAATTTATTTTACGATATTTATTATAAGTAAATAAACGTGATTATTTACTACATACTACTTACGTCATTTTTATTTATAATCTTCGGGTTTAATAATACATAAAATAGGTATAAGTCCTTTGCAAACAACTCGAGTCGTTTAAATCTTTCAAGTCGTTCAAGTCATTTAAGTTGTATACGTCTTTTAAGTCTTGTAGTATAACGAGTGAGTCCTATTAATAAAAACTCGAACCCCCAGTCTTAATTTTAGAGTCGAGTACTATAAAATGGAGTCGAGTCGTTATAAAACGCCCTAAAAGACTGAGTCTCTTCCATCACTAGTTCTCACTACTCAAAGTATATTGAGAGAAAAACGCCTTGAATTGGAGAATAGCAAAACCAACCATTAAAATAATTGGTCCTTAATTATAATTGGCGTTATTTATAAAAATGAATGTTTATGCGTGATTATCCACCCTTAGAGGTATATAATTTTCTTTAAAATGAAATGGGACCACTATGGAGGTACCCTCTTTCCAACAAAAAAAGAATCATGGAAATAGGTTCATAAATAGCGGAGTTATCGCGTAACATACATACAAAAAAAAACAGACAGTCGAATTGAGAACCTCCTCCTTTTATTGAAGTCGGTTGAAAATTACCAAGAATAAAACGGTCATAGATGAAGAGACTGATGCTAGCAGACGCGTAGCGAGTTTATGGTCTCTGCCCCACCAACGAGAGACAGACATAATGCGTAATGACACTAATGACACTTCACTTCAAAGATCAAAGGGCTTGTTGTGTTATGGTGCCTTGTTTAATCGGACGTCCACTTTAATTTGTCCCTATTGATGCCAAACTTTGAAAAGCTAATTTTGTATTTGAAAACGAAAACCCCAGTACGGATTTGTTAACCGATTCCTATTCCGCTGTCAAGCGGAGCTTAGCGAGCGTCTTGAATATCACTTGACACAAATACACCACTCGCTAGTCGGCAGATATTCGAACACGGCTACTTCGTAGCACATATCTGGCCACTTACTCGACTGCCACTGGACACATAAATGAAAGGTTGTAGACTTAAAGCTTATATCATACTGTCGGAATTTCTATTAGAAATAACAAGCTAATAACTACTGGTATCATTTAGAAAAATAATGTTGCCTAAAATATTTATTGTACAGTAAAATATTTGGTTTAGTTCTCAATAAACTAACTGAAACAGATTTCTTTTCTATAATATTAAGTGATGGAACGAATAAGTCAGGCGCCTGGTGGTAAGCGACTCGTCTATCCATAACAGTTGTAATGCCACTTAGAGCTTTAAACCGCAAAGATCGTAGGGCCACTGCCACTGCGTCCGTAACCTTGAGACATAAGTTGGCAAGTCCCATGTGCCTGTAATCCCACCGGCGCTGACATTACTGCTTGGCGACAGAAATAGGTAAGATGGCAGTACTTCCCTAGACGAATTCTTTCACAAGGAGCGCTATTGCTATCAATAATCATCAGTCTGCTAAGCAATCTAAATTACTTACTTATATAAGTGTTTTGCTATCCAATTCTGTATTTTATTAAAGTAATACCTGCATATTATTCAAGAGATATATATGACCTTGATGACCTACTGAGCCATCCAGAGAAGTCGATCCTTTGAGATAACACTATTTAAATTTAATCAAAACTAATAACCTACTTAATGTCTCTAATTAAAAATTCGATTACAGTTATTACTTATAAGTATATTTCTAAACTTGTATAACGTAATGGTTCTGGAAGTAGATCAGAGACAGAAAGAGCGTAACATATTGGGTTCATGTTATATACGACATTAATATCATTAGAAGGTAGGTGGGCGCGTTCCATTCAACGCAGAACGCTCACGAAGCAATAGGCGGGAACGGTCATGAAATGGGTCCATTTCTGTTACAACGAATTTCGTTTTATATAATAAAAATAAAGACATTTATTTGCCTCAGTAGAGCAATAATACTCTTTGAGTACACTTACTTAACGGGTAATGGCACGTCTCCACTTGTACCTGACATTTAAATGAAACCTACTTATGATAAAAATCCAAGTCCAAAAAACCCTAAATAAAAATAAAATAAATTGAGCCCCATTGACTTACGTTTAGTGAGTCCGGCTCCACGGAAATTCCTTTGTAAATTACCTTATTAACTTTTGAAAAATCTTTAATAGTCTAACACTAGACAATATATTAGGGTTATGCATGTCATTTTATTAATAAAACCAAATGGCTGTAATGATTTTAGTAACGTGTATTGGTTTAATAAAGCCCCGCGCATTAGCCTGATTAAGCCTGCAGCCGAGCGAAATTTCCGATAATACTAATTAAAAATATATCAGTATTTTTGCTAAAAGAAATGTCGTAGTTAATTAATTAATAAATATGTATTCATATAATATTATACCGACAAGCGTACTAACATGGTAATAAATGAAAGAAACAACATGTTGCTTATGTTTAATTATAGAAGAAAGGAAAAAGTCTGCGACGGCCTTTTCCATTTGATTGGCTATCTTCTGGCCACCGGAGGCTTCAAAAAGGCGCACTAAAATCTAGCAGTTTACAAGTAAGTTATTTTTAACGTTTTACAGTGACGTGGATTGCTCCGTACGGAACACGCTCCGCATGAACTTCGCACAAGCCACCCGCCGTGCGTTCATTGTAAGCGACTGTCTTCTGTGAATATCCGCACTAAATTAAATACTTGAATCAGAGCACTCTGCAATGCTTTATATTTTAGATTTTACGCTTGCGGATGGCCTGCAGGCGGACAATCTTTATGTACCGTTTGCATAGCTGCGAAACCAGCCTAAACACAATAGTTTTATTGTAAGTAGTTGAGGAATTGGGTAGTGCACAGAATGTCATGGTTGCATGCATATGCGCGGTTGCAGTCATCGGATTTACATAGTATTTCATTACATAGCGTGGAAGTAAAACAAAGGAAAAAGCTAATATCTTCAAAGCTGAACTGACGTTCGTCAAGTATGGTTAAAAATCATCCCAATTAAAATATCATAACAATATAAATTATAATAAAAAAAGCTTTAAGATTTCAACCGTTTGGGTACTAAGATTCCACAGATAGACGCACGCACAAAAGCTTCATTTATAACATTTTGTATACATTACAAGACCATTCCGAATTTGATTTACTCTGTTCAAACATAGACACGGACAGGCGGGAAATGGACAAACGTCACTTTGACACATCACGCGATTTGCAATTCTTCGTAGAGACCCTGCTTGTTTAATGTGTATTCTTTGTTACTTCCATTTATTCAGTTTTTTCTCTTTTTCATTGATGTTTGATCTTATAATTCTGCGATTTCAAAATGGCGTCTTGCGAATTCACTAATATTTTATACTGTAATAGGTACACGAAGCGAGGAAGGGTGAAGAATGACGCTTGAATCTCCAAATGCGCAACGGCTTTTATTAACGTAGTTGTATGATCGACATAATCGCGCTTATCCTCGATGTTATCTCACCGTCCCACTTGTTGGAAGTGGCAGCCGACGATCAAGAACGATGATTCTATGAGCTTTCATAGTCTATTGGTAATTTAGTGAACACTTCGATAGCGCGTTCTATTTTGATCCCAACGCCATCTAGCCGCAAGGCGAGGTTATTAATATTTCTTGTACCTGGTGTTACAATATTGTATATATAGATATATACTAATGTAATAATGACTAATTACGTATGGTTGCGCCGAAATGGTATTTTGATTTTACTTCGCGACATTTGGACGCTTTCCTAGCGATGGCTTCATTGGATCAACGTTTACTTCCTTATTCGAAAGGCGAATACAATGACCGCAAGCGCAACTGCCTCCGCTATTTATTGTTAGAAATCATAGTGAAACCATACTAAACTGAAAACTATAGAGAACAATAGTGAACGTACATTTTGGTGAACTTGTAACTTAAACCTAAAAAAAAACCTAAAAAGTCTGGGCATGGCGAAGAGCCGTGATCGCGCAACGCACGGGGAGGACGGCCACACGGTTGTTTCAACAGGTATTGTGCTCCCAGCTTACCTACTCTTATTTGTTCCAATCAACCATACTTGTTTATTATACAGGCCACAAATCAAAGGAAGGCATCGTTTGCATTCCCCGAATGGTCGGCCGGTTTGGACTACACGTAATTAAATCGTGCCACCAACATACGTACATACGTATCAACATGCCTGTCTCCCACCAGAGTAGGAAAAGATCATGAACCTGCTACGCTCCTAACAAACTTCCTTCGCCTCCACCACTCTCATCAGACTCTTTATACGCCCGTTTACTCTTAGAACTTTTGACCCGATCTTTTTAAGGACATCCCCAATTTAAGAATATATAATGTAATATGTACGCCGAAGTCTACCTTTTCCCACCCCTTCATCCACATTCGCTCTATAAACATCTACTAATTACTAATTAGACCGTGAATATTCCCAAAATGAGGATGTAGTGACTAAAATAGAGAAAGGTATATTGAGGTGGTTTCGGCGTAATAAATAGACTGGCAAAAGATATATACATGTTGTAATAGTTAAGTGTGCCCAGGCAATGTAAATGTAAATATATCAAAAACCTTTAAACTAATATCGAAAGTACGTTACCTAAAACTTTTGAAAAATAAAACTGGAAATATCCAAAATTTTAACGTTAAACAACACATTTAATTTGACATTTGTGGAAAGACTTGAAATGAAATACTCTAAGAGGTAACAATAACTTTACAGGTAATAAAACTGCTATAAATAAAGTAAAAAAAAGTATTTTTAATTGAATAAAAACACAGTGATATTTTCTTTAATGTAAGTACAAAATATTGCAAAGCCTCCACGAATGTCATTTTAAATGTATGGGAGAGTTTAACGTTAAAATTTTGGATGTTTCAAGATTTATTTTTTTAAAGTTATTGACGTCGCTTTACTTGTTAGGTAACGTGCTTTCGATATCAGATTAAGGGTTTTTTTATATCTCTTACATTTACGATTTATGATACATAATATATTTTAATTTAAATTGTAAAAACGTAGTATTGTTTAAATTATAAATAAAAATGAACATCATTATATTGTTTAATGTTAAATATGTTAATGTTTTATGTTGTTGAGTAGGTAATTAACTGACTTATAAATGCTAAAAAAATGTCATAATACTCGTTGTTAACAAAATAAATTAGAACTAGAACATGTCAATGCAGCAAATCAAAGTTCAATATAGTACGCAACCGCACATGTGTCTTGTGTTGGATAGAAGCAACCAGTAACTAGAAGCGAATATTATATTTTCATACAATTGCGATTGCGGCAATCGATATCAGTGTCGATATCATATGAATTGTATGAAAATGGAATATTAGGTTCTAGTTACCAGTTGTTTGTATCCAACACAATGCGCACGTTTGCACGGCGCCTTAAGGAGTAATCATAGCTAACGAGAAAGAGGACGGCTACGGACCTGAGGACTACTAAGAACCTTCTCAAAACAAAATGAGAATGTTCTTATAAAAGCTGAAGTGCGGAGTGAGAAGATTAAGAGGGCTTATAAAAAGTTGATGGAATATAAGTTAAGCAAGAGAGGTTTGCTAGGATCGTGCAAAGTAATGAGAATCCAAAGGCTTGAGTGACCGTATATATTTTCCTAAAACGTATAAGAAGCTCTGAATATATAACACACTCATCAAGGCGTTATTATTCTAGCTTCAATAGTGTATTCTTGCAAGCAACAGAGGCAAAAGCATTCATAAAAACTGAATGATATCGCCCATTGATGTTTGACCCCGCTGCGAGCAGCGTTAATTACCACTAAAGGTTGGGGCCATGAAAACGGCGATCGGGATGATTTAATGATGAAATAGAATGAAAACTAACATGGGAATTATAACTGCCTCTGTGGCCAAACGGTTACCATGCCGGACTGCCACGCAGGGGTCCCAGGTTCGATTCCCGGGCCGGGAGAAATAGTAGTATGGCCTGCAATTGTTTCTCTCGTGAGTTTGGGTGTAATTTATGGTTGTCTATGTGTGTGTCCATAGCACCCGCGACACAGGGCTTTCCTAGTGCGGGGCTATGATGAGTGTGTGCGTTATTTATTTATTTACACTAATTAACCTACCAATAAGGTAGACGTTATAAAGTCACTTACATTTTAGTTATTTTTCCTATGGTAGGTGTTAATGAGGCTGGTTATAAATAGTAAAGGCAATCATTGTATAGTATTATAGTGAGAAATGTAGGATTTGTTGTTATTAGAAGTCCCCCATGGCCTAAAATATTTATTTAGAATTTTTAAATGGGAGAGCGGTGTTCTTCGGCAATAGCACAGTCAGCCGGGGCTCAGCGTACAATATCTGCCGTATCGAGCAACACGGCCTTATTATTATTAGTAATTGCAATTACCTGGTCTAAAATTAGAGAACTTATTGTATTATGAGTACCTGAGCAAAGAAATTAATACTACAACAAGTACTATGTAATAAGACCATAACCATTTCCAAAAAGCGTTTTCTAAATTAGTTGTACCGAAAGTCGAACCCGTGTACTCCCAATAGCGCTAACTGCAGGGCTACCAAGGTCATCAAATCGATGTTGTTGTATTTCGTACGTTGTACGTTTTCGTAGGTGAAATTTATATATTTTTCACTGCAGTGTGCTTCGAATTAATCATTAAATCGGGTTTAGGTAGCAAGTATACAATCACAAGATAAAACTAGGTAGGAGCCAGTGTATTGGAATCAGATGCAAGTCTTCTACGTCATCGTACAAAAATGAGCATTTTTACCAGATAGTTTTATGTTTCCCTAAAGATGTAACGTAGAGTGATTCAAGGCTACATCGTCGTTTAACATCAGATAAGATTGTCACAGAGCGTTATTCTATTTCATTTTACATAAAAATAAGATTATTTTTCTTTAAAGGGCGAAATTAAAATGTGGCAATGTTGTCTGGTCGATTCCACCTAGATAGTATTTTCTTGGTTTTAACAATTTTTTTCTTCTATAATGAGAAACTTCTAAAAAACTAAAGCGCCTATTATGGTCCTAATCGCTAATCGGAGTTTTTGTGGCCGCACCTTCCAGCCGGCCTCTTGACCCGGCCCGGGCCGCAAACGGCGCGGAAACGCCGCACAAATAAAAATAACCCCTGAAACATCGCCCGCCCGAATTTACTGCAGCTGCACGCCTTTGTTCTCCTTTGTCAACTCTTTTACTTGGCACGGTTGCAGCGGTGGCGCCGGACGCGAACTCGGGTTTTCTTTTAAATTAAATCGCTTTGCCAAGGGACACACCTTTTAATAACTTACTGCTATAATTATTTAATAACATGATGTCGTCAACTTCTACACGTGACTTCCACTCTACGGGTACCATGGCAAGTATCCATTATTCATTAAGATAATTTTCCTTTTTATATATGTCTCGAACTAGGGGGTTACTTATACCAACTACTAATACCAACATACAACATAACCCAGAACATCTAGAATAGAATCAATTTAGAAAAGTACATTTCTCAAATTGGTCTCCTCGACTGTCCAGCCCTGCAGCGCGGCCCAGCAGTTAACAATGTCCCCATATAGTTAACTGCTGGGTCACCGAGATCGCCAAAATGTATGTGAACACCATATTAATGAATACCTTGTTATTGTCAAAAATTTTTATTATTTGGTATGTTGTACCAAATGTAGCACTTGCATTTGATTGGTGGTACGTAAATTGACCAATCACGGGCGAGTTCTTGCAACTAGTTTGAGTATTAAACGCGTTAAGTAGGTTCTGAGGGTCACTAACTACGAGAAGTCAGTTCACATTTGTCTATTAACGTGCACTTACGGCACAATGAAAGGAAAGGAAACTGGACTATTCACGACATGGTCGCGATAGTTAAGTCTACGAAAATATCGAGGTAAAGACGCTGTAGAACAAAATATATTTTTTAATATAATATCAAGTGACGAACAAGTCGTGCGCTTAATGGTCTCCGCTAAAAGCCTCACGCCTGTACATAACAGTTGCTTTGTTTATCAGAGCTTTATATCGAATATTCAAAGATCTGAGGAGCATTGCCACTGCGCCCGTCACCCTGAGACAAAAGTTGACAAAGTCCTATATGTCTGTAATTTCACCAGCACCCTTATCACGCAAAACCGGAATGCAGTAATGCTGACATTACCGCTTGGCGGCAGAAATAGGTAAGGTGGCAATACTTCTAGGGCAGGACCTCTCGCTGCCGAGCGTGGTTGCCGCCATGCTCGATAGCGAGGAGTCCTGGGAGGCGGTGGCCTCCTTTTGTGCAGAGGTTATGTCGCAAAAGGAGGCTCCGGCGCAGACGTACGGGGAGAAGGCGAAGGCAATTCGCTGCTCGCCTGATCCCCTAGTGAGACCAGCGGGCTCTAGACAGGGACTCCGGAGCTTGCATTGCACGGCCTCACTCGTCTGGGGGGCGGGTCGGAGGACAACCGACTTGCCCCTCCGTTGGCGCGAGAGCCCTGGCGTAAGCTAGAGCGGCCGGGCGGCGTCGTGGTGAATGTTCACTGATCCCACGGCGCTGACTCAACCGGCGAGAGGGAAACCCGGGGGGGTTTTAGTGGGGTACGCCCTCCAGTCTAGAGGGAGAGTCCCCACATAACCCCTGAGTCTCCCTGGGCTCAGGGGTATCCATAAAGATTTCCCCCTGTCAAAAAAAAAGGTGGCAATACTTCCCTGGACGAACTGTTTCACAAGAAGCTCTACTGCTACTAATAAATAATAAAAACCCCGGAAATTCTAATAAACAACGTATATTTCTCCAGAAACCCGCCATAATTATTAACTCATGCACTAAATCAATGTCAGTTTAATTTTTTTTTCATTCTTTACTGTTTTCTTACTAACCGTTTTATACTAACTAATTCTATTCGATTATTACCAGTTACTCAAGTCGATGAATTCTATTAGTAAAATGAAAATGGTAAAAATTCTTCTAAATAAATCAAATTATACAAAATTGATGAATTTACAAAGAAGTACAAAATATAGTAAGTAAAACGGACTTTACTACTATTATTATAAAACATCTTTTACAAGGCATTCTTTATATAAAAAATAAACTGGCGACAACAAAATGAATTGCCTCCGCCACGAAGACAAAAAGTGGCCATCTTTTGTCGCAGATGCTACAGACGTTTCAATAATGTTACGTCGCAAATCAAAAACTAAAAAGCACAGTTTTCGTTTAAAAATCTAGGTTTAAAGTATCGACACATTTTGTGTGAAGCTTATATAAAATATAAGAATTTTTATAAAATATAAGCTGTAATTCTGTTGGCGCAAATTGTTAAAAGTGATTGTATTTTAAGTAATTATTCCTGACCGCTCGATTCTCAATTTTATTTCACAATTTTTTCTTGTTTAATTAAAGTAAAATCAACAACGTGTACTTACGTTTCCTGTTTATGAGAATTGTATTTGCCGTTGATACATACCTGAAACAAACAAGAATAATATTATTAACATTTTTACATTTCGAATATATCAACCTTACGTCATTATAAACGGGATACCGATTTATAATAACAACGCAACGCAACACACTCATAGCCCCGCATTAGGCAAACCCTGTGTCGCGGGTGCCATAGAAATCACATAGACAACCACAAATTACACCCAAAATCACGAGAGAAATAAATGTAGGCTATACATATATTTCTTCCGGCTTGGGAATCGAACCTAGGACCTCTGCGTGGCAATCGTTCGGCCACTGAGGCAGTCAAACGAAATAACGCGAGGTAGACGTTCCCTAGGGCGCAGTTTTATACCCTTTCTTATTCTAAAAAGATGTTTTTATGCGCTAGGTAACACTTTACTGTTTACGCAAATTCACATTCTATATTACGTCATAATTTATGCAATATCATTGAAAATAAAAGCGAATTCGCCAGTGGCGATACTCGCCGAATAAGTCTTGATGCGGTAAACAGTGTCAACTTTACGGCGCAAGGGACGGCCATCAAGATGAAATATCGTTTTTATTCGACGTCCGTAACGCGCTGTGTATTTTACAGCCCATACCAATTCATGTGTACTTTTTCCTGTTTATTTTTTCTTCGGTGAGAGCTTTATTCAGTAGTTCGGTTATGGATTCAGTTCAAAATATACAGTCGAAGTGCTTAGTTGGTGTGGCATGTGTGCCAACAGTATGTGGAGTTCCACATACTTGAGCTCAGTCCGCCAATTTCACTTTGTACGTTATGATCGTCTCAATTATCTCTCACAAAACCTCGAAAATCGTAGACAAATACCCTATTTTGTTGCTTTGGAGTGCAAAACGATAGACGCACTTGTAATATTATCCATGATGGTATTTCATGTTATCGTTGTCTTATTTTATTTAATTTTAATAAATTCTAAATTTCTGTCTATATATTCTAAAAACCTGTTTATCGTTGTAATTTGTTTGTTATAAGAAACGAGAGCGAACCTTATACCGCTGCTATATGCTTCTTTTTTGGCGAACTAAGTAAACATCTCGTATTCCTCATCGTTCAGCTATTGAGCGCTAGATGGCAGCACATTAATATAATTTCAATTGTAAGTTATAAAATCAAAACGTCGTAACTTGCAATAAAGGTATTAAAATTTCAACGATATGCCAATAAAGTAAATTTGAAATTGTATAACAATCCAGAATTGTTTTTTTTTTTTTCATTGTGTATAAATAATGAATGTGTGAGTTTTATAGTAATCGAGGTTTAAGGCACTTTCATTTTTTTTTTCTTCCGTGATCAATAAGCTCTGGGATGTTGCGCAGTAATGGCTTCTAATCTACTATAGTACATAGATATCGTTGATTGCCAGCATCTAGTTCCCAAAACGCTATATTTGGGGCTAGTCAAGTCAACGTGTAACATTGTTGGCCATAGACATTGTGGTTAAGCTGTCGTCTGACATTAAAAAATACATATTATACTTCCTTCTTTATTCATCCATAGAATATTAGAATTAATGAATAAAGAAGGAATTATAATATTTTTTTTTATAAATTTCAATTTAAAATTTAAATAATAAAAATACATAATAAATAATAAGGAGTAGTTTCACGAAAAATAATTAAAAAATTTAAAATAAAAATAAAATTAAAAATAATTATAAATTTAACGCGTGCTTGCATTTCCCCGGGCATCGACAAGTTCAATCATTTTTGAATATATTCGGTTTAAAATGTTTTTTAAATTCGCAAACACATCAGTTATGGTGAATTACGTTTATAGAGTAGATAGGAATGAGGTAATTGTATTCGCATGGCGTCGATACTGGCGAACGTCCTTTACCCACAAAGGAAGGCATGAAATAATAACTTTTCCACATAATTTTCTCTGGCATCTACAAAAACCAAAGAAATGCCCTGAAAGGACTTTCTATTTTCTCGGCGAATCTTTGAAAAATATATTTTTTATTTTATTACGACGATTTCCTTTAATGGCTATCGGACAATGAGCGAAGCGTAATTTAGATGAATCACCATCAACAATAGACAAAGAACGACGAGGGTATGAGAGGGGTGCGAGAGGCTGTACGGGGGGAGAAGGGTGTTAAGGTGTATTGAAGATAGAAATAAAGCATTACAAGTGCATAAAAATATTAACAATGAGACGCTTAAATATACACTGGGGATTCTGGTGGTATTGTTTAGAGACTATTTGAAAAATGCCCACGTTCTGGAGGTAAAAGCACTTTGAGACTCGATCAATGAAACCGAGTTATTGCCATCGAAAACGTTGTGATTGGAACGAAAGTTTAAATCGACTAGAAAGGTCAAAGTGTTCCTTGATTTGCCAACCATTCGCATGAAGCGCTTTGATTCCTTCTTCCTAAGCAGTACCGCAAAGGAATACATTACTGGCATCTGTGTTTCCCGAAAACTACAAGCTATTTAAGGCTAGAGTGAAAAGGCATTCTTAGACATAAGACATTCGTGTGTTGGCTGTAACCGGTAGCGCTATTATATGTTAAAATTGCACGTCGAACTCTCTAAACATTGATATAGTTTTAAAATTATGTGTAATATTCCAAAAGCTAACAGTGAAACGTTTGTTGAATATTGCTTTGTTTGGTAGGCTTTAATTGTAACGGATCTGTAGGTAGAATTGCGAAGTTCACGGTCGACTGAGCAGTTTGATCTTCGAGAGTGGCTATTGTTTTAAAATGTGATGTTTCGCTAATATTATGAGAATTTCGAAATTTGTTTCGAGGAAATGTGTGGAGCGCTTATTATGAGAATGTATAAAGAACAGACGCACGAATGATTTTAATTTAGTAACATAAAACGTTCACTTTATGTGCAGGTACATAAGAAGACTTCGAAAAGAAGACGATAAAATATTCAAGACATCTAGACTTTTAATTATAAAAAATCAACTTCAGCAGCAGTAGAGCTCTTTGTGAAAGAGATTGTCGCCGTTATTTCGGAAGTATACCACCATACTGCCTCCGTGGCCGAACGGTTACCTGCTGGTCTCCCATGCAGAGGTCCCGAGTTCGATTTCCGGGCAGGGAGGAATATGTTTATGGCCTACACTTATTTCTCTCGTGAGTTTGGATGTAATTTGTAGCAGAGCGTCAGTTATGAGTATGTGAGTATGCGTTATACCTATTACAGCCGCCAAGCAGTGATGGGATCACTACTGCGTTCCGGTTTTGATAGGTGCTGCTGATACTACAGGCACACGGGACTTGTCAACTTTGTGTCTCAGGGTGACGGGCGCTGTGGCGGTGCCCGTCACGTATTTGCGACTTAGTCTCTGAGTAGCACTGCAGTTGTTGTAAGCGTGTTGTTGGCCACCACGCACATGTCTTATTCGTCCAGACACTTGATAATCATTGAGGTGATGGAGCACGAAAGGCGCTTTCCCGCAATGACGACTCCCCGAAATACGAATCGTATTAGCACCTGGCACGTCTTGCACCGATTAGCAAATTCTTTCACCACAACGACAAACATGTCCATTGCACAGTCGCTAAATTGTGGGCTGCGTTAATACAGTGTATGCCCTTGACACGATAAGAAGAAGAAGCAGCAATGACACGCTTCGTCGAAACATAGGTACTATAATCTGTTGCAATCAATTTTAAACGAAATGTAAACAAAACGGTTTGGTTGAATTTCTAAACCACTCAATATATTGAATAGTGTTACTCACTTTCACACATGTTTCGAAAACTTTGACTTGTTATCTCTTTACTTTTTCCAACAATATTCATTTGAATAGCACCTTTAAATCGTATTTGAAAAATGGTAGTAAAAAATTAGGTTATTAAAGATGCATGAATGGTTACATAGTGCTGTACGGAAAAAAAAACCATTCAGTTCATTCAATTAAAGCTTTTGTAATCGATTAGTAGTAAATCGAAAATTTCAATCGCAATAGAACTAGTATCTAAGTGTGATTTGAAGAAGGATTTAAATTTTAGATTTCGGAAATTTTAAACATGCTTTTTTGGGGTATTTATTGCTCCCCTAACAAACAATAAAACGGCCTCATGAACTTTGTGAATTATAATTATAATTATAATTATTTTGTTTCGATGTTTTTACAGGATTGTATCAAATCGAGCAAACAATTTGCGATCGCTGACATGACAACATATGTAAGAAAAAACTGTCAAACATTTACGGCAAGTGTGACACTCTCCTTGGCGTCTAAAGCTGCCACACTTTTATAAGTTATGTAATGAAAGCCGCTAGTAGGTATGACTCGGTTAAACAAATCGATTCATTCAATTAGTTACTTGATTTGTAGTTGGCAGTAAAATTGACAATCACTAAACCGTCTATGGTCGGATCAGTGACTTGTTTAGGTATTTACTTTTTGTTTAAAACGGACTGATGATGATGACTGAGATAATGCGTGTGCCGAGGCCACATTACGCCGGAATTGATTTATTATTGCAGCTAACAGAGCACACATCCGCTGTGTCGACAACCAAGGGCCTACGATAACCTTTCCAAAAACAATCTTATTTCAATGTAAGCATAAAGTAAGCTTATTATAACATTACTTATATTCGTACCATGACAAACCTATCAACTAAGTTATGTATTATTGCTAAAGTGATTGAAAGAACCATGAAAGAACGAATGATTTCCCAATATTGTCTGTTCCTTACTAAAGGTAGGAAACAAATAACGCTATATGAACTGTATAATGCCATCTCTTTCTTTTTTGATGTTCCAAATCGTGTTATCGTAGTATAATGTTAAAGTACGTAATGTTATTTACATTCCGAGAATTTTGATATAATGAAATCCATTGTTGTTGTTTTCAATAATTATTCCGCATTTTCATGACGAAAAATAAATAAAACAAGCTGAGTCTTGATAGTCACGTTGTGAATTCGGAACTGTAGGAAAGTGTCAACTGTTAGTTTCGCCAAGGAGCGTATAGATGTCGCTGTTATAATTTTACGAAATAGACATGGCGTATTTTTATTTAACGAAAAATTATTTAGTATGTGCTATTAAATAAAAAATAAAAAAAATATTGAAGCGATATATATAAATAAATAAGTTCAACTTAACTTTTAATCATTACAAATCAATATTAAGATAATAAAACTGAAAATAATATTGTTTCCATTGCATCCGTGTTACTATTATAAGATTGCTAAATTTGACATAAGAGCAATATTACTTTAATGTCAAATTCGCGTCATAGTACGAACTGAGTGAATAGTCACAAAGCTGCCAATAAAACATCATAGTTTTAACAATACAATAAGCTTACTTTAAGCGCGTTGTGGTACGAAAAGTCAATATAAGGTTAAAGTAATATTGTTTTAAGAGGTTTTAGGACCCCAGGTTTGGAAAATTACGAGTAGTTGTTCACTGTGTTTACATTTTAGTAAGATTTTTAATTCAGAGTATCAATCACAACATTTATATTGATATAATACTATGTAGGTATGTGAAAATCTAGCGATGGTAATCTCGTGGGTGAACGGTTCCTTCTCAATTAAAAGATCAACGGCTCGAGAGTAATGTAAGCATTGTGGGTGAAATTAACAGGCACATGGGACTGGTCAACTTATGCCTCAGGGTGACAGGCGCTGTGGCAGTGGCCCTACAATCTTTGCAATTTAAAGCTCTGAGTGTCACTGCAACTGTTATGGATAGGCGTGTCACTTACCACCAGGCGCACATGGTAACTTGGGTAACTTGTTCGTTCTTTCACTTCGTATTATAAAAAAAGAGTATGTCGTGGATATATCGACATACATTATGGCCTAAGCCCTCTATGTACAAGAAACCTGTGCCCAGTAGTGAGTTGAGATGATGAATCAAAGTCATTTCGGTGATTTTTGTATAATTGCTATTAAAAAGCTAATTTTAAGCTCAGGTCCTTCTTAATCGTTCTTTCATTAATAAATTAAATATTCTTCGTTCTCCTTTGTTGTAACAAATTCAATTTTAAAAGGTTTGCTCCTTCCTCTTAACATCGAAAAATAGATTGAACATTTAGTATGCCGGAAGAGTGCGGCATAACTAGACGCAGGCGACGAAATTGTAACGAAATTACGTTCCGTAGTTTCCAACTCGTTACAAGTTCACTGGCTGAAATTAAAAGCTGTTTCACACACGAATCATTGAAGTCCCAACTTCGAATGCAAAATAGGAATATCATTATTAGTTTAATTTGGAATCATCACCAACGCTTGTACGTCATACTGCCGCTGCCGCAACGGTGAACCGATGCGCACTGGAGAATTCACACGGTCGAATAATCCTTTCGAATATCTATTTAAATTTTTGCACATCTCCATTTAATTAACCTGTCTCGGTACGGTACAGTTCGAACCCCAGTGGCGGGGTATACCTACGACTTTAGTTTCTAAGTTAAGAACGTCGTCTTGTAACCTATACTTTGAAGAAAGTCACGACAATTAGTAAAGATTTGGGGTCCCGAAACCGCATTGGGCATTACAATCTCTTATTAGAGGAGACCCATGTCCAGTAGTGGAAGGTATGATGGGTTGATGATGATGATGATATCTCAGACTCATCAAGTTACATTAATTTTAGGCACGTCTGTCATGTGCCCGGCAATTGTCGACAGCCAATGTCGATGTATTAAAGTGACCCTGAGAAGCAACTCGTGTTGCTGCAATTTTCATTAGCACTAGATTCTTCTATGCATACTTCCGATACTGTACTTTCTTACTGTAAATGTGCTCATGTGAATACGCTATCGTTTAGTTGTCAACAAATGTACTCAATACGTCAAAAATGTTATGGATGTCATACAATTTATATGTACGAGTCTAATAATTTATTATTCCACAGGTAAAATTTTACATTTGAAAACGTCATTTTTTAAGCCACTGCTCGTTCACTACGTTGACCTCTCTGAGAAGAACGCGCAAGAAACTCTTAAATGCTATGGAAAACTTTACAGCAAAACTGAATATTAACATAAATAACCTAATTGTTCTTTACTCTCGTCTTCAGAGTCACAAATTCCATAATAACGCTTCTATAATAATATCCCTAATGATCTTACAATTTACGGAGTTACAATTGCTACGAGATAATTACTGGCTAGTTTCTGCTTAAATGGCAAAACCAAGGAATGATCTGTTAGCTCGATCAGGTTGCTGTAATTTAATAGTACTTGCAAATAATTCTTGTGAATGATAAATGATACCTTCTGTCTTACGAATGACAGGTAGCCTTTAATCATTTTGTGAAACTCAAGTGTAATTTGCTTTAAATTAATTTAATTTTTAATTGAATTTCGAATTGATAATTAATTTTGACTGTAAAAATTGAAAAGGAAATATAATACAACATCAATTATAATATCACCATTTCAGCCGAAAACCATTGCACCCCCGTAAGGAGTATCCGCATGACGTACCATTCTCTTCCTGTACGTCTGGCGCAGCCCAGGGCAACAATCGGCGTACACCTTACACCGATAGGCAAATCCTCTCCACGCGATAGCAAACATTACAGTGTATGCCGATACGATAAGAAGAATAAGAAGGAGAAGATTTCAGCCGAAACACACCCTTCGCCAAAATGACCGGTTTTGCGCGTCGTGTCCTATGCGATAAGGGAACTTTACACGTTTTTCAAAGGTTGTCAACCGTTTTGGATACGCGGATTTTACCACGATATTTTTCTTTACCTTCAGCGAAAATCTCTTAGTCTCACATAGTGCCCTGTGTGTCTTAACGCCTACACTTAGATACACTATTAATGGCGGCTACTAGTGAAGCGATGGCCGTTGAATACTGGTGCACAATAGTGTAGTACCTATATAACGATAAGAAAATCAAGAAGTATTGCTGTGAAACAATCACAAATGTACGTAACTTAGACATTAAAATATAGTCAGATTTTTTTTATTTAACGAGTTTTGTCACATCTAACGCTTAACTTCTAGTCTCCGCAAGACATCATTATTATAAGTAATCTTGACAATAAATAATGCGCGCATGGAATATCTTCACAGAAACGTAACGTATTTGACACTTGACAATAACTTGAAATTGCCAACGAAGTGGACCATCCCGTGCCCTGCGCCAAATAGAGATTTACAGGAGGAGTCAGTGTACCCTGCTAATTAGTGACACTTATAAACTGTTGCATATTTATAGAATAAGGTGTAAGAAAGTAGGTGATTAGCCACTTCTACAAGTCTTAGTGAATAATACAAACCTACAGAAACCTCTCACCACTGATTGATTCGCAAAAAAGAACCGATTGATATTTATCAATTGGACTCTGTTTTTCCGCATTCGGGCCACGTCAGCGGCGGTAATGAGAAGGGAACAAAACAGCGGCCCGATGTTGTATTGTGTTTACATTCAATTTCACCCAATTCACCCGGATTGCCCCTTCGTATTATATTGTAAGCGTAACATTAAATAATAAATAAGTTTGAGCATTGTTTACGTTAAACAGTACTTAGCTCTATATACTAGTTTTACGTTGTGCGTTACGTGGATGGCAACACAGCGCGTTAAGCTAGTGGCGTCAAAGATGCAGCACTGACCCCAGAACTCATTACACAGCTAAAGTATTCGTTTGGAGATATTTGGGCTCTAAATATACTCTAGCAGTCATAGACGACACTGCTATTTATATTTATTGTGTTGAAATTGTCTAGAAATGAGAATTAATACGAGAACATAGATTAAACTAGATGAAATCGCGTCTAAGCCAAAATCTGGAGTAGTAATTCCAACAATTCAATGTTCCAAGCGCTGAGATAATGGTTATTCGGCGAGCTTTATAATTCATAAATAAAACATTTTCTAATTCAGCGAAACAATCTTCATAACAATGCTGGTGTTGTTAAGATTTTTACGATCGACATTTTGTCATTAGAACCGGCTTCAGTGTTGGCCTTAACGGCGCATTTTACGGGCACCGTAAATGCACTCCCTGATTTAGTATTCTATTAATTTTTAAAAGTTATTTTAAGCGTTGTTGTTGCGTTCGCGAGGTGGAATTAACTATGTACATTTATTAACATGAATAACTTCAATTTAATGGCCCCTCTTCATTTTCTCTATTATAAATTTATATCGGATTATGTTTTTTTAACATTAAGTAACATTATACATTGAAAGAGAGCGGCGGGCGCGGCCGTTGGCCTGAGGGTAAGCGGTTGCTAATCATTGTGGCGATATTTACCTTTCTCTTTAATATATAACATTTATAATTCGTACATTACATTTGTAAATCTTTTGTAGCAATGCTTCTCGCGGTTTTTGTGAAGAAACCTATATGTCAAACAAAGTGCACAACCCTTAAAACGTGCCAAGTCCTCAACACAGGAGCAGCATGGATTAAACCCTTTTCGTGAGGGAGACCCGTGCCCCACAGTGAGGCGTATAATAGGCGGCCCTATAATAGGTAAATCCAATTTTAACTTGGTACAATCCTAATAAGGGTACAATGTCTTTTTGACGATGTCAAGTGTAATTTATTTAGATGTTAGTTATATTACAAATTTTTTTTTTCTTAGCCTGAAATGGCATCATTCAAAAGCAAATTAAAAGAGCATTTCCTATTGAACTCAACTGTTGATCAGTTGATCAGATTATAATATATTGTATGAGTATGTATTTATGTATTTTAAATTTATTCAGGCGTAGCTATCATCATTAATTACGTTTAAATCTTAAGAAGTTTATTGTCGTACCATTGATTAGGCCTGCAGACTTCTTTTTTCACCACATTCAGGATTTGATGGAGAAAACCTACTCTTTAATGTCTTTTATTTGTGCAATAAAGAATTTTTATTAGTATCCCACTGTTGGACAACTGGAATATTATTTAATATTTCACGGTAATATACTTTAATACTTAAAAAAAGAAGAGAAAAATAACTTAAAAATCAACCATATATAAATAACATTGAATATAGCCTGCGTTAAGACAGTGTTACTCCCATTTTTTATCAAAGGCAAAGAAGGCGAATTATTTCAGTAATCAATAGAATAAAATGCGTTTATTTACCAGAGTACTGTGATTATTATATACAACGTATTCAATGCGCAAGCAGGCGCACAAACTTAAATTGAATTCACGTTTGCTTTGTGGATTTTAATTAAATTTGTAATTGTAATTACTCTGTAAAAGCAATGCTTCAAAAGAGTAAAGTAAATTTTTACCAAGCTGTATAGAGATGCCAAAATAACGAAATATTTTTTAAAATACATGTTTTAAAGCCCCGCACTAAAGAAAACCCTGTGTCGCGGATGCTGTAGACACACATACGGACAACCACAATTTACACCTAACTCACGAAAGAAATAAATGTAGGTCATACAAATATTTCTTCCGACCTGAAAAAAAACGTGTAAGAACGATAAAGATAACAATTAACGAAGGAGTACTTTAATATGTCCATATAGAATTTCTTATTCTGTACTACGTACGCCGGAGCCAAGAAATTAACTGCGCGGCATTACCCAGGACGTCCAAACTTTTTTACCTGGTGCTAAGTGCTGTGCCACCAAGGTTGTTGAAAATAGAAAAGCCATGTGTTTTTCGTCTTCACGTACCTTGGTGTGTACTTTCCTCCCCATCTCCATTCGTATCTTCATTGAGAGCTGATATTGATTCGCGAACGTGCACCGCATCTCGCAACCGCCCTTCGGCATTCAGCGAGCGATCAACTCTGCACACGTTCTGTCATTACGGCGGATTGCCTTGCGACGTTTCATTTTAAAGTCGGAGAACTTTGTTTCGAATACGTACTATGTTTGAAAAAAATTGCCTGCGGGCAATTTCTTGAATTTTTGTAAAATAAGAGATCAGAAGTGCGGTGGCAAACATCGCGATGGCATATTCCCATCTGATCCCTAACAACTGATCCACCGCTAATTTTAAATCGCAACTGGTCAACTCAATATTTTGCAGCTCCCAACGGATTACCTCATTGTATTTGTAAGGTAAGTATAGTCAAGAGAAAAAGAAGTTTTAAATTCAAATATTCATTATAGTGAGCAATTGTAATCAAATGTTAAAATTATCACTCCAATATTGACATATTGGAAACCGAAGTAACAAAAAAGCAATCTTAGGTAATAGTTAAAATATTTTTTTCAGTTGATCAGCGACGTATTTGTACCATTTATCGATTGCAATTTTTTTTGTTAATCGTCGCTTTGTTAGTTCACTGTAATTTATATTCATTGATATGCACAATTTTACAAATTTACGTCATCTATTACAACTGTAGCACAGTATCCACCAAAATTAAGTTTTCAAGTACCAGGGTATCAGGTGAAAATGAAATATAATTATAGCAATCGCATATCTTTAGAAGAGATCCGTGCCCACCAGTTGGCTGAATAACAAGATTTCAATAACTACTCATAAAAAGATTCTGCTTTCCAACCATTAGAAATACCAAACATTTTCGATCATATTTCTGATCGAAGCGTAACATACACAAATTGTGGAAAATTTTCAACCCATTTATGTTATTTTAATCCCTTACTTCAAATGAAAGTTATTCAATAAATGTTTGATCGCGATAAATCTTTAAAGGATTATCAGATGAATTCCCTCTCTGCGAGGGTTCAAACAGTCTATAGTCAAAGTTATGTAAATGCAAGATTTGGCGAGAACTATGTGAGCGATGTTCGGCGATCGCCGCAATCTCTCTTCGCATATTTGCGCAATAGTTGGAGAGTTCTCGGTCGGATGTTTGCGCCACCCCGAGTACCAAAATTAAACTCTATCTAAATGTAAACAAAGTTTCATTACTGTCTCAAGTACCTTTCTATACACGATTGATTTACGAGTATATACACATTATGTATGTGATATATGAACACGTGTACAATGTTTTGGCTTATGTTCGATTTGTATTGACTTTGATTTTAATTTATGTAGGATAACATAATCGTGACATAAGGAGATCATCGTCTCCATCAAACCATCCAACTAGTTTGCGAAGTAGGTGTATGGGTGTACCCAGTTTGCGAAACCGACCCGTTACGCCATAGCGTGGTCGTATCATTATACGAAGTCATTACTTTAAACGATGTTAGTGAAAGAAGTCTGTTATTCTTTCACAAATATCGTGGCCGCCTTTGAGCTGTAAGTATTTTCATTTATAATGTAAAACAATTCCGGAAAACCCTTTCAACTATACGGGTATAAAAGTTTAAAATACCCCGAACAATGAGATCAATTCGAACCGCAAAGAGTTCTAAAAGAAAGCGCTCTCTCAAGCGATTAGCCGCTAAAAGGGTGAAGTGAAAGGCAAGACGTGACGCGGTGCTTTCGTGTCATCCATCAACGCTTGAAAGCGCTAGAGACGCTGAATGAGACCTTATGTAAATGCGGCGGGGGGAGAACTTGGGATTACACGACAATATAATCTGTAAAGCTGACTGGTATAGGCTTATTAGGATCATTTAATGAATGCTGTTAACCTCCTGCGCAAACACTCAAGTAAATCTTAGGCCATATTGAGAGAACTCGGGTCGGATCTGTTCTTTTTTTAAATTAACCTTTTTTTTCTTGTATATTTTGAACAGTGTTTGGATGCAATCACGAAACCTACAGCCAAAAGACTAAAAAAAACAGCAAAGTACTTTACTAATTTTAACAGTGAATGGAGATGGACAATAAATGAACATAAAGAAATGATTCTAAAACTACAATAGACGTGACAATGTTCGAGGTTGGAACAAAAGTGTCTTTTCCCACAGGGCCTCGTGGTCACGCCTTCCCGCGTTTCGCTGACCTAGCGCCTCGCACCGTTTGATGTGTTTGAATCTCTTATCGGAGTGTGTTGCAACCCCTTGAAGTCATTCAGCTTAAGCCAAACTCTGGTCATTACGCGACTTATACGATTTTTCTCACATAATGAAAATGATGTTTACAAAGTTATCACCTTTTTAGCAACCCAGCCGACTATCGACATAGCTGTCGCGGTACCCGCTACCCGCGTCACGGCAAATTTACTGCCCGCACTTATCTCGACATAGTCGATAACACGAGCTCGACGCGTTCCTTTCATTATGTCATGCCCTTATACTTTTTTAGCGCCAAAAGCTGTAAACGGGTCATTTAATAAAAATGGAAAGTAATAGTGAAAAAGAAGAAAACATATTTCTTTTTATGTTTATTTAAAGTCGTTATACAAATACCACATAAACAACAACAGATGATGCCGAGATTTTTGGTTTCATGAAGTTTTTGTTTTTCTCCGGAAAGGTTAAATACATTTCATGAATTTGGTATGTGTAACAAACTTAAAAAAGTACCTAGTACCTGACAATTGTTAGCAACGTCGGTTGCCTATAAGATATATCAATCTGTTCTATATTTTTTTCCGTACGTAATCCCAATACCGAACTACTCTCGGTCCACTTATTTAATCTGCCGCCAGTAAACAACGACGTCTGACAGGGCGCCCGTCGGGAATTGAATTATAACCCGGCCAAATAATAGGATAATGCTCGGGCCAAGAGGGCGCGTATTTCAACGACCGACGCAATTTTTCCTCTTTAAATCATAGCGAACTAGGGCAGAAGATACGAGCACCATATGAAATATATAAAATTAGAAACTACACAGGACAGTGTAAAAAAGATGGTAACCAGAATTTGTATATTACATCGCCCTTATTCTTTATAGCCTTATTGCCCCCGATGTGACAAAAGCTTTTGACAAAGTCTGGCATGGCATATCTTATTCTATATGCTGTACAACCTCGGGGTGCTAGATTGTTTCGTGCACGCATTTCATTCGCTCTTTCTGCTATCGAGTTAAGGTTACATTCTTCTCCCCCATGATTAAATCGGGAGTCCTGCAGAGTTCTATTCTGTTCCCTGTCTTTTTCTTTCAGTACATTAGCTGATATTTATCGGCAAATCTCGCTATCTTTGTCGATTAAATTGCGTTGGAGTAAAATAAAAAAAACACGCAAACCCCGACAGAATACCAACGGCCAACGGGCCTTCTTCACTTGCGTAACTTATCTAGCCGTAAGGTACAAAATTTCATTTCTATATTGCTTCTTCGGCCGCCAAATTCAAAACATCGTTAAATGTCTCGGAGTTACGTTACAGCAGGTGTCTCAGTCAAGACCATCAGCGGTCAATTGGTCCATAATTTTCAGAAAACGCATTACGATTTTATTGAGAGATAGATACTATATTCAATAGAAGTACTGTTACCTCGACAAATTCCAGACATCACACAAGGTTGTCGCAGTTAATGTGCTACTACATCGGCCCCCATCCAATTTCAATAAAATAAAAATAAAGGAAAATGTAACCCTTCAGTGAACGTAGCAAGGAATATTATTTGCATAATTGATTTGATGATGCCATTGGTCGTCCAGGAGGACCTTAGTTTGATTTCGATAAGACCTACAATCTTTACTAAATTGTTTCTGTTCTGGGTGTACCGAACAGTATCACTCACAACGCGCCTTGAATAGAGCTTCTGAAAGCTCGCAATCCTACTCCGTGGTCGTAACAAGAAATCCCTTATAACACCAAGTAAGGTTTTTATTTGAATTTTTTTCGCATTGGCTTATACTAAAATTATATTACTAATAGTGAACAACGCCATCTTTTATATATAGAACTCACTATTTATATTGTTTGTGTATATATAATTCTTAGTGCGGAAGGTTTACTAATGCCAACATAACATGTAGACAAACACATGGCTCTTTAGTAATTCCTCACATTTTTCTTAGTGATTCACACAATGCAATTGCGATAAACATTGATAGAACTTACATTATTGACGTTTCAAGATAGTAGAAATGAAATTGGAATCATAGAATTCAACGAAATCCTCTACAAAACCTGCACCTGTTCTCATCATGAAATAATCAATACCTTTAAGAAAACGTCTTCAAGAAAATCACAAAGGCATAACATAATTCAAAGTACTCTACCAAAGGAACCACTTCTTACAAACTACCGTACTTTTCACTTTACCCGACTATAAAGATCGCGGAGCACCATCCGGGACGGCGTGCAAGCGACCTAGAAGTGCCCATAACTCAGAGGCCAGTGGAGGGAGAATGGGGTGGCTGGACAGCTTCTAAGGTGTTCCGTTGACCAGTATTGCGTACAGATAAGAATCGACAGTAACTTGAAACACTCTGTTTGTTGTATCGCTGAAATAGATTAAAATTATACGTCCATCTTTTTATATGAAAAACAAGTTATAGGGCGAAGTTATTGGGGAGACACGAAAATTAAAGATCTTTCGGTATATGGGGACTACCATCGATCACGTACCTGTTGTTGCAAGTAATAAAAACAAAATACGGATTACTTGGGTGCATATTCGTATGTCGAGTCTCCTGTAGGACCAGTGTTTTTAATATCCTGTTGATATTTTTTTAAATTTTTTTATTTATTTCACAGCGACGAGCGCCGAAGTTATTGAATTGAACGGAACGAATGGCTCGCTGTGACACAAATAGAAAGGAAGGCGGCAAATTAACGAAAGTACGTGTACAGAAGTCCAATATGAATAAGGACTTTTGTAGAAAATATACAAGATATTTTAATACCTGTCTATCAGCAACTCAGATTTATAATGCCAATACGCGGATGAGAAGGGTAGAGTCTGAGCATATCGTCGTTTTTTTTGTTTTCGCATGTGTTCCCTGTCGGATGTAGCAGAATATGTATCCAAAAACATAAAACAAACAAATTTTTATAATAAAAATGATCATTGTTACAGCTACGTTACATTTTTTTTCTTTTTCTGAATAAACAGCTCGTGTAAACAACTAGATATTTTATAATAATATTTCTTAACGGGAATAACCACAGTATTACCCGTTGAACCTCTAGGAACACGTAACAAAGCAAATTCAATCTCTTCAACATGTACTTTTATATAAATCACATTTTTGTTCATAAAGCAAAGTAAAGCCTGAATATTAGGTTAAAGAAATAAATGAAAGAAAGGTCGATATATATCACGCCTTTTTCTCATCAGGGTAGGCAGCGACCACAGCTTCCTACTTGCTACAATCACCACGTGCCAATGCTTTCAAAGGTTTACAGTTCGGTTACAGGTACTCTTGAAAGCCTTTCTTTCAACTAGTTATATTCAGTTATAAAAAAGGTGGTCATACTGGAAAATGTTCTCTGGTGAAAGCAAATTATGATCGTATGTCTATAGATATCTTCATCGCTATGTTGTTTAAAGAACAAACCTTCTTCATAAGCCGTAGAAGATTACTCCAATACGTACAGGCAGCGAAGAATTCCAGTTGAATCAAATATTGAAACGCAAAACGTAAACGTAAGAAGACGTATACAGCAAATGGTTGCTTTATACTGTTTTATCTTCAATATCGTTCTTACAAAATAACAATGACAATCAAGACAATACATGATAAACTAAAATTCTGACCTATTACGTCAACAAGGAGTGTATTATTCAGTAAAACTCAAACGTAATACCCAATAAAATGGATCACCAACTTTGCCAGCTCGCGATTCAATAAATTGAAAGGATAAATTAATAAAAAGAAACCCAAAAAGTTGGAGATATTCAACATCGAAGGTTCGCCGAAGTTTCGTGACGCGTATTAACAATTCAATATGCAATAATCGGATACGATATTGAAATCTGACCGGAATCTTGACGCTATAGAACTTTTGAGAACAGGGTCGTTATGTTCATATCTCACTGGTCACAATGACTTGTAGTTACTGAATATACAGGATAAGGAAATAGGGTATGAGGTTTTGCCTTCTCAGCGTAATGATTATGTCAAATTATCTTTGGTACGGTATTAATCAACCATGCGAGTGTTACCTCCTCGGCTCCTCCGGGTTACTAGAAATGCATCTTAATAATTTACTATCAAGAGAATGTTTTTATCATTATCATAGCCGTCCTCAACCACGGCACGGGTGGTGACTGATACGAGTACATACAATATTAGACAACATCACATACGTCGGTATGATCCTTGTGTTATGAAAATTGGAAACAAGGACGTCACAAAGATTCAGACCCGAGACTATATAGAAAAGTTAATTTTCTACACTGATCCGGCCGGGACTGAACCCGAGACCTTACAAATGGCAACACCATTAAAACCGGCGTGCAAGTCACTCGATCACGGAGGGTGTCAATTATCAGAAGAGTGTTTTAGACATGGTTGAAGACTTCACACGTTTTCCGAGGGTTGTAAATCTTCGGTGAGCAGGTTTCATCAGGATCTTTTCCTTCATCATTAGGTGTTGCTACTAAATATTTACAAATGTACTTAACCGAGAAACTGAAGTCGTATAACTACGTGTCGCCGATATTCGATTCTGAATTGAGAAGCAACCGTTATCTACCACTCCTCCATGTTGTTATGGCAAGTTCAAAATTGTATTCATAGATTGCGATAAAATTTTACATAAGATGAAGACATTGGCTTTTCGCCAAGAAGCGGCGAGGGATTTTATCCTTTTATGGTGGATATTCTAACAGTGGGCAGCGTTATGCTTCCACGTTCATTATGCAAACAGCGAAGTAGTGGAATTTCTAGCCGGGTTGCATTTTTCCGCAATATTACAACGTGAGCAGTGACAGCCTAGTGCGACACCGCGGACTGAGTGGTTTGAATCATTTCGTCTATTTAGAGGTGAAACCACGTAAGTGACATTTTCTACAAAAAGTCTTTATATCGCTATAGTAAGAAAATCACTATCTTTCTGCAGGTGAAACTCAACAACAAAAAGCCATAAACTCAATAATAGGTTTCATCTACTGAAAGATAGTGATTTTCTTACAACAGGTATTAATTTGAAGATTTTTAGTGGACTTGTGGAATGTCACTTATGTGGTTTTACCTTTAAGCAGACGATTTGTAACCTCTCGCTAAAGGTAAAGGAAAACATCGTAATAAAATCTACACGTCAAAGAAGGTAGAGAACCCTTAGAAAACGTGTAAAGCTCCTACCTCGCATTGGGCGAGCACAGCGTACTATGCCCTAAAGCCTCTCCTAAGAGCCCGTGCCCAGCAGTGGGATACATGTCTTTCAGGTAAGAGTGGACAGATGTCATTTAGATCAACAAGTACTTATCACCATTGTCAACCTTATAGGCATTAACTTTTCAATGCGATTGTGGACAAACGTTATTCTCTAAAAAAATGTACGTGTAAATATTAAAATTTTCATAAAGGGAAAACCACAGTATTACTTGTCGAACTTCTAAAAACATTTAACAAAGCAATTTTAATCTCTTCAACATGTACTTTGTTTTTAAATCTCATTTTTACTCATAAAGTTAAGTGAAGCCTGAATATTAGGTTGAAGAAATAAGTGAGCAAATTCCCGTTCTTAATAGAGGCTAACGTGAATTCCGCCCAAAACCACGCGCGTGCCGCATGACTCGTGCAGTGTCAAACATCGCCCTTAACGCTTAGGGCTGCTGCTTAATTTTTTCCTTCGCTTGAAATTCCTCAGCTGTCTTCTTCTATTTCACAATTCTTTCAGAGTAATACATATTACTCTGAAAGTATTAATAAGTGAATATGTATTACTCTGAAAGAATTGTGAAATAGAAGAAAGAAATCACATGATTTATTCGCTAGTTAGAAAAGAAGTGTGTCATTTTAACGATTATCAACCTAAGCAGCTTCGTTGGCTTGCAAAACAGCTGAGAGTACTGCGATGTCCATTTGGATGGCTGAAGCTTTCGTACTTCCTGTTGCCGGAATGCAATATAAATGCCGCTTTAGTGTTAAAAATTGAGCTACTGCGTTTTATTTTCCGACACCGGCTTTGTCGAAATGAATGAAATTTAAATGAGGTAGCCCTATCCTAAACACATTCCCTCGAAGTGAGGAGGTTTCGTGGCAAGACTCACATAAGAGCTCATTTCGTATCAAACAACCCGCAAAGTACTTTATGTTCCACGTTTTACTTTTAACCTTCTTTTAATTTTTATGTTTTTAAATGTACTATATTGTTTTTCTTCTTCCAAACTTTCAACTTGCAAGGTTCATTTATATTAATTATTAATCAAGTAATTAGCACTAAACTAATAATTGAAAAAAACATAGTCAAAAATGATATAACATTAAACTTGACTATCTTGGGCATAATCAACAATACACAACCATTTCAAGACAAGCTTGAAAACGGAACGAGAAAAAGTACCAAGTCCTTTTCTGAACAAACTACATGCATGTTGCTTATTTGTGGGATCCTTGTACAACCGCTTGAAAACCAAGTTATAAATCACTCAATATAGAAGCTGAATAAAGTACTGTACCAAATACGAAAGTTTCCATCGAATAAAACACTATAATAACCTCTATAAACCACTAAAGTAAACACGTAAGAAAGCGGCAGTCGATACAAACCGCATAAAGTGCGAGAGGGTCTCATGAATTTAAAACAGGCGAGTGTGCGCAAAGATATAAGCTTATAAACTCCTGCGTGTAAGCAGCTTAAGTCAACCGCAACGTTTCCAACAGTTGTGCTTTGAACAACACAAATGATTAAATCCCTTTCGTCAAATAGTATACTACTATATTTCGAAAATTCTACTTATGTAAATCGAGTGAAATCAGAAGACCGGAGTGTTGACAGTTAACAACGGTATTACTTATGCACAATCATAGAATTGTACATAATTTTTAAGATATGACTAAATTTGCCTCAAGATGAAAGTCTCAGGTAATTAAAACACAAATTCGTTAAAATGATATTGTTGTAGGACACGAGTTAGGTGTAAATACAGAATACAACACAAGTTGAGTAGGCGTTAGATCAAAATTCTTCGTGAAAGTTTAAATAAACTTTATTCAATTTACCAAAAATCGTGGAACTTAGGTTATTTACATTCAAACTCCTTGAAACGCCATCCTTTTCACTAAACACTACATCAATAGATTCGTCGCCTAATTTATGTATAACTTTACACTCCACAACAAAGGACGAGTACATCTCTATATCAATTTACAGATTCCGGGAATCTTCCGTGAGAACAGAACCTCAACCCAGCTCCAAGTTTGTAACAATCGCTTATTGTTCCACAAATAACAGCGTATCTAATTGATTATTAACATTCACGCATAAACTTAAACATAGGGGCCTGAAGATGAGGACGGAATTGATGCGAGTGGATGGTGGAGGCATAAGAGGTTTGTCGAGAGCGTAACAAGTGTAGGTTCGCAATGTCAGACCTCAGTGTGAGATAGGCGTGATGATATGAATGTATACGCATATATGCACGTACATATAGGCAAGTTTATTACGGTAGTGTTGTTGACCTGTCACTCTCTTGCGATCCTACAAACTTTATGTATATTCCCATGACAGCTAAGACGTTTCCTTTCTCCAAAATACACAAAAAAAAACCAAATCGTTCAACAAAATAACCATCAAACAACCAACAACAAATGTGTAAACATATTTCACAGAACTAAATACGCAAAATGTATATATGTAACAACTATAAGTTGCAGTAATGGAGTACATAAATTGATTAATCTAGCTGTAATATAATGTACCTATCTATATCTATACCAACGTATGTTTACTTATTTTTAAACAAATAAAACGCCTGATAATTTTATCCGATGAGTCACGTTGCCAATTGCCGCGTTCCGTTGCCACTTAAAGCTCTGAGTGGCACTGCATCGGTTACGGACAGGCGTGTCGCTCACCGCCATAGGTTCGTTCCGTCTCTTGGTACCATAAAAAAAGAACATTACTATCACTTCTGCTTTTGTCATCGTATATCATGAGAAAGGCGGAGAGTTATTTCGCACTGCTGTTCACGGATATTGGCACCGCCATTACATTGTGAACGCGAGTATGGAAGAATATATTTATATGTCATGAAAAGTGGGGCAACCCGAGATACTTACCCGGGACAATCCGCCATACCTCCCCCAGGTATAGGGCAGAAAGCATTGTGTTAGTACCACGCCTTACTTCAAGTTTCAATTTCGTAGATATGTCGGAGGCAGTCATCACTTTAAACGTAATGTAACAGAATGCATGAATGAATGAATGGGAGTTTATAAGCTCACCTGTGACACATGTAACAGTGTATATATAGGTCAAACAGGGTGTAACTTTATAACTAGATATAAAGAGCATATTTCTTCGTTTAGGCATAAGCACCCAGACAGGTCCAATTTCGCTAAACATTTGTTAGAAACTTCTTATGAAATCTTACATTTTTGCGAAAAAGGACTATATACGTCTGGGTGTCTTAGAACAGATAAAAATAATTAGGTACAACAACAGTGGTTGTATAGTTAATGAACAATTAAATTTTGCATCATCACTTTTATTACGGGTATTTTCGGGTTTCAACAATAGCAACACTGGGGGTAGCGGGGTATAAATACACCAACCGTTCTGAACGAGCTCACTCCCTCATTTCAGCGCGTACAGTGGTAGATTCTTTCCTACAGCACGCCCTTCAGGCGGAAGTCTCCAGTAGCGCCCTGCGCCGAGGTCCGTGCCCACTTGGGCGCCCTCAGGCCCGCTACTCGGGGTTATGAGCCTTCAGCTCACCCTCTTTCTCCGGTAGCGCAGTAAAGGCCATCAGTGGCCAACAGCAAAATATCATTCATAAAAAAAAACGAGCTCACTCTTCGGCCGAGCGTCGAGTAGTCAACAGCCCCTGAGGATGCCTCGTATATTTTTGGTGATGGTTTGTGACTATAGTTACGCTTGTGTTTTTTGTATTTTATGCGGAAGGAGGGTGGAATAATTAACTGCATGAAAAAATATTCAACACAAGCGCAGCTATTTTGCACGATTTAACCTTCACTGGGTTCGCGGAGTAGCAAATTAATTTACTTCCATTTTTATTAACATGGACTTCCGCAAAGTATCGCCTGAATCTATTAACTACGTAACAGAATACCATTTATTGTTTCCGTAACGTGCGTTATGGCAGGATAAACATTATCATGAGTTGCTTTCTAATTATTAGAGAAACCAACTACTAAGCTATCTATGAACCGCATTAACTAGTTCGATAGTGGTTTCCTTGTTTACAAATGTCAGTTTGACAGCTCAAAGTGGGTAAGGTCGCAGAGGGGTAGCTCTGGTGTAGTGTGAGTCTGTTCTGTTGCCATATGAAAATAAGGAGTGACGTTGATGGTCACGCTTTATAAACTAACGCGCGTTGACAAGATGGGTTTTTGTGTGTGAGAGACTTGGAAAGTAAATGATGGCGGTCAGTCTCTTCAATTGAAAGTTAAAACATTTAATTTTAGTTGAAAATATAATGAAGTGAAAAAAAAATTAAGAATAAAAAGAATTGTGACTGAACAAAATAAACATTAAGAAAATAAATTAAAATGGAATGATAATTACACTTTTTATATAAAAAAAAATTAACCAACTTCAAAATTTGTTTTGAGTTTGTGGAATTACATAACAAAAAAACGGTTAACGGAAAGTGATTGAAATCGAATAAACCTGATTTATTCCCTAATTTGCTACCTTTAGAGGTGGAATATTTTCTTCAAATTTAAACGGGACCAATACTGAGGTATCCTTTTTCCAACATAAAAATAATCATCAGAATCGGTTCACAAATGCCGGAGTAATTGCGTAACACACACACAAAAAATACAGTCGAGTTGGGAACCTTCTCTTTTTTTTTCAAGTCGGTTAAAAATACATACCATAAAAAATTGTACTCCGTTAACACTGTTGCAAAGTGAACATACTGACACTGCTACATCTGATGAAAAAATAGATTAGGTTCTGATTGAATTGAAAAGATTAATAACCTGAAAAAGATTTTAAAATTAATTTATATGTAAATAAAAGAAGAATACCGTTAAAGACTAAATGTTATAATAAAATTGACGATCTCGGTGGCCCAACGGTTTCGCTGGACGCGAAGATTCCAGGTTCGATTTCCGGGTAGGATCAATTTGGGAAATTAACTTTTCTAAACTGGTTCTAGTCTGGGTGTTCTGGTTAGTGCCCCAGTGAATTCCGTTGCTTTAGAAGTCATAGTACAGCATTCACTTGTTTGAGACCAGGCAATTGATGTGGTTGTGTAGCACATTAAAAAGATAATAGTTTTACAACTCTATATACTTCACTTGTAACTCTAAACAAAACCACAATAAAGTGCGTTATCAAATCAAATTATAATAGATGAAAAACACAAAAACACAAAAACAAAAAAATGAATATTTGTATTCGGGTGCAAATTTCTGAAATCTGAATATTGCTGAAAGTTGTACTGTAATAATGCGTGTAACTTACAATACAGAAATGTATTAGGTATTGACGTCACAACATGGAAAGCGAAATTCAGAATCGTATTATGTAAATAACTGTTGTCTGTCACTTCTGTAAGTTACTTTCGTGTCAAAGTCAACAATGTGCTGTCATGATTCCAGCGCTTCGAAACCACCACCCAATGCTATAGTCAACGTTCAATACATTGTCCGCTTCTATTTGTCCTGATGATAAACGATTTGAAACTCACTGTTAAGAATGATATATGTCTTCTTTACGCAGACGATTTCAGGCTTATGTAAGGCCTTACAATATATATTTATTTAATACAGCTTACCAATTAAATACACACAGATTTTATTCAATGCAGAACATAAAATGTGTTATGTAGGAAATATTTGAACTATTTATATAGTAACACTGGTATTTTTTTATTTGATAAAAGAAGTGACCAAGTTTTTATCCCCTTTATTTTTTTTGTTCAAAAGTGCAACGAGTGTTTATATTAATTAAGTAAATACTTTAAATTACTGAAATTCTTTAGTTTAGATATATGACGTATATAAAAACCAAATACTTAAGTACTCCTGAAGATAATTTCCTCTGATCTGACTGCTGTGTTTCAGCGCTTGACACTTATAAATAGCAAAAAACTGAAAATCAAAACATAGAGCTGAATACTAATATAATTCATATGTGAGGAAAATTCCCTCGTCACTAATTACGTCAGGAATTACTTGATAATTGGCCTATTCACTTGCCGCTATCAATTCCTTAAGCCGACGGTAAGATAATAACGCCAGTTGATTACAATTATATTGTTTATCCACTTTTCACAATAATTTGTTAGAAACAATGATGTTTCGAAAAGATGAATCAGAGTAAAACAGATTTTAAATATCACGCTGCAAATTAATCTAGACCTGTCAGTATGACCTGGATCCTAGACTATTATAAATATAGAATATTATTTATTATGTAATTATAACTTTGTTTATACATTAACTAAGTTTTAAAATGGGCAAAGCAGCTGGGAAACGAGAGTTTAGAAGAAGGAAAATGTCAAGGTTTCGTAACATCAGGGAGTAGGCTGGCATCAAGATCGTGGAACAACTGTTCAGGTTAGCTCTGGACAAAGAAAGATATAGAAAACTGACTGACGAGCTTCAGTAATGGAGAGGCACTTGAAGAAGAAGAACTTTCAAAAATATATAATCAAAGTAAAGAGTAACAGTAAGAGTAAAAGAGCTACAGTATATACTTTCAACTCGATTGGACGTGTACAGTCTGCGTCAAGTGCAAAAGATAAAACAAAATACGAGGACTTCCGAGAGATATTCAAGAAAATAATTGGACGGTGCTGTGTTGTAAGGGACTAAGTTTTGATAAGCTTTCACAAGTTATGACTAAAAGGATGGTCATATTTTAAATGAATATATATCCTGATAGAACATTATACAAATAATGTCATAATGTGATGTGATATAAAATTACCCGTATATGACAAAAATTAAAACTTGTAGTTTTACGTTTTACGTACGTATCATAAAATTTAAAAATTGTAGTTTTAAATTTTATAATATACGTAACCTGTCGGTACTAGGACTGACAGAGACAATAAACCTGTATAAATATATGAATATTAAATAAAAATATATACATTGTTACGCAAAAAATGCAACAATTAACATTTGAAATGGCGTATCGTAGACCGCGACCACGTCTACGAACGTACTTAGCTACGTCGTAGCGCTTACTGTAGCATCGCCGCCGTCATTTAGCTATTACATTGTGTAAGTAAATACATGAAAGGGTCTATTTTGTTCCATTCTAAATTTATCCATACGACATTATGGTATACTTATTATCGCCAACCCACACATACGTCCCAATGCTTGGTTTGGGTTTCCTAATACGGGTTAGGGACTTCACATGTTTTCAAAGGTTTGAGAACCTTCTTCGACACGTACGTCTCGTCGCCATTATCGAGAGGTATTACTGCTATACATTCACACTTCATTCTGAGATATAAATTTTTAAGTGACACCTCACTTAAAATCCATGAACCTTCGCCTTTTCAAATGAGAAGTAACAGTTCCTCCACCTCTCTTGCGATGGTCTAATATTTAATGTAAAAATTAAAATAAAATTTAAAAAAACCTTATACAAAACAGCGTATTCTATATGTAAGCCACCTATTAATCAAAACCCAAACTCTCTGTAAGAAGTTGAGTTTAAAAATAATGGTGTTTCATGAATCAAATTAACATATCCGTCGCAGATATTTTTAAAAATAATTCAGAAAATGGCGAATTTTCATTAGACTGTTCATCCAGGCACTCGATATTATAAAAAAAAATCGAACCAGTCTGTGCTCCTTCATCATGAGCTTCCGTGGCGTTGACTCAAAGCCCTGACCACCCGGTCACTCAGTACGGGTGCGGGCGTTGACTGCAAGCAACTAGCCTCGTTTGCTTTATTCTTATTAAAGTCATATGCAGCTTTGTATACTACACTACAACGTCACGTTCTATAGATACATATATACAGTAATTGCCATTAGTACCATTCGTCGCAAGAAGTCACAAATTGTAATACAAATTTTTAGCAGTGTAACAACCAACACTCGCAATAATTGAAATTCAGACGATAATAGCCAAAGCCTTCGGCGACCGGCGCCTGCGACAACAAACACCTCGCAGCTGAACTGAGACGGTAATTGGAAATTTATACCCGTCATTGAGGAATTCGGGTTTACATTACAGATGTTGACGGCACTTTGTACTTGTATATATCGTTAAAATCCACTGCACATAACTATATAAGGAAATGATGACACATTGTCGGCATCTGTGTTTGCCGGAAGCCACAATTTAGGGCTATTCAAGGCTTGAGTAGTATCAGGTGTGATTGTGGCCAAGCGTTCGTGTATTTTATAAAAAAAAATTATGATACAGGCGCTAGTCGTGTACAAGGCAAGTGTGATCTGATGTCCACCGAAAACCACTCACAGTCTTACACGTGACAGTTATAAAAATTGTGTTGCCTATTTTAAAATCGTTATTTTTCCCTTTTTTTTTATTCTTTCTTTCTGCGTATTTTTGTGTTGTGCTGTTGCAGTAAATGTTCTCTATTTCTATTTAGACGACGAATTTTATAAATTTTATTTAATATAGTACAACTACAGATAACAAACGCCAAATAACTCTTACAATTATTACATTTGTAACATTGTAAATTACATTATCACAATAAAGAGAAAAATATGAAAGCAAATACTGTCACTGTTTTTTGCTTTCCTTGTAGTACAGTAGTGTTTTGCAAGAAACGACGTAATTATTCTGAATGTCATTGTAGGACCATAAAATTTATGCTATTGTACATACGATCGAGGCATTCATTTTTATGACACATTGTTTTTTTTTGTCAGCGGTGTTTTTATGCCAAAAACCTATTGCCTATGTTCTAATGATGTTAGTTTTTTTCGTGAATTTGATAGTTCCATTTTACCCTAAGCTATAACTCAGAAGCCTGCTGCTTTGCAGCTCTGCTGCAAACTCAACGTACAAAAAACAGTCCTTCAGCTTGTTTCGTGTGGTGATTTCTTAGTCCACTATAATTTATAGTACCTACGATACTTCTGTTAATGTTTCGATTCTTATCAATGCCATACTCTATTGCTTGTACGAAGCACATTCCAACAACAAGTGAAATAATCTGCAACTTCTCCGCGTTTTTCGTGTTTTTATTATTGTAAAAAGAGTTTTTTCTATAATATCTAGTGACGGGACGAACAGGTCATGCGCCTGATGGTAAGCTACACGCCTGTCCATAACAGTTGCAGTGCCACTCAGAGCTTCAAATCGCAAAGATCTGAGGGGTACTCCCACTGCGCCCGTCACCCTGATACATAAGTTGACAAGTCCCATAAGTCAACTTCACCAGCACCCTTACCTTTCAAAACCGGAACACAGTAACGCTAACATTACTGCTTGGTGGCAGAAATAGGAAACTTTAGACGAACTCTTTCACAAGAAGCTCTACTGCTTACGAAAAGTAAAAAAACAGTGTCTACGAAAATACACTGTTTTCTCTGAAAACTTTGCAACTTATACTCTTTATTGAAACGTGTTTAGTTTTCAGCGTTATTATTTGAAAAACACCGCCATCGTCCAGTAAAAAAATTATAAAAAAGAAATTTTGAAGCCTTTTTCTAATTTTAATCTGTGATCCAGCCTATCAAGTGTGGCTGGCAGGTCAGACGCCAATCGACAGACGCCGTTTAGCAAATTGTTGTGGACTGCTGGACTGTCTAATAAAGTCTACTCTAATAAATAAAACCTTAATGTGGCCCTTCTTCCATTTTTAGCACCCTATTAAGTAAGAAGTATGTTGAGTGTGTGCGTTATAAGAATCATCTCGAAACGACACTTTGCATAAAACCAACCGGCAGACAAAACAAATCTTACGCATTATACCAGCGCGAGTAATTCAAGCCATTATTCAGTAACGAGAGTCTCTCATGACGTTTTCCATGTTAATTTTTGCTCTAAGTTTTGAACACATCCCCCACCCCATCGTGTCCTCGAAACCGCACGTGTGCCCTTGAAAACATAACTAAAATTACAATAATTTAAGATTATATATGTTGGATTAATATCCTGTTATAATTAACACTCAGATTACACTACGAATCCTTATGCAAACTTAGTCGACGTATACCGATATTCGGGAATGAGGAAATTGATCGAGGAATACGGGGAAACCACACCAAAGTACCAAAACACCAAAGTAAACACCAAAGTGACTCTAAAATTGGTCACTGACTAAAAAAAAATTAGCATATTGTATTCCTGGGGTTAATTGACAGTGTATTCTATTTTATTTATATTTTTTTTTAATAATAACACACACACTCAACATAGCCCCGCACTAGGGAAACCCTGTGTCGCGGGTGCCATGGACACACATATAGACAAACACAATTTACACCCAAACTCACGAGAGAAACAAATGTAGGTCATACAAATATTTCTCCCGGCCCGGGAATCGATCCTGGGACCTCTGCGTGGCAGACCGGCATGGTAACCGTTCGGCCACAGAGGCAGTTAAGTTCAGTCTTTTTGAATTTTATAACAAGCAATTTGTAAATTTTACTAATAAAAAGTAATTATTTATGTTGACACGGGTTTAAATAAAGCCAATAGCACACTTAATGTGCTTCAAAAACTCATTTTTACATGATCGTAATAATGTAACTTGTCCAGCCCACATTAGGCAACAATAAACGAGTACGTTACTCCGAAAAATTAACATATCATTTCATCACTTTGGCACGCATGTTCCACACTTCGGCATGGCGGCTACTGCTAGCATAGATATAATACCATACTAGTCTGCTAGTGAGGCGAGTAGCGGCAATAATTTCTGGGTCACAATAATGTACACCATCAATACATTAAGAAGAGGATCCCCATCATTGTCATTCCAGGGCCTCGTACTAGGGATCGTGACCGGCGGGTTGTTTCTGTGTTTTCCGTATCAAATAGAATGTTAACACATTTTGCATCCATTTAGTGACTATATGGGAAATATATTCTGTCAGTTTCTCGGAAGTTGTGATACGGATCTCATCACTTTGTTATTGAGTGTGTGATAAGATCCTCAGAGAATAGGTTCTGCCAACGCGTTTCATACTAACTAAGTTCTCTCGTATTTCGGGTATTAACTATTCAAATTTATTGACATTTAGTCGAACTGATCTATCAATATTGATATTCGCTATTTATCACTTTCCTGTAAATTAAGTAATTTCCAAATTACACAGATTCAGTAGATACTGATCGTAACTTCCATACAAAACGTGAAGACAATGAAGCATTTCCCATAGGTTTTGCACAAATAAAGTTCTTACATTCAAAAGATACTTCGACAAATCTACTCCCCTTAAGTCTCCTATGCGTGGAATATAACTGGCTTCAATCTCGAATACATCACAATCCTGGTCGACCTCTTCAAGGCGTCAGAGACCTTATATTTTTTAAATAAGTGCGCATTTGACCTCCATCCCACCTGATGGAAAGTGGTGATGAGGTCCACGATGTAGCATGCACACCTAAATAATGCCTGAATAGGCATCTCTCTCTCTCTCTCACCTTATATGTCCAAGTTATAGCGCTCGGGGAATAAGTTCGCAGGTAGGGAATTCCACTCTCTAGCCGCTCGCCATATAAATGTGGAAGCGAAACGCTTCGTGCGAATTCTGGGAATATCTACAACATAGGGGAGGAACCCCAGCCCGCGTCTAGTCCCCCGATGATGGAAAGGGGAAGGCGGAATCAAATTATGCAATTCCATAGCACACTCACCGTGATACATCCTGTAGAATATCGACAAGCAGGCACCTGACGGTGATCTTCAAGGCTTTGCAGCTTCGCCTCTACCAATTCCGAGTCACTTATATGCCTCTTGACACGCTTGCCGATAGAATCCAAGGTGGCCAGTTAGTATTTAGTAGAGCCATCCCATAAGTGTCAGCAGTACTCCATACACAATTGTACGATATTGTGCTTGGTACAGCTGAAGCAACTAACTGTCCCGGTGTGAAGTAACGCCTCACTTTGGAAAGGATACCAAGCTTCCTCGCTGCATTTTTGGCCATGGATTCAATGTATCTGCCGAAATATTAGTTGCAGTAGAGCACCTTAGAAACAGTAGAGCTCCTTGTGAACAAGTTCGTCCAGGAAAGTACTGCCACCTTACTAACGTGAGCATTACTGCGTTTCGGTTTTGAAGGGCTAGGGTGCGGGTGAAATTACAGGCACATAGGACTTTTCAACGTATGTCTCAGAATAACGGGCTCAGTGGGAGTGCCCCTCTGATTTTTGCGATTTAAAGTTCTGAGCGGCACTGCCACGTTATGGACAGGCTTGTCGCTTACCTGCAGGCGCACAATTTGTTCGTCTCGTCCCTTGTCTCTGAGGTTGGGAACTTCACATGTTTTTCACCGGTTGTAAACTTTTGACATGTAGGCATTGCTATCAAACATTAACAAACGTAGCTTAGAAATTTAAGTCATATGCGAACGAAGCAAACGTTTTCCCAGTGGACTACCAGTACTCTACATATACATACATATGTACAACGTGTATATTTCTAGAAAAAGCAATTCCAATTTATTTCGACACAGCAGTGAGTCGGGAAATCTCATATTGCATTCATACAATTCAAATTATATTGATATTATTCCTTCAGAATGTTTATCTTGTTCTTCAACATTCATTTCGCCATGTCACAGACTATTTAATAAAATGCGTAAATTCAGCAATTGTGAAGGACTTCAAAGAAAGCGAGCGACCCTTTTGTATCATTGGGCGGGCGTTATTGCCGCGGGAAGTGTAATTAAGGCGGTGTACTTTTTACTCCTGAGATAATCGTTTTGTTACACCTATTGCGCTTATGACAACGGTAAATACTGATATGAACTAGCACTCGTATACCTACTGGGAAAAAAGAACATTCCTAATAAAACCCACAAGTCACCTTTGTCAACTCAGAGACAATTTATTTCCACCCTGACCGTTCCTCTGTCGATGTACTAGAAAATTCGGAACATTCCATGCGTATGTCGTACTCTAATAATAATAAAATAATAATAATAAAAATAAAGTGAACTTTTATGACTCTTCCATTTCAACATACGAGGGTTAGCGCCTAATTTCGTTCGTAGAATCTTTAACTCTGTCTCCTGGAAAGTCATCATTTTGTAGATATGACCTTATTACAGCATGTGTACGATTACATTGACTTATGATTCGGAGGATCAGCTGTGCTTTATCCATCTTGATGCATACAGCAAAGGAATGGAATACACCACCGTGTACCTCGGAAGCTACAATATTGGGCTGTTAATGCTAGACTGAACAGGGTTTTGCTAGATGATCGCTGGACATCGCCCCTTAACTCCAGGTGAGATTTTAAACAAGCGTTTGTCTATTATGACTGCTACCCAGGGGTCCCGGGTTTGATTCCCCGGCCGGGAGAAATATTTGTGTGGCCTATTTTTCTCGTGACTTTGGGAGTAATTTATAGTTGAGAATGTGTGTGTCCTTGGCACCCGCGGTACAGGATGTCCCAAGTGCGGGGCTATGAGTGTGTACGTTATTATTAGGTACTATTGTTAATATATACAGATTCATTTTTAATCTTAACTAAGCGCACAAATGTTTTGCAATTTTCATAAAGTAAAAATTTTTTGTTTGTAATTCCCAAAAGCGGTGGGATCATGGTAATTATTTTTAACCGCACACCTTTTTTTAACCGAGTAACCGGGCCGCGTGGAAAAAGTGTTCGCGGTGAAAGCCCGTTTATTCACAATAATAATTTTAATAGTGAAAATATCTGAAATAGCCCTTTTGGTTTAATGGTATGATAAGACATGATGTTTTAGATTAATTAATATATCAATAATTAAAGATACGAAACTACGTTGTATAGACGCTAATCATGTTACAAACATATTATTTCATGTACAAAATTGGTTTAATGAAATGCCGTACGTATATTCATTTTATGTTCTTATCACAACATAAATAACAATTAATTAGTGATACAAAGATCGAACACTAAGAAAAATTCCTTCGATCCGGCTGGATTCGAACCAACGTCTTCCAGCAAACCGTGGCAGACGTTGGTTCGCCAACTAAGCCAGTGAACGAATTAGCGGACCTTACGAATTTGTCTATGTGCTTGTTGCAGATTTTTTGACGACTTTTTTGCCATAGTGCGATCTGTGAGAAATCCAGGAAGGCTTATCATCCCTCAGACAGGTACCTTTACAGCTGTCAGCAGCTTTCTAGAGATGTCACTTGAATAACTGTATTTTTTATTTTTAAATTTATTGAATATCATTGAAACAGTGATCCCAGGAATTTTTCCATAACGTCCGTTCTTTGTATTAATAATTTAACAACTTATTATTATTAAATTTAAAAATAATTACTCCACTAGTAATTTCACAAAAATAATTGAATATCATGGTGGTCAAACATCGCGACATTCAATAAACTGAGAAAAATATAAATTAATATTTTTGAAGCTACTGATTTACAACACGGCAACCGCAATACATTAACTGACATACACACAAAATTCCATACCCAAAATACACATACAGCAAACGTTATCTCCGCGGTATACCAAAAATTCCTAAAGCTTTTGGTTGCTTTAAACTTAAATACGTAAACAAACCAATAAATTACCATTATCTCCCTTCATTGAATTAACACCCTACCCCTTCAAGTAATAATAATTAAAATCTATCGCAATTTTGCTCCCCACCCATCTGTAGGTACCAGGCATAGATAACTTCCTAAGGTTATCTATGGTACCAGGGCATCAAAGGGTGATAGAGAGACGACATTTAATTGCTTTGCCGTAAACGAAGGGTCGCCGTTCGGTCTTAGTTTTAGTAATTTTCGTTGCGATTGTGAGAAATTTAGAATTCTTCGAATTAAGACAAGCTTTGACGTCCGCGCTGCCTTTGTCTCAACAAAGGACTAGTAATTTCGGAGAATGTTTTTGATAAACTTATGGTAATGGTTCTATGTGTTTAGTAGCTAAAAGCTTCATGTGCGGAAAATATCAGAGAAAAGTTTAAGGAGACTGGTCATGATCACGACTGTGGCCTCACAGTACGTACGCACATTATAATATAATTCATAATTAAGACTACGTGTTTAATAAAGGCGATTGAAAGACGACATGCCCGTAGATTCTACAGAAATTTGATTCAAAAAGTAATCCATATCATAATCCATTCAGTTCATTTGAAAGGAGCAATCCCTAGAGTTTCTTGCTCATTTTTCTCATGGACGTCAGTATAGCGAACGAATAGTAGCTTAAAAAATTACGTTTTCAATTGTAAACTTATTTTACCTATGGAATAAATGATTATTTGATTTTGACTTGTTAGACATATATTTTATTTTATGTATGTATCTCAATATCAGAATATGAAAAATAATGTGAAAGGACACAGGGAAAAGTTAATGTGAAGCAAAATAAACAATCAAAAAACACAAAATATTACCAAAATGCGACGAAGTCCAATAATAAATGAATTACAATTTCTTTGAAAGAAATTCCTTTACTCGCGTAGAATTTATTAACCAATAAAAAGAGTTTCAGTCGATTGTAAAACATTTTGTTGTTTGAAACATCTGAACTCCATCATCGTCCTCATCCGTCCCATTGCTGAGTACGACTGGGCACTGAAAAGAAGATTTAAGGCGTAATATTATCGGTGGCTGCGTAGGGTTTAAAGCGTTACCTCACACGCTCCAGTTAGAAATCCATTTCATCATATTTTATTCAGAAATAAAATACACTCTCTAACTGTTTAATAAGCTCTAAGTCCCTGCCGTTTTTACACAAAACACGGGAAAGAAAATTTTGTTGAAATATCTCTAAAAATAATAATCGAAAGAAAATGTACTTTTCGTAGAGAGTAAAAAACGAAAATTTTCCCCAACTTTGCAATTTTTTTTCTGAGCGAAGTTTAGTGAATCATGTTTCGTGCCCCCTCGCCCACATCTTCTGTTTTCATTACCAATGAAAACAAAAAAGTTGAATTCGCTGGGCAGCTTCACTGTTAAATTGTACTTGATGAGAAAGACATGGCATTGTTCTGCCGCACACAAGAAAACAGTCCAGTCTCAGTTTTACCCAACAGATTTAATAGATGAATTAGTAAAGGCAAACGTTACATAACAACGGTGCGTAATAATAAACCCCTCATAAAATCAATATATGAAATGAGTACGTATAATTTAAACCATTAACGGACATTATATTAAGTAATCGAGAGAGTACGGTGGTAGTCCAATGGGAGAACGATTGTTCTCAATCAACGGTTCGATTCCCTATAGCAGCATGTAACTATAACTTCATCTAAGTTACGTGTGTTGGTATCTTGTAGCATTATGTCTCGCTGACACTGAATCACACGTCCTGGAAAATTTTGTGACTCCAGTTATCACCAGCGTCTGCCTGTGTCCGGCAATAAGACTTGTCATGAATTAATAATATTTTTTTTATGATCCTAATGATGATATTCAGGAACAAAAGGCGTTCCATGAATAGACGTCTGTCAAGTAATAATACTCCTACATGGTATTCTCAAGGTCATGCATGTATGAAACACTTTTAGGTACATATGTGACATAACAACAATACATCTGTTCCGTCGTCACCGGTGCATGCATTGAGGGAAGCCGGTGACCGACGCAGCGTACACCCGCCGCCACCGCCGCCACCAACGCCGCCGCCGCCGCCCGCCCTGCCGACGCCGGCAAATGCTAGCAGGCCATTTTCATGGGCAATTAGACGAAGCCTACGCTCCATGCTTTCATTGGACAGTATGTAGAACTATATACAAATACTAATTTACAGCAATGTTAACTATGACTTACGTCATCCTAAAGTGAGTAAATTCTTTGGAGTCTCCGGTAGAAATGGGTGTTCCGCAAGGCTCAATACTTGGACCATTCTTATTTCTCATTTATAGTAATGATCTGCTATTATTTGTTAAGGTCAATTGCGAAGTAATATTGTTTGCTGTGGACACAGCCTTGATTTTTAAAACAGACAGACATGACTTTAACTACGATCATATTAATGATACCCTCTCTAAAGTAGCTTTATTAGTTTAATGTTAACAATTTATTGCTTAATGCCAAGAAGACAAAGTGAGTTAAATTTGAATTAACGGGCGCAAAATCGACTAGTTCAAGCATAGAAATAAACGGAGAAAAGTAAGACATTGTTAATAAAGCAGTCTTCTTGGGAGTGATCTTAGACAGTAAACTTCAATGGTTCTTAGCTTATATTGTGACATTTTGAGGTGTAAATTTATTTTACCTATGCAATAATGAATTCTTTGACTTTGACTAAAGAAAGACGAGTGATAAATATTCTTAACTTTTTTAATTATTTTTTTTTTTCGTTCTGATATCATTTTGTCATCTTGGTTCATTTTACAATTATTATTAATATCAACTCACAATGAATATAGTAGTAATTCATAAATATATTTAACTGCCTCTGTTGCCGAACGGTTGCTAAGGTAGGCTGCCAAACAGACGTCCCGAGTTCAATTCCCGAGCCGAGAGAAATTATTATATGGTCTACATTTACTTCTCTCGCGAGTTTGGGTGCTATTTGTGTGCGTCCATGGCACCTGCGATACATAGTCTCCCTAGTACGGTGCTTTGAGCATGTGTGTGTGTACGTTATTTATATAAGTGCCAGACAACCACAACAATTACCTGGATTCAAACTGGGGAATTCCCTGTACAATGAGTACCATAACAACGGAATTCTGGGGCATTTCCCTGAACACCGAGATCAGAACTAGAGCAAATTGGTCCTACCGGGAAGAGAACTCGGGACCTCCGCATCCAGCGCCCACAATATAAGCCTAACGGCCACCTACCTATTAATACGTTTTCAAAAGTTATTAAACATAAACTTTGACCCGGCATTGTACTTTGTATTGTAAACCTTACTTTCAACTTCTATACAACCAGAGCTTCCATAAAGAAATGAGTCATTATTGAAAAATATCCGTGTACAATATAAAGTATATTTTAAAACTTACAAGTATTTTCATTTACAATGTACGGAAAGTGCAATTGACAACGGAGTCGGACATAAAACCGACAAATTACATTTCAAGGAACCACACTCGACTGCTAAAATCAATATTCGTGTTTTTTTACGGAAGTATAATAGTGAAACTGTTCGTGATACGACACAAAACTAAATCTAACGTAAAGTAACAAGTTTTTACATTTAAGCCACTTCACGTCTCTTTGATTTTGAAATAAAACACAATATTTGACAACATCGCGCGCCGCGGTTGGGGCGGAAGTCTCCATGAATATTCATCGTCGCTGTTTTGCACAAGCCCCTTTACAGCCTCTAATGCCGGGATCATTTGCTTTAATTATAAAAACATTGTCAATTAAATTTGTAATTTTTTTTGTAAGCCCTTAATGTCCGATTGTCTATTGGGAGCTTTCGGAAATGTGTTGCGAATGACGCTTAAAATCGTGACAAAATTTCATTACCGAATCTAATAAGACGTTTGTGGAAGTAGTAGGTTAAATGGGACAATTAAATGTTTGTTTTAGAGTTTAATGTCCAGAGTTGAGATATCATTAAAAAAAATTACAATATCTTATATTTCAAACATTTTAGATCGAGAATACAAGAATTAGAATATAGTTGTAGTTTCGCAAAACGTTTATTTTAAAAACTTATTAATTACACATATCTCAACTACGTATAAGAGATCAGAACCATTTAGAAAAGTGAATTCACAAAATTGGCCCTACCGGGAATCGAACCCGGGACCTCCGCATCCAGCGCCCATAAAAAAATTAGCCAATAAATAATGTGAGCATTACTGCAGTCCAGTTTTGAAGGGTAAGGGTGCTTGTGAAATTACAGGCACATGGGACTTATGAACTTACATCGCAGGGTACAGCCGCAGTAGCAGTGCCCCTCAGATCAAGAATAAAAAGCTAGAAAAAAAAATTTATTTATTAATATACTGCTGGGCACGGGTTTTCTACAACGAGGGTTCACTTCCAATATTTTTGGATCTTAGGGAGGTATTATTCATTCTATATACATTTTCTGAAGTTTAGGTATACCTCCCAATTCCAATCGCTAGTTGTTATGGATTTGAAACATACTTTGTCTTATTTGAGAATGACCGAGGCTTGCACTCGAGAGTATTTGCACGACGCGGAGTTCTATGAAACATGAAATATACACCAGAGTTTCTAACTTAATAAAAACAATGTCCCGTAAAGATAATTTCTAGAAAACTTTTACTCTGTTTGAATACGTTGAAAGCAAGTCGTTCTGTTTGTTTTTACAAAGTGCGCCTTTTTATTTCCAAGGTAAAAGCAAGGTGCATTTATTACAACCAGTTTTTAGTGTAAACCAAGTTGTGTTCGCTAACTGTACATTTCCAACGAATGCTAAGTTAATTTGTGAGTTAAAAAATAGCAATTCATGGTTCTTACACTTTCAGGTTATGTACAAAAAATACATTTTACTCATAGGAAATGAAACTATTTTTCCGGATTTAAATCGCGTATATTTGTATATTGTATATATATATGTATATATATATATATACAATATATATATACATATATATTTTACTTATTTCAAATTTTTGCGTATTATTATATATATATATTCATGCTATTTTTTACAAGAAAATAAGGTTACATCATTTTTTTATGATACCACATGACGGGACGAAATCGTGTATTATTTTATTTTCTCTATATCGTACTTACCTTCCACAGGTGAATATGTATCTCTTCTTGGACGACCTCTCTGGTCGAGTAGCTTGTACACCGGTTTTCATGGTGTCGCCATCTCCGGGTTCGAATCCCGGCAGGATCAACGTAGACATATCCTATATTGTCTTTTGTGTCGTTTTTCTTATTTCCATAACACAAGTGCATTAATTACTTATTTTGGTATCACAGCAACACATGTGACGTTGTCTAATATTTAATATTCTTGGAGTCTCAAGTTCTTGTGCCGACCAGACCGACCCACCGTCAGCAAATATCAGTAGTAAATGAAATAAATATTTTTGAGCTACTGCCCGTTCACTGTGCGAACTTCCCTGAAAAGAACGGGCGGAAAACTCTAGGGATTGCACTTTGAATCATATTTGTGTGGAATCTAGACTCATGTTACTTGTTTTTCCATACATCTTTATCTAGCACGTCGTTTACAATTTCGTAATATGACTTTTCAATTAAAATACTTTTTAATGTAAATCTTAAACTTGGACGTGATAATCTTAATACATGCTCCGGAATCTTATTGTAAAAACGTACACAGTTCCCCATAAAAGAATCGCTTGAACATGAGTTTGGACTTTGTTCTAAGTTTAATATTATGGACGGTTTCTTTCTTAATTATATTATGTATATTTTTACGTACACACAAAATATTTGAGTAAATGTTCCAATACGAGTATATTATACTAATGTATATATACAAAATATCATACTAATATTTATTACGTTTAAATGTTCGAAAAGGTGAGTTAGTCTAAGTAACGATTAATCTCATGTAATATTACAAATTTATATTTTAATAAATTCATATTCAAATTCGTTCAACATTCTTGGAGACACGTTCAATGTTTAGAATTCACATACCTTATATGAGTGAAATTAATCTTTGTATATTAAAACACAAATCTTTGTATATTAAAATATATTAAAACACAATATGTTTGTTCAAACGAAACTATTATGAGTAGACGCCCTGTATAGTTGTAGTCATCGAAAAGTTTTAACTCTAATTTACACAGTTCAGTCAACTAACATGACAGTTAAATCGTTCAATTAAATTCAAACTAGTTAAACATGTAAAAGTAATTAGTCGCTACAAGTTAATTGCGATCCACACGAAATAAATGGCAAAGTTTGATTATAGTGTATCTGTTTTATTATTATATACATATTCACGCCTGAGAGATAAGTTTAAAGAGATTAACTTCTTACACTAGCGTCACAGTACATTTATGAAAATGTATTTATGTTAAGAAGAACATAGTATAATTTAATGGCAGGTTGTACTGCCACCATACCTATTTCTGCTACCAAGCAATAATGTCATCAATTACAGGCACTTGTCAAGTTATATCTCAGGGTGACGGGCGCAGTGGTAGTGCCCCTCAGATCTTTGAAATTTAAAGTAGAGATGAAACGGTTAGCGATTTTGGCCGGATACCGGATATCCGGTGATCACTTAGGCCGAATAGCCGGATATCCGGCCACCGGATATCTGACACACTGCCGCAAACGTGTCGCGACCGGTTTACAGCATCCGTCACCGTGATTGATTAACTACTGAATAATTGCACTTTCTCATTGACGATTTGATTTGTTGTGGTCACTTGATTTTTATAAAAACGGTTGATTTATAGGATATTACAAACAAATACATAACAGCGAAATAAAACGCATTTTTGGCAATATTTTAATATAAAAAACTGTCCTCTAAAGCTGGTCTCGTTTATGAAAGTAATAAAACCAACTTTTACCACTTGATGCAGAAAAACGTCATCATACACCGTAATTTGCCTATAATTAAATTTGAGTACAGACAACGTTATCTAATTTCATAGTTCTTTCAGTTACAAGTAATAAACAGATTGTCAACGATCCTGTAATTGCTGTTAATCCACTATCGTAATCAATAAATCAATTTATTTGGGATAATGATATATGTTTTTTTTCTCAGTTGTAAACATCCGGTATCTGGTCAGATATTGTTCTACTATCGGGTATCCGGCCATAAAGTAAAAATAGGCCGGATAGGCCGGATACCGGATAATTACCGCACATCCGTTTCATGTCTAATTTAAAGCTCTGAGTGGCACTGTAACTATTATGGACAGGCATGTAGCTTACCATCAGCATTGCCTCCTCCACTACCACCAGTCTCTTCATACATGCCCGTTTATTCTTCGTACTTTTAAACCGACCTATTTCAAGGACATCCCTAATAAGTACGCCGAGGTTTACCTCTTCCCACGCCTCTATCCACATTTACTCTATAAGTATGAACCGTCAATCTACCAACGTTTTATTACATGCCGAAGAAAACCACAAAATTCAATCTTGTATTTTTGGCGAAACGTTCATTCGACCAAAAGTTCCAAGTTGTGCGGCTGGTTCATAAACAAAATGCATTTGATTTGCAGTTGAATATTAGGTGTGGTATAAATGTGTGTACACGAAATTCAAAGGTAGTATATTTAATATTGGGTTACAGTATTGGGATAACGGAGTCGATCAAATCTCCCACATTTGCAATTGATGGAGGCTTTCTTTATTCTATTGTGACAAATCACGGTATAACAAAAAGCAATTTTACGATGTTATTTTTTACGCAATAAAACCCCATACACTTGTATGTGATTGATAAAGGATTTGACGGGTTGTTGAACGAAACAGAAATGTCACGTTGTCGATGTTTTTTCTGACATACACAGCCCGTTTACGATTCAACACGAAACGTTTACGTGGAGTTTAGGTTCTCTACAAGTACACTCTATAACATAAAGTAAAAGCACGGCGTGCTCCGGTGACACGCTGCGTTTTGCTTCTCCAAGTATTTTGAAACGAGACCGAAGCTGTGTCAACGAAGAACGTAAGGCAAGAAAATTGCATTCCGCTCAGACACTTAGCAGCACTAGAGCACTCAGGCAAGAACGTACTTTGAAATAGTAAATATTTATGCACGTAAAGGAAGTTCAATTTATGCACGTCACGTTAAGCATATAAAAAAATAGTTTGCTATTTGTTTTAAAATTCAAGACTAATATCTCAGCCGGTCTGAACTGAGTGAAGGCATTAATAATTCAGTGCGACCGCTCGCGGTATGGGAACATGTGCTGAACGAATCAATACGTCGATTTCTATTTGCATTTATAACGTTGCCGGTGGATATGGATTAATCTTAATGCGGTTTTTATCATGATTGATATTACCAGTAAAGGCAAACATATACCCATAAATAAAGTAGTAAGGAACATCTAGGAACTTGCACTCGTTTGATTGTATTACTATGGTTAAAGAATCTTGTTTTTTTCAAGGGTCTTTTCAAAGTGGACGCCAGGGCCTTTGTGTGATAGAGATGCTTTCAAACGCAAATGTTAGAAAGATATTCGTCCGGAATAACTTAAACACTGAAAAGGTGCTTTTAAAAACAGTATTATTGTATAAGACGTGTGCACGCACTCACCGTTCTATTGCCGAGGTTGCGTACGCGGCAGCTGAGATAGGCGGACTTGCCCACGAGCGCTGTAACGTTGCGCGGCGTAGCGGCGTCGAATGAGGGCGCCAGCCGCCCTGCGCCCGCGCCTCCCGCTGGCAGCGCGTTTACAGAACCCGCCCCGCCCGCCACGTCGCACACGCCTGGGAACAATCATCGTTAACTTGTCAAACTTCATTAGTATAATTGAAAAACAAAATTAATTAATACATTTATGTCTTAAACCTAAAAATAATTTGTATTAACAGTGTACATTAGTTCAGTAATTAATGTCACCTCCTCAATTCAACAAAGTCGCTCGAAACCGCAAAAGCATACGCAGTGAAAAAACATTACGGAGCAGTAGATGACCACCGTCCACGCGTGCTTCGGTGCGTATCTGAATCGGGTCGGACGCGAAGCAACGACGCAGTGCCACCACTGTGGGAAGGACCAGGATTACGCCCAGCACACCCTGGACGAGTGCCACGCGTGGGCGCTCGAGTGGAACACCCTGGTTGTCCGGATCCGACGAGATCTCTCTGCGCCAGGCATAGTGATGTTCTGGCGGACCAAGAGTCCCCTGAGGCAGTGGTCTCATTCTGTGAAGCGGTGATGCTGCAGGAAGAGGTCGCCAGTGATCGGGAGAGGGCCGATACCGCTCGGATCGGAGCGGGGGCTCAGTTTGCCAGTAAGTTTGGCAACTGCGAGAAGGACGATAGGGTGGTGTTGCCTACTTCATGAGGAGGGGGAGGGGAAGAACGTAGCTTCTCCCAGGTGCTGAGTGGGTTCCGAAGCACAAGTCGATTCCGGATCCCTCCCACTAGAGCACCCGAGAAGGCCAAAAGAAGAGAAGTACTACCACCATACCGATTTCTGCCGCCAAGCTGTAATATGAGCATTAACAGCGTTCCGATTTTGAAGGGTGGACGTGCGTTTACGCCCTACGTTCCGAATCCAAGAAATGATGATCCGAAATGTCACAGGGATCATTTTATCTCTAGATGCACAAGCGATAGTCATATTTTCTCGGATTCGAATGGACTTAGTGCACCGACGACATCCGAAGTGGGCCCGAGTTTTCTAGATTTGTAATCTCGGATGCAGTCCGCAAACGCGCTAAGGCTGCTGGTGAAATGACAGGCACATGGGACTTGACAACTTATGTCTCTGTGTGACGGGCACAGTGGCAGTGCCCTTCAGATCTACACGACTATCGCACGACTTGTTCGTGCCGTTGCTTGATATCATAAAAAATATACATAAATCCATGAGTACGTGTTAATATTATGTTATTTCGTCATTTACTTAAAATTCCATCATGCGAAATACATAAACCAAGTAATAAATGTTTGCATTATAACATAAAGCTGTATGTCAATAAGTAAAGGTCGTAAATCCAGCAACAAAGCCTCGAATTAAACTCGATCGCGCCATTCCCTCCGCGCTTTGGCATTGTTTTGGATTATTGCGTAATCTGTCTCTGTCTGCCTTATTATCCTTTTCATATATCTTTAATCACTTGTCTCTGTCGTATTATTGTACTGAATTATATGGGTACCTACGCCAAATGCGATAAAATAAAAAGGAAGAGGTAATAATAAAAATCCTAAACAGCGGTGTTGTGTTTTTCGTTCATTGTCACGGCAATTGTCGTAAAATGTACAAGCGTATTGGTATCATTATTTTTTACTGCAACAATAAAAAATGAACGTGCTGAAGATGCATCTATAATAATTGCTTATGCATTAATAATAATTATTATTATTCATTATTCACAACTATATATTATATATATATATATATATATATATATATATATATATGTTATATATATACCCATATTATGTACAAATTACAGATATATTAGGGCACAAGAACAGAAAAATAATAGTGATAAAATAAAAATACAATGCGCTTATAAAATTCCAATTATAAGCTTGTTACTTCTTATTCCTACCGCGATGGACGGAAATCCAGTATTTAAAAGGTGTTGTGTTGTGAGCACATGCGCTCACCGAGATTATGGAGAATCCCGTTGCCGGACGCACGTAAACGGCTTCAAAAGCCGGCGACGCGAGACCTTATTATAGCGAAAAAATCAGAAATTTCGGCCTCGGCGAACATGTGATGCGATGCGCAGCAGTGTCTCGGCTTATTCATTAGAATGCGATATACATTAAACTGCACACTAATGGCGCTTATTATTGGGTTAAGTCAGTAGCAGAGATGTACATCGCTGACCCTTGGACCGCTATAAAAGTGGAGAGTTATAAATTCGAAGCCCTTTTCTGTAGTCTGTCTGTACTATACATAATGGTCTGTAGCTATGTCGAATTCTCTTGAAATTTGGTATACGGAAATCCTATGACATTGCAATAATATGGTAGGTAACCACGATTTGATGCTGAAATCAGATTAGCCTGCAGAATACCCAACTCTTCGCCTGCTTATAGTGGAACTATCATGTTTGGACCCAATATATTTTTTTTGACGAACAGATGGTGTCTTTGTTGACTTTGTGGACCACGATGTTTTCGACCGAGAAGATGGTTTAAAGCTTTTATGGACATCAAGTATACGAAGTTATACGAGTTATAAAAATGAAATTAAAATAAAATAAAACGTTAGAAAACTCAATACATCAAATTATATCAAAATTACAAAAAAGAAACTAAGATTCAAGGTGTCAAACGTACCGTTGATGTACTCTAAATTATACATAGGTATACATAAATAAAAAGTTCCATAATAACAAAAGAGTGTCTGGAAGGGTTTTTTGCCTACTTTACATATTGCATGTACATTATTTTTGTCACTAACGATGTCCCGAAACTTTGCGTAACATTTTGTTGGCGACGCACCGCCTTATCGTTTCAGGAAGTCATTGACATTGATGATCCTGTAATGCGCTTCATGTACGTACACTTTCATTCACAGATAGCCTATTCGTTAGGTAATGCTTTATTTTTAAATTTGTTTTTAGTCTATATCATTTGAGCGGTGGTAATACCCAGTTACTATTGGTTTCCAGAATTCCCTGTAGCAGCATTATGATTTCAATTTCTTTTTATTATCTTAATTTGGTTTTTACTATTGTTAGTTAATGAGGATATTCAGTTTAGAATCCCATGGTCTGTATTTCCCGGTCGATACAGCATGTGATATGACAATTGTTTCTCAATTGGGAGGTCGATGGTTCGAATCCCTACAGTGGCAAGTACTTAATACATTCATGAATGTTTAGTAGTAATATCTTTGGGTGAAGGAAAATATCGTGACAAAACCTGCACGTCAAAGAAGATTCACAGTTCTTGGCAAACAGGTGTGTGGTCCCTAATCCGCATTTAACCCTCGTTTTAGACGAGACCAGTGCCAAGCAGGGGGACATTTATGTATAAGTTGATGACGGTGATGATAAATTACATCATTTAAATAATTGCAAATGATGACCTCAACTCTTTCTGTGCCTTTACAAAATATATTATCATTTGTAACGATGTATGTGTTTCTGAAAAGCGGAATTCCATCCATTATCTGGGTCAGCTCAAAAAGTCTGCGAGATATTTGAAGGCTGATTCTATTTATAACTAGGAACAACTGTTGCTAAAGGGATTTTTCTGGAATGGTGGAAAGAACAATAGGGTCGAAGATCTCTTCGTTTAGTATTTATTGATACATAAAGCGGGTACATACATTTCAATATCTGTATTTCGGGAGACAGTGCCTTCCCGACCTATACTACACTTTACATACAAACAATATGGGATGTAATTGCAATATTTAACCGTAACTATTAATGTAATAATAAGAGTATAGTGAGCGTTTTGTGAGTATTTGATTCGAATGCAAAACGAATTTAAAGAATAGGTTACCGATTCGATTTGGGTATAATTGGGCGAAACGTTGTTTTCCGGAAAGGATGTATATTTTGACGGGTTTTAAGCGATTGCATGCTGGGTTGAAGTTAAAATGTGCTACGGATATATTGTTTCATTTTAAAATTATATATTTCATTTAAAAAAATATACACTAGTAAATGAGCTGAACATTCCTTAAAATATTTTTCTTTTTTTTTTATAATACCAAGTGATCTGAGGCGTATTGCCAGTGCGTTTGTCATCCTTAGACACGTCTCATGTGTCTGTAATTTCACCAGCACTGTTAACCCTTCAAAACTGGGACGCAGTAATATAAACAGTAAGGTTAGTAATTCATACCTTTGGTATAATAAAGCCACATGTGCGCATGCGTCAAAAGTACTTTTATCATTTAAAAGTCATGAAAATAACGAACTGCATGAAACAATTTATACATTTTGCGACTTTTTGTCTTATCTAATGCATGAAAGTTACCGACTAATTACGTTCGTTGAATTTTTAAACCTCTTTATTTCTTTCTCTTCTTTTTAAACCTTCTCTTCTGAAGAATTTTTATTTTGCAGATGTGACCTTATTACTACGAGGGTTGCAGAACTTCAGCTGTGCCAAGCACAAGTCCGGTCGTTCATGGAGTAAGGCGAATTATCCATGACCAAACTGAAGCCATCCAAAGAAGGTCCAGGTCAAGAGAACCCTTAACCGACGAGCGTGTATGAAAGCAATGATGCGTGTTGATGAGGCGTAAGATGTGTGTTAGAACCGTAGCAAATGATCTCTGCCTATCCCGATGGGAAAAAGGCGTGAAGTATATGTATGGGTATATTCACATGCACATTTCAACCTATAGTTTTTTTATTGACTTCTCTGATAGGAACACCAACAATTTAAAATTAAATAAAATAAGAATACTAACACTTGAAAGCTAATTACAGATCGCCACAAATAGAAATATAATAAGGACACTTGGTACAAAATTGAACTAACCTATTATATAAAAAGACAACATCAATTCTGAGCCGCGCTAAGAAATTCCCACTCAGAGCTCTCCTTGCCGAAATAACATTTGTATTGAAAAAATGTAAATCAAAAGTACACAGAGTATTAAAATAACACACAACCTCGTTTTGTCTGTAATAGAATGTGAGATAGAACCAAATGAATTGTTTCACTGTCCCTGACATACGTGATAGCAAATTCGGACAGTCAATTAAGCACGATGCTATTTTTATTAATATAGCAAGAGATTTATTCACTCTCACAAAACGATTTTTTTTACAATTACAGACTAGCTATTAATTAAATTGAGATTGTAATAACTGGCAACTTTTGTACGATAGCCCAGAAAAATAATAAACTTTTATATATTTTACATCTACGAGTATGTTATCCATGGTAAGATTTTTAGCACATTATAAGACAAATTTCTGCGTAGTATAAATACCAATCTCTAACAAACGAAATGTAAAATATATTTTTATTACGTACGTAACATTTAGGTTCATGTATAACTGTTGTATGTGAAGAATATAAGTACAATATTTATCGAGTTCTTAGGTTTTCGCGGTTGTTACACATAGGAAATGAAACTAATTTTCCGGATTTAAATCACGTATATTTGTTTTTTCAAACAAACCGACGTTTCGGGCCCTTTACTGGTCCCATGGTCACGGTTGACTGAGGTGGTACAGTCATCAACCAGTTATGTCTAATATTAATGTAATGGTTTGCATATAGGTGGTATGGTGGTTATGGGTTGGTTCCTATTTTTTCACTATAGTTACAAAAGTTATTAATTAAATACCTTTTTTTTTAATTTTGCAAAGAACATTCCAATTTACGCTTCATCTGTTTTAGAAATGATTTTATTATGAGTTAAATTTATTATTAATTATTAATAATGGAGATTAGAATAAATTAAAACATACTAATCAGTACTGCAGTCTTATGTCTGTTTGGGATTTTTCATCAGAGGTAATAGTGAATCCCAAACTGGTGGTACGGAGAAACCATCTTCTCTGTTGAAATTAGAATGTTTTTTTTTTTAAATTTCAATGGCCTCTCGCAGCATCCTGGGTAGATAACGGACTTCTTTTGCAAGAACCTGGGGATTGTCAGACTTAATTGAATGTGTTGGTTTATCAACGACATGCTCACAGACTGTAGACTTGTTTACGCAACGGTGTTTGACATCAGCTGTATGTTCTTTGACGCGGGTACAAATACTTCGCTTGTTTGAAAAAACAAATATACGCGGTTTAAATCCAGAAAAATAGTTTCATTTCCTAAGTACAGTATTTTTATTATGTTATATAATTTTAACATATTATATATACATATGTGTCAGACAACCTGGGAATTTACTAAGGCTCTACGGTAAGGTATGAAGGTGTCAAACCCGGGGCTCTCTCAACCAGCGTCCACAGGGCAAAAAATTGAGCCACCCACCCACAAGAAACTCAAATTATTTTACGTTATGTGTATGCACCGATCTCTAAATATCCTAATGTACGTAAGACTATTACCTCCTAGCATCAATCGCCAAGCTTGGATTAATATCTTCAATATCGATAAAGTTCGCAATTGTCTAGACGGAGTAATTAAACGACTAGGTCGGTCGTTATAGATGGAGTTATCTGCAGTTATGAGGGAGTCATGAACATCAATCAGGCATTAACTGAAGTTCGGCGAAACCGTTTCCGCTTGGCGACCCAGCTCTACCCCATAACAGGCTCTGCCGAATGTAACTTCTATTCGACATAATTATTTAGTGTAAACCATATAGGTATATTGATTTCAGTGAATATCGTGGTGTTTTATCATTATGTTCATTATAAACAAAAAAATTGAATATCTTGTTCATAAAACATTGTATTGATTTCGCTGAACTTTCTGAGAAAATCGAATTTAATGTAGGTACCTCGTCACGTCCAAAAAGAATATTTTATCTTTCAAATTGTCGAACAATCTATGCTAATAACACCTTTATCAGGCGATCTTGTAGTTTTTATGACGTGTCTTTATGATATTGAAGTGTTTGTAAATTCATTAAATACATTTAAGAATTAGTGGGAGTCCGGAGTTTGGGTCTGTAATGTAAACATTTTGGTAGAATAATGTAGAATATTTCGTATCCGCCACGTGTTTGCACAATTTACGTTTTAATTTTTGGAATGTAGGTACTGTAGGTCTATTTATATACACTGTTCTCAGATAATTGTTTGTATATGACTGATCGTTACCTGAATAAATAAATGAAATTGTGATATTATTCAATAAACTTCATATTATAATATAGGCATTTTTTTTAATCTTTATTTATTTAGGGGCTTTGATCGTTTTAAAAACACAAACAATGTCTGTATAAAATTTTACAAATAACATTAGTCATTGGTCACATACCAATCATGCCATACTCACAGTCTATTTTTTGTGTACGCAGAAATTTTGATAAGAAGAAAGTGGGGATGAAGTAAATTACAAAAGCTAATAATAATTGCAAAGAAAGGATCTGTGACATGGATGAGACGGCGCGCGCGCGGAGAGGCGCGGGAGCGGCTTCGTCGCTTTACTGCCTGATTGATGTCCCTTGCTCATATCTGCTTCTACTATCCAAGTAAGTCCTATAATACGTTAGTCGGGCTTCATTTAAATTCTCCTGACATTGTTATCGTTAACCAAATGATGCAAGCAATTTTAAAAAGGCAGTGATAAAAGGTAAAGGTACATTAAACTCTACTGCTTAAAAAAATTACATATTCCACTGATGTCAAATGAAAAAAATGTATATGCCATGGCAAACGATGTTATAAGTTTTATTTCGTACTTTATGTTTTTTTTAATGTAAAATAGATACATAGTTGGCCATGTTAAGCGACGTTAAAGTCAAATAATCTTTGTTTCTTAAGTACGCAAATTATACTTGAAATCGTCACTTTGGTTTTTTATTTATTTAATAATTACAAAAAACATTAACACGGTTTTACTTTACACTCTTAAACATAAACAGATTTGTAAGAGTGTTGCAACTCCTTTAACAAAATATTTAAAATAGCAATTTTATTAAATGTACACAATAAAAAAAAACAAAAAGCAGCCATGTTATTACAGACAGTTAGCAGGTATTGTAACTATTGAGTTCGACAGTCCAACAACACCAGCATTCAAGCGTCATCTAATGGGAAAAATAGCCAGTGTGACTCCCCATTTCCATCTAGTGCGAATAAGACGTACCTGCATTATAAATAAAATAAATTTTGCGCTGGTCAAATTATTCTGCGACGATGGCACCGGGCCAAGCACATCACTAGTGTGAACTAAATAAATAAATAAAAAAGAATTGATCCACAAAAAGGTTTATCCTTGTTCTAGATCAATAAAGGTGACGTTTTTTGTAATACACAAAAAGGTCATAAGCTCACAAGGCTAGCAATTGGAATCCTGAGCAAGAGTAGAATTGATAAAAATGGAAACACGATTTGACATATGTGCCAAATGGAATATCGTTTTGGGGATTTGAACTTTACTCTCAGAATATATATTGAACCGCCGCGTCGGTTTGAACTTTAGAACGTTTACATTATTCGACAAATAACAAAGGTTTAGCTAACAAAGGTTTCTCTACAAATCGGTAACTAAACAGTGTATTTATTAGCTATGATGTCCCACAGGAGGCCGGGTTTACATCGAGCTAAAAACTCATTCACGCGTAAAATCAAGGGTAAAACCTATTTACAAGTAAATATCTGTTTTATATCGAGTGTTTAATTTTATGATAACAATTCTTACAAAATATTTATTGCCTTCTGATCTAGATGGTTCGATTTGCTATTGAATCGATTCGCTTGAAAATCTCATTAAAACAAACAGATTAAAAAAATCGATAAATCGTATGCACCTGTATCGGTCTTCATAAAAATCTTATCGTAATATGCATCCTTAGTAGTGAGCAGCCATAGCATTCATTGCAAGGTAGGTATTGTGTAGAGTTACGCTTTGGGTAAAAACCCGGTTAATCATTGAGTTTTAACCCGCTACCCATCTCTGCCCACAGCTAATTGTTTTTTGTACTTCTATATCCATCCTATTTGCCAGTTTTTTTGGTTTGTGTCAATGTAGTAACTTTTTTAGGTAAAACCACTCAAAAAGGAATTAATTCCTTTTCAAAAATGATTTCTATTAAATTTCAATTGATAATTAATTCAACTTCTTCGACAGAAATACTATCGACAGGAATATCCATTTAAGAACAAATCATAAAAAGTCCTTTGGTTTTTATTGAGAATTGCTTTTTTTGATTACGCGATCTTAAACAAAGTATTTTTAAAAGTGAAACGTTTACATTTTTGTCACATTAAAACGTGCGACTTCTTCCCGCCAAAGGCCTGCAAAGTATGAAAATCCATTACCCACTGTCCGCTAAACTTTTAAATCCATCTACTAACAATGAACTATGTGTAAAGGCAAAAGAAAACAGCCAACTTCCCAGTGTTCGTAATTGCGAGAATTGAAAATACCGACCTATACCGCAGAATGAAAGAAAGGTGATTTGGTATTCTTTTCTGATTTTTCGTCTTTTTTGTATTTTCGTCGCGACAATAAGGTCTAATGAGAAGAGCAATAATACAGTAATAGATATAAATTGAATCAGATCATCAGAAGTTCAACAGACTACTATTAATGTGCCTGGAAAAACGATAACATTTTCTTTTAGCAATTGTCCTAATATATCAAATATTTTACTTTTATTTAACATTTATTACTTTCTCTGTTATGGACACATCTTCTCTTCAGTCTTTTATCATTTCTTCATATTGTTACAGAACAGCACTATATATGCCTCGGCGGGAACGGGAAGACAAACATCGGTGACGGTCGGCCTTGTAACTCACACTCATCCAGTAATCCCCTACTTCCTGACTTTCTGTAATAACGTTCTATTAAAAATAATACACGTTTCGCTGATTCCAAATATAAAAACCGCTTTTGTTTTTTTTAAACGTGAAATAGAAAAAATATACGCTTGGCCACAATTTGACCTAATGTTAAGTGACGATATGGCCGATGGCGTTACACGTTCGAGTAGTGAATGTCTATTCAATCTAGCCTTGAATTAAATCAAATCAAATCAAATCAAATAATTTTATTCGTCATCATGGGTACAATAAAGATGATAACATTTATTTTATTATCGCCATGACGTACCATCAAGGCATACAAATTATACTATTATTATTAATTATACTTGTCCAATACTTCCAAATAATAATAATAATAAAATAACACTAATAATTATAATTAAATAGTCATAAACCACTGATTACAGGCTTCCACTGATTACAGGCTTCCACCTTCACAGGACCAGGTCTTAAAATCCACAGCAGTTAGGACATCAAAATAAAAATAATTTAATTAAGATAATAATCAATGTAAGTAAATCAATGTCATACAGTCGCGTTCGTTTCAATAATAAATAATAAATTAATTAATGTGAAATTAGTTAGCAAAATTCCTTTAATGAATAAAATGATTTATCAATTAAATACTCAAATAATGTGCGTTTAAATTTCGCGAAATTTTCATTCTGCCTTACCTGTAATGGCAATTTATTATAGATTTTTGGTGCCATTCCTATTATACTCTTCTCAAATATAAATAAGGCTGTTTCATAGATATATAATGAAGGCAAGGTCAAAATTTTTGTTCTCGAAAATAGTTTCTGCAACTGTCGGTTTGTTTCAGTCCACAGATTGCCCTTATGCACCACTTTTGAGCTCGAAAAACTTGTATTATGTTGCTACTATTACCCCAAAATAAGATACCATATCTGAGTGTTGTAGCTACATAGCTGTGGAAAACTACAAGTAAAACGTTTTTGTTTACCACCTTAGACAATTTAAAGAGAGCGTATGATTGTTTCGATAGCTTGTTACATATTATTTGAAGTTGTTCCTCCCTTTGCATTTTCCTATCAATGTGAAGTCCAAGGAATGTGGTTCCCGATGTTTCACCGATAACACGAGAGTTATAAATTAATTTGTTTGTCAAAGAGTTATTGCCCCTTTGCTTGAAATTCATAATTGCCGTTTTGTCAAGATTTAGCAATAAATTATTAAATTTAAGCCATGTCATTATATTTATTAGGGATTCTTTTATTTCAGTCTCATTTTCAAATAAAATAGTACAGTCATCAGCGAATAAATTGATTTAGGCATGTCTTTAATATAAATAATAAACAGCGATGGACCTAGAACACTACCTTGTGGAACCCCATATTTTACTAGTCTAGGAGAAGATTCGTAAACAGTTTCTGTTTTTGTAGTTAAAGAAATTCGACTGATTTGTGTTCTGTCACTCAGATATGATTTTTATAAGTTTTGAGTATTTCCGCCTATACCATAAATTCCTAATTTTTGCATTAATAGATCCACATAGTCAAAAGCTTTTGACATGTCCATATACAGTGCCATTACAGGTTTTATTTTGTCCATTCTACTGTAAATAATGTTAAAAAATTCATATATTGCAAGATCAATAGATTTCGTCTTACGAAGTCCTTTTTGTGCGTTACAGAATATATTATTTGTTTCAAGGTCGTCATAAATACTTTTAGCAATAACCTTTTTAATAATCTTTGAGAATACAGGTGTTAACGCTACAGGTCTATAGTTTTCCATATTATTAGGTTCGTCTTTTTTAAGAATTAGTTTAATAATGGTTGTTTTTAGTTTAGATGGAAATACCCCTAGTTCTATGCTTAAGTTAATAATGTGACTTAAAATAGGTGAAATTAATTCAGATACAAATTTAATTATCTTTGTACTTAACCCATCATATCCTGTACTGTTTGTGCTCTAAAGGTCTCTTATAATTTTACTGACCTCTTCCTCTCTTATAATTTTACTGAATACCCCTGAATTGTAGTATTCAGGAAATACAGATACCGACAGAGTATACAATTCCATTAACGTAAGCATGAGGAATGATGAAGCAAAGCGCACGTTCGAATAGGTGGTAAGTCAATAACATGAGGGTAGACAATTTTAGAATTTCTAACACACCGAAAGAAGGTGTGAGTTAAGGGTGGAACTAGAGAGCAAAGTGAAAATGGAAAACTGTCAAACGCTTTTCTGCGGTGACTTTTATTTCTGGCTTACGTAATTTATATTTTATTTTATCAGTTAAGCAAAAGTGTATTTTTGAGTTGTGGTGCTTTGCTTTTTATTGATAGTGCGAGATGTAATAATGCAAATTATTATTATTTTTTAAAGCCCTGCACTAGAGAAACTGTATCGCGGGTGCCATGGACACACAAAGAGACAACCACGAATTCGCGAGAGAAATCAATGTGGACAATACAAAAACTTCTCGCGGCATGGGAATCGAACCCGGCACCTCTGCGTGACAGTCCAGCATGGTAACTGATCGGCCACTGAGGCAATTGTATTATCTTGACTCTTCTGTAATACAGGTATTGTATCACAGATTTGGTTTATAGGAAATAAAAGGGTTTTTATGGGTTTAGATCGCATAGGGTTGTGACGGTGTGACCCCCTTACAGCGTCATCTCACCTTTTTGTATCGTATCATTTTTTCTTTTGCTTGTATTTAAATTTTAAATTTGAATTGTTCCATCTTCCTTCGCTTCCTCATTTTTGCTTCGTACCACGGTCACTCTCTGCTTGACCGCGATAGCGGACAGAACTACTAAATCAAATTGTCTATTTTTTTATTCTTTTCAAGTTTAATCATAATACAATCAATGTAAATCATGTATCGACCATAATGAGCGAATAACAGTCTATCCAAAATCTGTAATTTAACATAATAAAACCCGATAAGGGGTAAGTGCCTAAATCTAACGTCTACCATTTTTTAGGTTAAGTTAGGGAGTGTATTTTTATTGATGTACCGTTTTCTACATCTACCTTTTATTTGTTATAGTTTTTTTTTACTTCACCTTTGCTTCACGTTAAATAAAATTGTGGACCGGAAGTTTTCTGTTTTACTGCCGTGATCTTGATTACGGTTGTTAGGGTTACAACCCTTTCAGGGTGCGTACCTATTTGGCGAATGCGCTGCAAATGCTCCTGTTTGCGAAAGGCTCGCAAGCTGCATTACGTAGTGCAATTGAAGACGTATTTAACTGCACCCTATATTATTTATTCAAACAAACTCCTCGAACCTTTTCCAGGTGCCATACTTACGGTTGACTGAGATGGTAAAGTCATTAATCAGTTATGTCTATTATTAATGCAAAATAATAATATTTTTCACTATAACAAAGATTAATTTCCTATGCGTAACAAACAATCCTTTTTAAAAACACTTTAGTATCCTGCTCGCCTGTACACCCGGTGTTTCATATTCGTATCCATGAAAATAATCAGCGGTACCGGGAATTCCTGAGATCTTTAGGAGCGATACGCGGACTGTGGCGGCGTAAGCTGCCTAATTACCCAGTCTCGACGTTCATAAGCAATCGCCACACCTGGACACGTATTTTGCACGACTTTGTTAATTTTAGATTCTGCCTGCACGTATTCCACGGTCCGTTGTTTAGTTTACCACTGACAAAAAATAATGTTTCTCAAACTAGTAGATGGACCATATTCCAACCGTGACTTTTTTTCTATATTACGTCATTTAAAACAAAACAAAAGTTACGTCAACATAATACACTGTACTATTATATTTATTATTGTAAATAATGTAATATAAATATTTGTATGTCACTACTCGCTGTGACATCTTTTCTTGTATCTTTACGTCGTTCAATATTTTATTCTCGTTAAATTAAAAATACTTTGTTTTTTACTTTACCGTACAAAAAACAAAAACAGAATTTATAACCATTCATTCCATCCATTTTAATTATTTTAATTTCTCGTACATTTTTGTACGACGAAGTAAAATTTTAAATCGCATAGAATACCTTTTATGCTATTTAAAATTTTTGCTTTACCGGAAAAATTTATAAACGGAATTTATAATTTTTTCCAAACAAAGAAGTTTAACATCGGTGTCTGTCAACATGGGTATGTTTTGAGCTTAGACTTTTATCCTCTAAGGTTTAATCAATACAAGAAATATGTACATTGACATTATTTTTTCATTTTAATAGTGGTCAGTGATGAATTAAAACTTTCAAAATATAACAATGAAGAGGTTTTAATCACTAAGTAGTATTATTATTAACAGGCTGTATATTTGCGATTACCTTATTTTAAAAGGATTACAGTGAGGTAAGTAGTTGGCCTTAAACATATTCGTACCTAACTTGTGCGAAGGCTGTATATATACAGTATAAAATAAATTGTTTTTGCATTTGCTTCTCCATTAAAGTAGTAGGCGTTATTCGAGTGTTACCTCACACGTGTGGTACAAAAATAAAAGTATACACCACGAGTGACGTCAATGGAGCAGAAAACATTCCCCAAATGTTGACACGTCGTTTAGTAACATCATGTGATAAAAATGTCAGCGAGAGTGCTTACGGGAAATGCCGAGGTGCGTTTACACTAGGCAAGTCACTGTAAGTGTTGACATTCTTTATCCTTGTTGCCTACCTACGGATAGATCCAATTAAGTCTACCATGCAAAATAGGTACATAATAATTTACGATCTCGATAAATAGTGTTGTTTATCGTGATAACTTTTCAATAATTAATAACAATAAGAATGTTAGACAACCACATCAATTGCGTGGTCTCAAACTATGGAATTCCCTGTACTATGAGTACCACAATAACATAATAAAGGGTTTATCCAGAATACCCAGGTCAGAAGTAATTTAGAAAAGTTAATTTCTAAAATTGGTTATACCGAGAGTTGAACCCGAGACATTCTCACAATGCAAACCAATAGGCCACGGATGGCGTTAGAATTGAAAGAATGACTGAATCGATATTAAATTTGTATAGCCATAATAAAATCGGTTCAGCTAGAGTACATTTCCGAATATTTGTTTTTTTTTATGATACCATGTCGTGAGTGTGGCGGTAAGCGACATGCCTGCGCACAGTTGCAGTACCACTGAAGCGTGAAATACACAGAGAGCGGGTGCGGGTCGGGTGCGGATCGGGCGCGTGTCGGGTTGGGACCGCAGCGGGTCTAATCCATGTATTTATATGGACGACAACACACCGAACGCGGTCCCGACCCGATCCGAGCCCGACTCGCACCCGCTTTCTGTGTGTTTCACGCTTTTATACACGGAATTAGATCCGCCGCGGTCTTAACCCGACCCGCGCCAGACCCGCACCTGTTGTCGGTATGTTTCACGCTTCGAGCTTTTAGCCTGAGACATAAGTTGACAAGTCCCATGTGCCTGTAATTTCACTAAACGGTTATGGACTGAGTTTCAAAAAAAGATATATTTTTAACTTGGGATTTTAAAAATGGTAACGAGCTCCTAAAGCAATTACGTTGTATGCGTTTAAAATGCGAGTGATCTTAAAAGCTGATATTCAGAAGCTTTAGCACTACACCGATACAAACAGTGCCAGTGCGGCTTCTATTTTAATGCCCGCTGCAGTAACCTGTCAACATCCCAATCGATCGGCGGAGTGTTTTAGTGCCTGTCATTGAAATGCACAGTGCACAGTGCACAGTGCACGCCTGTTAAACGACTATGGACATATTTTACAAGATTTATAGATTTTATGTTGTCAAACACGTCAGGTAGTCTCTCGATTTACACAAGATAGGATTTTATCAAATAGTCACAGTTCATAATGTCAATTTAAGCAAATATAAAGATAATCTTGTAATAATGTAATAACATATTTAGTCGTTGTTTTCGACAGTTTATTCGATGTATTTAATTAAGGTAATATACAGATAAGGTAAAAAGACAATAAAAGCTTAACTATAGAAAGTAAAATTAGCATTTTTAAATTATATGAATAAAATTAGGTCCCCGCGGCAACGTGCCCAAGATGCTGGCAGCGTTCCCCCTTTGTATTGCTATGCTAATGCGTTGGGCAAGGTAGCTGCCGGCCCTTGGTTTTCCCAGACAGTCAATTAATTTTTTCGACAAAATTTTGTACAGATGAAGAGCAGTGGGACCCCACGGGCCAAGGGGTTCGATTTCAAAGGTATATTTGCCATTTTCACAAAACATATTTAGTCAAAAATAATCTTTATTTATTTTATTATGAAATACGTGTACTATACTATACTATTAAAACTCTGTTTATAATTTTTAATTACATTATATATTCTTTGTGTTATTAATTATAACAAACTAGTGCAGTAATTTCACAAAAATAAATTAATGTCATGGTGGTCAAACATCCTCATATTTAATAAAATCTTTGCGATACCTAAACTATGTAACATTTTGAATTCGCAAATGTTTTATCCACGACGGGTTGAACATTTTTATCGTTTAGGGTCGTCAACTATTTTTTTTTTGGGTTTCCAAGACTGTATGGAACTTTAGCATTTTTCTTTGGAAATGTTAACCTCGCTAAAATGGGTTTCCTGCATAATTAATGAGCGTTCTATTAATCCTAACAACATACAAATAAAAAAAACAAAACAAGCTCATCGAACTAACAGGTAAGTTTTTAATGAAACAAACTTTGTTTATTATGGTCAGTTTACAGACTACAAACAGCCGTCGGCCAAAGCCCTAAGAGCAACTTGAACTCCAAACCAACAACAGCAATTTCATTGTAACAACAACAAGTACTTTGTTCCCATAACTTATATTTATAATATTTACCATATATAATTAGCGGTGGCTCATTAGGCTACTAATGGGAGATCGGTTGTTCTTCAATTGAGAAAACGCCGGTTCGAATCCCTGTCTTTTTTTATGACATCAAGAGACGGGACGTAGGTACAAGTCGTGCGCCAGGCGGTAAGCAACCCATGACAGTGGCAGTGGCATGCGAATTTTGAATTGCTAAGATCTGCGAGGCACTGCCGCTGCGTACGGACGGCTGCGGGTGACGGCACCCTGAGAAGTCCCAAGTGCCTGTAATTTCACCCGCACCCTTACCCTTCAAAAAAACCGGAACACGGTAATGCTGACATTACTGCTTGGCGGCCGAAATAGGTACTGTGGCAGTACTTCGCTGGACGAACTCTTTCACAAGGAGTGCTACTACTGCTAAACTTGACGTGACTATTTAGTAATCCCTATCAATAACATCGTGATGAAAACTGCACGCCGAAGAAGGTTCATAAATCTTGTCGAGGAAGTTCCCAATCCGCAATTGGCCAGCGTAATGGACTATCTACACTCTCTGTGTTTGATGATCATCACTAAGTAGAAAAACTAACTTTATCTCAACGGCATAAGTATTAATATTAAACTTATAAGACTCTTATAGTAAATGCCCTGTCACTGTTACAATGATATAGAGAATAAATGAAGAAACCTATTATTTATCGGCAGAATACAATAAATTATCACCAACCATGCTGCGGAAGGGATATCTCTAAGAAGTAAATATGCACGCCATAAACAACCACGCCGGCTTAGGCGAGTGACCGGAGAAGAAGCGAGAGAAACTGTTTTACTAGATCAAGCAGTTTAGGCTTTTAGTGTTAAAAAACGGTCTTACAAAAATATACGATCTACGTAAGAATATTGTCTAAAGAATGTGCTAATTTGTTACACGACAGGACGTAATTTACCAGATCATATAAAATCCTGAAACAGGCTGAATTAAAGTCTTAGAACTTTCTAACTTTGCACATAATTTTTATATGGAGATATTTAGTATTAAATTTTTTTAATTTCTGTTCGTTGCCTCGTCATTCGCCATTGGGCGCTTGTCGACGTTGGATTTGTATCAAATTTCCTCTGGTTGTTCTTATTTTGTTCATATGAATTTAAGCGCGCGTGTTGCGGAACGCGAGGGGCGGTCCCCCACACCTCACCTCGCCGATATGGGCGATAGAGCAGATTAGGGATAGATTTTTTTTCACCGTCAAAAGATTATACTAACTTAGCTTGAATTCAATTATTTCCCGAAGTAATACGGTTCATTTTATAAGGTCGAGCGGCAGGCACGCTGGCTTTATTTCAGAAATTATTTATTAACAAACGAAATTCAATCCATTTGAAAAATGTATATCGTATACTATACGTGTTCTATTTAGTTTAGTTGACATTAAAAAAAAATCATTGGTATATAAAGTACCCATTGTATACAGCGGGTTTTTTTAAAAAGTTCGAGGCAAGTTTGTCTTCTATTTCCATCGTGAAAATTTTTATGAATCGTGTTTCAATGTATATTCTCAATTTTACTATATTTTTTCCCAAGGTGATTCAACACTTTCAACCGGAGCCATCTTAAGTTTGGAAATTAAAAACCCGATTCCAAAGTAGTCAGTGTGGCAGGTGCAAGTAGCACTAAAACGCAAGACGTCTATATATAGATGGAAGCTTTCGCCCAGCGAGTCCACCTTTGCTCATTACATTATTATGAAAACAAAGAACACCTAAACATGACAACCGACGCTCTTGACCATCGTTCGGCCTTGATCGTTTCATTAAAGACATCAATCAGGACTGACCGCTGATGGGGCACTGATTAACTCTGCGCTGTCATTTTTTCGGCTCGAGATTGATTGGCTTCAACGCCCGGCCAAATTGACTTACGTTAATTCCATTTGTCGATGCGCTCGCCGATTTTTGTTTATTTTCCAACGCTGCAAAAGTTTTGTAAAGAGACAATTACAATGGTGCAATTAGATAATTGTACTTTTACTTTGCAATATTATTAAACTTAACTTACTAATCGTAAGTTTTGCCGTAGAGGTCAAATTACAGAATCCAAATCGAAAATTTAGGGCCGGTTCAGATGACAAGCTTTAGGCAGGCTTCAGATTGCTTATGAATTAAATTCGTGTATCTGAACGCGCGTTTACGGCCCTGTAGAGGCTCAAAAAGCAGGTTGTTGCAATTATATTAATATAAACGGGTCTATTAAGCTATACAAAAGCTTGTATCGTTTTACATAAATCGATTAATGAAATAATGAACATGATATTCGATAACAGTTTGAAAATTTATACTTTTAAACTTTCTCGTCGCATTGTACTAACATTTGTAAACGGGAAAGAGGTACAAATTGCTGTATTGAGTTTCATCGTACGCAGGTTCTCTCCACCGACTGTCACTTGGAGGTACAGCGATTGAAATCAAAAAACATTCTAATACTTTCAATCGGGAGGATGATTTCAAATTATCTGCAGCTTGTAACCCGGTGTTTGCAAAAACTCAATATTCGCGATAGACTGCGTACCAGAATACGGCTGTGATACAGAATAAGGACACCGTTTAAACGTTGTATTACAATTATAACTCAATTTTCTTTCACACGTAGATATTCTTATAATATGTATCAAATAGAGTAGGTCCTTTCCAAGGTTTTTTAACCAAAAGCCAGCGTAAGTAGTTTTGTCTCGACCGATTCCATTGTACCAGTGTTGTCCTCAACACTAGTATCAGACTCCTGTCTGTGATCACAACATGTAAAGGTTTTTGTGTACATACGAGCGATTAATACACAAAATATATTATACGCAAGACGCGCGTTTCTCGAACGCGTGAATTTGTGAACTGTAAAGGTGATCTCGTGTGAATCGCGTCAATACACGTTATCGGCGCTTCATCTGCGCGTAAAAATACTCGCCACGTGCATGGGCTCTAAGGCTTGACATCTGAACCGGCCCTAGTTAAGTATAGTGAACCTAAAGCCTAAAACCTATTATATTAATACCTCAAAATTCTTTGTTGAAATTGTCCCTTAGTTCTTTACCCAACGTGTATCTTAAACTATTGCTGAGTGTACGTGTTGTTAAGGCGATAAGAAATGTTATGTTTTACGATAAATTCTTACTTATGTTTTATTCAACATAAGGCAGATATTAAGACGGAAATACACGACGTCGGAACGAGAGACCATAACACGAAATCTCTTCGTAAGGTTTTATCTGCATTAATAAAAACGCAAATGGAAAATTCAACAAGATTTGGGTAAGATAGGACAATTACAGGAATAAGAATGCCTAAGCAAGGGAGGCTTCGCTCAGCAACGCAGGCTACTAAAAGAATATAAAGAATAAAATTATATTTCTTCCTTTCAAAACAAACAAAACACTGTCGATCTACTAGGCATAACAAGTGAAAACACGTCTACATTAGGAGGCTTTTTAAAATTTTTAAAAACAAAAACGTGATCATCTCACTAATGCACGCCTCCTACGCCGTTAGGGTGCTTCCCCTTGCACCACGAATTTGCTTCATCACGCAATGTCAATATCCAGAACGGCTGTTTTTTAAACATGATTTGTTGTTTTATTTAAAATATTTCATCTTTGAACTTAGTTCGTCTTCGGAGCTTGGAACCCGGTCCATAAGTTTGATATCGAACATATTACGCTCCTTCATAGTCTGTGCCACTTTCTGTACACAGCCTTCTGTGTGAACGTCTATTTCTCGGCACCAGCATCAAAATATTTGCGAACGATCTATCGTTCATGACATCATTTTGATTTCTTTGACACTCTTTCATTGGGGTCCAGTAGTTCTCCTTACACATTTTGTAACAGTAGACTCGTTGTGAAAGAGTTCGTCCAGGAAAGTACTGCCACCTTACCTATTTCTGCCGCCAAGCAGTACTGTGAGCGTTACTGCGTTCCGATTTTTGAAGGGTAAGACGTGCTGGTGGAATTACAAGCACATTAATCTTATGAACTTATGTGGTATAGCTCACTCAGCTCTGAGTGGCACTACAATTGTTTTGGACAAGCGTGTCGCATAACACTAACTGCACGACTTTCTCTGCTGAAGGTAATGCTTTTTAAAAAGTACCGTTTCCCCACCGTCCGTTTGTACTTCATTAGTGATGTACTCTCCGTTTGCGGTTTTAATGTTCTACAAACAGTTACCATTCATTGCAAATTCCCGAAACAATCGCAGAAATTCGACTTCGAGACATCGCTAGCAAGCAGTACGAAAAACGTTTAAATTAAATATATAATAGCTTTAATCCTCGTATAATTGCAAACATAGTCTTCATACACACACACACACTCACTCACTCACTCACTCACTGACACACAT